>NC_079315.1:42045644-42384365 GCF_029931775.1 Euleptes europaea
ATTGCATATTCCAATGTGAAAGTTACAAATATTTCATATAAACCTAAGAAAAAAAGGATTTGTAATGGAATTAACAGTATAACAGCCTATATTTCCTCAATGGTTAACAATATTGACATGTTGTTAATAAGCTTTTCTGTTCCTTTTCTATGCTTAACAAAGCAGTAAAATTTCCATGGGACCACTCTGAAAGGACTTATAGCCTGGAATGCAAATTCAAGTCTGTAGGGGTTGCCATCTTGGATTTATGAGATAACACAAGCAATATGCCAAAAATTCAGACAAAACACTTGGTAGTACATAATAGTACACTATATTAGCAGTGTGTCCACTGTAGTCATTCATTCCCTTCACTCAAAATCTCATGGAATTACATATGACCTAAACCTAATAGCAAAATGTAAGGGCTAATTTCTGACAAGTGTAGTTCATAAATTCATGGAATTAGGGCCACGGACCCAATCTGTGAACAGCTACAAAGTCATACCTGATTTGTGTGTTATCTTCAATTCCCACATAAATTTCTGATCCAGATGGGACCATGGCACAAATCTTCAGCCTTCTTCCTTTCACTGATCCATGCAAACTATTTGACCCAATGTACCACTCATTTAGCTCTTTACCTGGACCATTTCAGTTCAGGATAGCAGTGTGGAGGAGAGACTGAATCTCTTGCACATGTATTACAGTTCCAGTACAGAGCATGAACTGTGCATGCTGGAACTGAGGACAACTCATTAGTCATATATGACTTTGTAATTGTTCTCAAGTTGGGTCGACAATGTCAACCCATCTCATGGAAACTGACCCTAATTTCAACATGCTCTTTCTGGCTATAAATTGATTGTTTGTGTGAAGCATGCAGTTGCTTTCATTCCCCATTTGTGTGTTGCTTAGAAATATCTAAATAGTCAATGCTCAATAAGATGGACCCTTAACCTGGCTCAACAGAGCTCTTAGCGTAAAAAAACAAAAGAACAAAAACAAGTGGTCCATTTAAAAAACTGATTATAATCAAGGCCGGCAGGGATGCTCATGGATCAGTGGTACTGCACGCACAGGCTCAGATTTACCTACGAGCCCAGTTTGCTGGCATGCACTGGGGGTGGGTGGGTTGGGAGCTAGCACAAGGTTCAGGGGCTTGTCCAGTGGGGCAGGGGCTCAGTTGGGTGGCCAGCACACTGCCACAAATGGCATCTGATGGGGAAGCTGGAGAAGGAGCCATAGCGTTTCTAACTTCAGCTGAAATTTTCCTGCCATGCTGCACACCTTCCCGGCCCATCCTATATTTCAAATCAGGCCCTGGCTCAATAGGGGCATACCCAGCTAGCAGGCTACAGACATGAGCTTTTGCACTCATGTCCACCAGCCAGGTATTTAAGAAGCCCTCTCCCTCATCCAGCTGAGTCTGTTTCCTGATTTGTCCCTCCCTCCCTATACTTGGGCTGTTAAATTGCTATGTCAATTTCATGTTAATTTCTCAAAACGTTTAGTGGTTTTGGCATGGGGCCGGATCCAGTTTTTGGGAAAAGGCAGCTTGCTCACCTCCTTTTCCCAATTCTGGGGACCCCAATAAGGGCTCCCCCAATTTGGGGGAGGCCTAGAATAGGGACATGCCCAGTTGAAGGCTGTCGGGGTGGTGGCCTCCCGCCAAGTGGCAGAGGATCCACACAGTAGGCTTCTGCCCAAGTGGGTCCAATGTCCTGATATCTCAGGCTACTCCCAGCAGGTGGGCTGGGAGTAGGATACATCATTCAGCTGGCAGGTCGGATCAATGAACTGGATCCAGCCCCTATGCAATGCCAATGCCTGATGTAGAAACCAATAAAAATTGTAGCCATTTCCATTCCAGCTACTGACTTGTGTATTTAATTGTATGCTAAGGTCATCATAGTAAAAAGATCCAGCAGTGGTAATTGCATGCCAAGGGTGGCCAGGGTTGGGGGCTGCAGCAAGTAGCTGGCTCCAAGACATTCCCAAATTTGCCACTAGGCCAGCAATCATTTTGCATACAGAAGGTCCAGCTTTAATTCTCAGCACTTCGATTATAAAATCTCATATAGCATGAACTGGGAAATACCATTCTCTGCCCCCAGAGCCTGAATAGCAGAGCAGAGAATACTGAACGAATAGACTAGGGTTGTGCATACTGATAAACCAGAACCGAAAATAAACCTGAAATTAGTCATTTCGGCAAATTTCAGAATTTGGGTTTACCGGATACAAAAACCTGGGGATAGAGCCCTTTTGGGGCCCTTTTTGAGATGGGGATCATGTAATCGGAGCCAGCTTGGTCTGACCAACCTTTCAGTGGGTTGATATGGATCAAGCATAAGGTTTTTTTTTTTTTTTTTAAAGATGGGGCTCACCATGTCCTGTCCAGAGGGATATACCCTCCAACTAAAAAGAGCCAGCTTCAACAGCTGCTGACAACACCAGGCTTCCAAAGGAGATTTCTTCATGCATGTGGATGATCAATCTCCTTCAAACAGCCCCTGTGGTCAAGACTTTGCCTGGCTCCAATCTCACCCCCTCCGATTAAAATCTGTTTTCCAAAAGAAGGTCTCCCTGAGTACAGGCTTCATTTCCCCGCACTGTGATCATCTCTTGAAATCAAATTTTTGATTACCACAATAAAGGACTGTTCACAGTATGTCATTTGCCACCAAAAGAAATGTTTTCCGTGACTTATTTCTCTTGCATTTAAGCCTTTTCCTCCATTTGGAAGTGAATTTGCATGGGTATCATGCAAAGCGACCCAGAAATGAAGGCAGTCTCCAGACTTTGAGGTGCCAGTCAGGCAATTGGCTCTTTCCATCAGTCCTCGGCAAAGCTGAACATTTGAACCTGAAAACCGATGGACAGCTCGCAAATGCCTGGAGGATGGGGGTGACCCGTTTGCAGGCCAATGAAATTGGACCCCCTGCCCCAAAGTTTACCAAACATTGGTGACCATCTAAGGAGTGTCCCTTACAGCCACACTGAAAATGTGGGGACTCTACCTCCAAATATGCCCCTCCAGGAGCTTTGAAAAAATCCCCATCAACTGTAAGGGACCTGAATTTTTTGGGAAATCCGAAAATAAGCCAAATACCAAAATTTATTGGTATGGGTATTCAGCTTATTTTGGGTTTACCCCCCCCCAAATTGGGCCCAATAGACCTGAACCCAAAATTTACCCCCCCCCCCAATAATTTTGCACAACCCTAAAATAGACATTAGGTTTATAGTTATAAAGCAGCAAAAAGCCCAATAAAAAAGAGAGGAACAGAAGGAGTTTTAGATTATTCTGTGCTAATAGAAAAATGGTAGCACTCCAGCTACATTATACCTAGATCTCAGAGCTGAAGCAGTCTTTATTTCCTTTCTTCTGACTGTATGACGTTGCTGAAGCCCTCACAAGTTTCATGTGTCAGACTCTGTTACAAATTTGAAATTTCCATTTACCTGAATAATAAACCATGCTGTGCTCTTCACTGAAGCACTAAAGCTTAGTAAAGTGCATTTAGACCCCCAAAAGTTCACCCATGCTGCCTGTTCAATACATGAGCTTTAGGCGAAGGCAGCTGAATTAGCATTTTCAGTTGTATTAAAGATTTTGAGCAATGTTCTGCCTGAACATAAAGACCTTTTTTCCCAACTTGCCTAGCTGTAATGAACATTAAACTTTTTAATTAAGGGTTTATATAATTTTCCTATGATTATTGTAACTCTTAAGCTTTAATCATGACTTGTAATAGCATTTAAATTAAAAAGGACTTTTCCTCTAAAAATCATTATTTGTCTAGCAAGAAATCATCGCACATTTATTTTACAGAAATTTGTAATTAGGTTTCTAATTTTAAACTTGAAAGAACTGCTTTGATTCAAGCAAAGTGGCAATAACATGGATTTTTACTTTTTTTTAAAGCCTGAAACTTTAGGGTTTTTTCCTGTGCTTTAAAACAATCATTAGGGATATTTTTCCCCTCAACTTATTGGTATTTAATGAGTGAACTATACCTAAAGCATAAATTGCCTTATGGTGATTTTGTCTGACACATTTTTTCTCTTTTTAAAAAGTCATCTTGGAAAGAGCAGATACACAAACAAAGTTGTGGACAAATGCAAGTATACATTCCAGTGCATTGACCTGAAGGCAACCTGTCTGCACTTGGATCAATAAGCCATCTTCCAAAGTGTTTAGATACAGGCATCTTCTTCCCCCTGAAACGATGCTACATTTAAAGGGGTGGTGCACAGTTTCCTTAATTCCAAAGTAATTAATTATTTTCAGAAGCCAATCTGAGGTTTTATATATTTCTAAATGGCAGGTCATGGGAAATTTATGGGCAGCAAAAAAAGGGAAGAAAAAGAAGAAAACAGTTGGATTGTAGAAAGCAAAATACAGACAAAGCTTCATTTGATTAATTCCATGTTGGAATCCATGTGGGACTGTTTTTGTTGGACAAAGAATGAATAATTAGTAGTTAATAAATAAAAAATGAGTATAATTATTTTTAAAGGCACAATCTATTTGAAGTATAAAATGTTTTTTCAAAAATGAACAGGTGTTTTAGATACGATGTGACCTGTATTTTTAAAGCATACAAGTTACAAACAAATGAGCTGATAATTTTGTTTTTCTATTAAAGAAAACTAGACTTACAATTATAAATCACACATATAATGCTTAGAACTTTCAAATGGAACAACCAGATCTAACACTGATGAGTGACAAAAAATAACTGCATATTGTACACAAAGCATTCAGTGAAAGAGATCTACAAACCTGAATGAAATGAGCATTGCCTAAGGACAGTGATGGCAAACCTTTTAGAGACCAAGTGCCCAAACTGCAACCCAAAGCTGACTTATTTATCGCCAAGAGTTGAAAGGGACCACCAGGGTCATCTAGTCCAACCCCCTGCACAATGCAGGAAATTCACAACTACCTCCCCCACACACACCCAGTAACCCCTACTCCATGCCCAGTAGATGCCCAAGATGCCCTCCCTCTCATGATCTGCCCAAGGTCATAGAATCAGTGTTGCTGACAGATGGCCATCTAGCCTCTGCTTAAAAGCCTCCTGGGAAGGAGAGCTCACCACCTCCCGAGGAAGCCTATTCCACTGAGGAATCGCTCTAACTGTTAGAAAATTCTTCCTAATATCTAAATGGAAACTCTTTTCATTTAATTTCAACCCGTTGGTTCTGGTCCGACCTTCTGGGGAAACAGAAAACAACTCAGCACAATCCACTATATGACAGCCTTTCAAGTACTTGAAGATAGTTATCATATTCCCTCTCAGTCTTATCCTTTTCAGGCTAAGCATACCCAGCTCCTTCAACCTTTCCTCACGGGACTTGGTCTCCAAACCCCTCACCATCTTTGTTGCCCTCCTCCAGACCCCTCACCATCTTTGTTGCCCTCCTCTGGACACATTCCAACTTGTCTACATCCTTCTTAAATTGCGGTGCCCAAAACAGAACACAATACTCTAGGTGAGATCTAACCAGAGCAGAGTAAAGCGATACCATCACTTCACATGATCTGGACACTATACTTCTGTTGATACAGCTAACTCATGTTCACTGCTTGGTTTACTAAGACCCAAAGATCCTTTTCGCACACACTACTGCTCAGAAATGTCCCCTCCATCCTATAATTATGCATTTGATTTTTCCTACCTAAATGCAGAACTTTACATGTATCTCTATTGAAATGCATTTTATTAGTTTTAGCCCAATCCTCCAGCCTGTCAAGATCATCCTGTATCTTGGTTCTGTCTTCTACCATATTTGCTACCCCTCCCAATTTAGTTTCATCTGTAAATTTAACAACCATCCCCTCTATTCCTTCATCCAAATCATTTATAAAGATGTTGAACAACACAGGGCCCAGGACAGATCTCTGAGGCACTCCACTAGTCACTACACTCCAAGTGGATGAGGAACCATTAACAAGCCCTCTTTGGGTGTGATCTGTCAGCCAGTTACAGATCCACCTAACAGTAATAGGATCTAAACCATATGTTCCCAATTTGTCAAGAATATTATGTGGAACCTTATCAAAAGCTTTACTGAAATCAAGATAAACTATGTCTACAGCATTCCCCTGATCCAGCAAGGTAGTAATTTTCTCAAAAAAGGAGATAAGATTAGTGTAACATGACTTGTTCTTGAGAAACCCATGCTGGCTCTTAGTAATCAGATCCATCCTTTCTAAATGCTCAAGGACTGTTTTGATATGTTGTCAGAATGAAAGAGGATGTTTTTGTGATCCTCCTAAGTATTGGTTGATTGGCCAGAAGGGGTGCAATAAAGATGGTAAAGATGGTTTGCTGGGAATTACTAATTAAGTCACCTTTTGGTGTGGCCAGGGGGTTGCCCATCCCTTCTCCGACTATTAACACATCGGGCCCTGGGAAAGTGCAATGTTGTTAACCTTCTTCCTGCCCAGGTCAAACAATCCAAGCCCTGATTTATGTCCCACCTACTCCTTGTTTGGGCGGCGAATAGCTTTATGCTCTCCTGTGAAGCTCATGTATCCAGTTGGATTGCAGAGTTCAATGAAGGATCTGATTTGCCCTGGTGGTTTCTTAGATGAACTGGTTGAGGACTGGCATGGCAGTCTCTCTAAAGCCATTGATGGGATCGCTCCTTGATGCCCTCTTCACCCCTGCCTCAACTGAGCTCCGTGGTATACTGCAGAGCTTTGGGCTAAGAAGCGGGAGGTTAGACGGCTAGATTGAGTTTGGTGTCAAGCTCAGGACAAAACTACAAGAGCACCTTATAAGCCACTTATGAAAGCTGATGAGGAGGCAATAAAGGCCGCAATGAGGCCACAATGAGGTGGCAATAAAGGCTATTATTCAGCCTCTATTGCATCCTCTAGCTCTCACCCAGCACAATTGTTTAGGATAGTTAGGTCATTAACGTCCTTGATAGAGTGACAACTGAATTCTAATTTGGTTATTTGCTTTGAGGCTTTTGCTTGCTATTTTGAGGATATAGTCTTATTGCTCCATCACAACCTCCCTGCCAGCCTTGATACAGTTAATGAACTGGAGGCTCCTTGCCCATGTTCATGTACTATTTTTTTTTTAAAAATTGATATTTTTAGGATACAAAAAAAATAGGGAAATGGGGAAAGGAAAATGGAATTACATTCATTACTTTTCACCAGCCCCCGGACTACTTCATCATCATACATGAGATTAAAATCTTGGTATCTCTCTTATTTATTAATATTCTTCTTTGGAAGAATCTTAAATCTGTTTATTGAAATTCCAAAGGAAATTATGGAATGGCAACAAATATGTAACAGGTTTAATTGTTCAAAACAAAAAAGCATGAGTAAAAAGGGATAACTTATATGATCATAAAGAAAATGGAGGAATAGGATATCTGAATTTTTATTAGTATTACTTAGCTGCTAAAATAAAAGTTTAAAGGATTGGTTGGCTCCGGAAGATAACATTTCCTCAGTAGATTTGCGGTTTTCAATATATATAGGGTTAAAAAGTATAGGTATTGACAAACTGCAGCATGAATTAAAATCTTTTGGTATAAGTTTCAGTTTGCACAGGAGAGTGGCACCTGAGAGAGTAGGTTGCTTACAGAAAAGGAAGCCTGAAAGGAATTTGAAAAGCCACAGAGAAGAAATCAGCTAAAATCAGCTGAAGTCTGGGAACAGAGCCAGACAATACAATAAGGTTATTGGTATTTCACTGTGCAGGGGAAAAAATATCAAATGCAGTATACTTTACTCTCAGCTGTGAGATTCACCCTCAGTGAGAGAATGGGGGGGATTTTCTGCCTTTGTGGTTGCTTACAACAACACCAGGCTAAAGAAGGGAACAATATGTAATGAAATAGACAAGAAACATACACAAAATACTACAATGTATAGCAATCTATATAATGTCTAAGCACACATGTAAACAAACATTACAGTCCACCCTCACGTGGGGGTAAATAAGACAGAGAAATCCAACAAGACATGAAAAATACTGGTGGTCAGGTAAGTGTGGATGCTGAACACTAATCCAAAATGGATCAAAAGGTCCAAAAGAGATCAAAGAAGGAGACAGTCATTCCAGATACAAATTAGGAGTCCATTTCTGCTAAAGGCTTCCTCAGTCATTCGATCTCAGAAGAATCTATGAATATTCAATAACATGCATTCCACATAGTCATGACAAAGCATCGCTAACTGTACCCCTGATTAGCTGCAGGGATATTGTAACCCACATCAAAATGAAGAATAAACATACCTGTGTATAGTATTCAATTCTTTCATAGGACATTTAAGCCCCTTGCCATATTAGATTCAAAGCATCACACTTGGTGTAATAAACTTAAGGGGGGGAAGTGTGTTAATCTATATGCAGGCTCACAGGTACAGTCAATAAACTAGGAGCATGGCGCTATTAAAGGTGTACTCTCTATGCATCAAGAATACAATCATTCTACACCCCAACTTTAAATCTGTGTTTAATCCTGCTGGCTATATTGTTTTAAATAAATGGATAAATCAAGCTTCCTGTTGAAGGAGAAGTTTTTGTATATCCAATCTACAGAAAGGACGTGGATTGAATAGAATATGAACAAAATGAGGATGTATATATACAAATAATTTTTCCATGTGGCTTTAAACTCTGTGATTCTACAATAACAGACATGAATGCAACATGAGGCAAAAAAAGGTAAAGAACAAAAGGAAACTGATGAAGTACCTAGTACGAAACAGCTAGATTGTCTCTAAAGGACTGTACCATTTTCCACTTGTGTGAACTGGGCTTTTCGCTAGTGAGAACTGTCTGTATGCAATTGTGCATATTGGAATTTTAATGCATCTATCTGAGGTTGTTAGCCCTGATATGAGATGCTTAGGTGTGTTTGTACACAACTTGTACACAATTGTGTTTGGTAGAATCTATCTGTACTATGGATATTGACTTTTGATGACAGAATTATTGACACTTTGTAAGTATATGTTGTTGGATGGCATTATGCTTGAGCACATTTGTCGAATATATTTATTTGTAATACATTGTATTGTGGCTGTCCTATACGATTTTTGTGATACAATAGAATATATAGCTTCTGACAGGGGCAGAAAATGACATATGCAACATTCCTGGAATCACAAGTGGTATATTGCTACAGATGGAACTAAAAACCATTACTGGGGTTAGTAAAGCTTTTAACAGGTAAGCTGAATCTGCAACAGATATAGTGCCCACATTTGTGGTGCCCTTTTGGGAATGTATCAACCTGTCCAGTGGGATCTGAAATATCTGACTTGACAAGCTTACCCCTAAGGGAGGTGGTCCTGTGCAGACCAAACCTTGGGGGATTCTGGCAACCAGGGACAGAGTTAAGAATATGCCAATGCATTCTGATTATATTAATGATATGAGAGGTGTTAGAGTTGTGTGGAAGTGAACTAATAATAACATTATCTTATGTGTTATTAGCACCATCCTGTCTATGGAAGAGAGAATCCCTTCCTCTTAAGCTCTCTCTCTCCCTTGCTGCCTGTATAACCCGATGAGGGTATCCTCTTCTTGTCAGAGTACTGGATAAATGAGCGGCTGCTGCTTGGAAATCTTCCTCGTGGGTAGCGTTACATTTCAGCTGCAGGAATTGCTCAAATGACAGGTTTTTTTAAAGGTGGAATGGATGATAGGAGGTGAAATGTAATAGGGAGTTACGATCCGTGGTTTTTTTATAAGATCCGACTTCAACCCAACCAGAGCTTCTGAGTCTGAAAACCTCTAACTCTAGACCGGTACTATTTAATATTTTTATAAATGACTTGGATGATGGAATAGAGGATATGCTAATCAAATTTGCAGATGACACCAAGTTGGAAGGGGTAGTTAATACCCCAGAGGACAGGGTCAGAGTTCAGAATGACCTTGATAGATTGGAGAGCTGGGCCATAAGTAATAAAATGGATTTCAATAGGGAGAAGTATAAGGTACTTCACCTAGGCAGAAACAACATAAGGCACAGGTACAGGATGGGAGATAGTTGGCTTGACAACAGGACATGTGAAAAAGATCTGGGAGTCTTAGTGGACCACAAACTGAACATGAGTCAATAGTGTCATATGGTGGCTAAGAAGGCCAATGGAATTCTGGGCTGCATCAATAGGAGTATTGTGTCTAGATCAAAGGAAGTAATACTACCACTGTATTCTGCATACCCCTTCTGGATGCACACCTTAATGTGGTGAGGGGGTTGGTGTGTGTCAGGGAAGCTGAGAGCAATACCGTAAGGGATCTAGACTCTTTCAAGAGACTAAACTCCTAGCAGAGTCACTCAAGACGAAATGGTCACAGCTGAGACACCAGACGAAGATGCATCCACCCCCTTAAGGGATCAATGGCCACATCCGCAGAAGAGAACAGGCAGTTCCAATGGGGATGGGGGCAGAGGAATCCCTGAAGGATAGCTACTGGGCAGCAGCAGTAGTGGGAGGTGACACTGGTGGAAGATCTTTCGTAGACAACGGCAGTGCCACTACTGCTTACCCTGGTTAGTACTGCACAGAAGAAGGCACTGGTAAACCACTTCTGACCAACCTTTACCTTGGACACCCTATGATGAGACAATCCAAAATGAAAAAAGATATAGTGCTGGAAGATGGGACCCCCAGGTCGGATGGCACTCAATCTGCTACTGGGGTAGAGCAGAGGACAAGTACGAGTAGCGCTGTTCTTAATGATGCGATTGGACTAAAGCCGAAAGGACGCTCAGTGGTAGACATGAATGGATGCAAAAGGAAAGTCCGAAGCTGTTCGACGCATATAATAGGAACATGGAATGTGAGGAGCATGAATCAGGGTAAGCTTGAAATTGTTAAACAAGAAATGGAATGTATGGACATTTCAGTCCTGGGAGTAAGTGAATTAAAATGGACTGGATTAGGACATTTTCAATCAGAAAATTGCAAAGTGTTTTATTCAGGGAATGACAAAAAGAGAAGAAACAGAGTTGCTTTAATGGTGAGGCAAGATGTAGCAAAGGCAGTCAGGAGCTATAATGCAAAGTCTGACTGAATAATATCAATCAGACTTCGCCTATCAACATAAACATCATTCAAGTTTATGCCCCAACTACAGATGCTGATGAGGAAGAAATTGAAAGTTTTTATGCCGGTGTTCAGGAAGAAATTGATCACATGCCTAAACAAGATATGCTGATAATCATAGGTGATTGGAATGCAAAAGTAGGAAACAAAGCAGAATCAAATGTTGTTGGCAGATTTGGGCTAAGAGCACGGAATGAAGCAGGAGAACGCCTCGTAGAATTCTGTGAAGACAACAATCTGTTGATTGCAAACACGTTTCAGGCAACCAAATAGACGATTGTATACATGGACATCACCAGACGGCCAGTATAGAAATCAAATAGATTATATAATTGGAAGCAGAAGAATGAGAAGCTCTATTCTCTCAGCCAAAACAAGACCAGGAGCCGACTGCGGTACAGATCATGAATTGTTAATATCAAAAATCAAGATAAAGCTTAAGAAAAATACCAAAACGTTCATAGCACCAAAATACAATCCAAGCAATATTCCGGAAGAGTTTAAAGATGATGTAAGGAACAGATATGCATTATTGAGTTCAAGTGAATGTAAATCTGAAGAACTATGGTAACTAGAGATATTATCAAGGAAGAATGTGCAAAGACTATTCCTGTAGCCAAAAGAAAAGAAAAACCTCAATGGATGTCTGAGGAAACTCTTAAAATTGCCAGAGATAGACGAGAAGCAAAAGTAGAAGGTGATAGAAATAAAATCAAAAGTCTAAGTGCAACGTTCCAGCGACTCGCACGTAGAGACAAAGAGACCTATTATAATAACCAGTGTAAAGAAATAGAAGAGAACAACAAAAAAGGGAAGAACAAGAGATCTGTTCCACAAGATCCAAGAAATCAAAGGGAAATTTAAAGCACGGTTAGGCATGCTGAAAGATCAGCATGGAAATACATTAACTGAACAGGACAAAATAAAGAAAAGGTGGGAACAATACACTGAAGAACTATACAGAAGAGATGAAAGGATAAAAGATTCTTTCAAAGAAGAATCTTTTGAAGAAGAACCTACAGTTTTAGAAAGTGACGTGAAAGCTGCACTGAGAGCAATCGGGAAAAAGAAATCACCAGGAGCAGATGGGATATCAATAGAGCTATTCAAAGCCACAGAAACGGAGTCCATCAAAATCTTGACAAGAATATGCCAACAGATATGGAAAACAAAGCAATGGCCCACAGACTGGAAACGATCTATTTACATTCCAATTCCCAAGAAAGGAGACGTCAAAGATTGCAGCAACTATCGGACCATCACATTAATTTATCACGCAAATAAAGTGATGCTCAAAATCTTACAGCAAAGGCTGTTACCATATATGGAACTCGAAATGCCTGATGTGCAAGCTGGGTTCAGAAAAGGAAGAGGCACTAGAGATCATATTGCAAATATACGCTGGTTACTGGAGCATACGAGAGAATTTCAGAAGAAAATCAGCTTGTGTTTCATAGATTACAGCAAAGCTTTTGACTGTGTGGATCATGAAAAGCTATGGCTGGTTTTAAAGGAAATGGGTGTGCCACTACATCTGATCATTTTGATGTGCAACCTGTACTCTGGACAAGAGGCCACAGTTAGAACAGAATATGGAGAAACGGAATGGTTTCCAATTGGCAAAGGTGTCAGACAAGGATGTATTTTATCTCCCTATCTCTTCAATCTATATGCAGAACATATAATTAGGAAAGCTTGATTAGATTTAGGTGAAGGTGGAGTGAAAATTGGAGAGAGGAACATTAATAATTTGAGATATGCTGGTGACACTACATTATTGGCAGAAAATAGTGAAGATTTGAAACGACTACTGCTAAAAGTTAAAGGAGAAAGTGCCAAAGCAGGACTACAGCTGAACATCAAGAAAACAAAAGTAATGACTACAGGAGAATTACACAACTTTAAGGTTGACAATGAGGAAATTGAAATTGTTGAAGACTTTCTATTCCTTGGCTCCATCATCAACCAAAAGGGAGACTGCAGCCAAGAAATCAGAAGGAGATTGAGATTGGGAAGGGCAGCCATGAAGGAGCTAAGAAAGATTTTGAAGTGTAAGGATGTGTCACTGGCCACCAAGACTAGATTAATTCATGCCATCGTATTCCCTATTACTATGTACGGGTGTGAAAGCTGGACAGTGAAGAAAGCTGATAGGAAGAAAATAGATTCCTTCGAAATGTGGTGTTGGAGGAAAGTGTTACGGATTCCGTGGACTGCCAAAAAAAAAAACAAATCAGTGGGTTATAGATCAAATCAAGCCTGAACTGACCCTAGAAGCTAAAATGACTAAACTGAGGCTGTCGTATTTTGGTCACGTCATGAGACGACAAGAGTCACTGGAAAAGACAGTCTTGCTAGGAAAAGTTGAGAGCAGCAGGAAAAGAGGAAGACCCAACAAGAGATGGATTGACTCAATAAAGGAAGCCACAGCCTTCAGTTTGCAAGATCTGAGCAAGGCTGTCAAAGACAGGACATTTTGGAGGACTTTCATTCATAGGGTCGCCATGAGTCAGAAGCGACTTGACGGCACTTAACACACACACACACACATTCTGCATTGGTCAGACCTCACTTGGAATAATGTGTCCAGTTTTGGGCTCCACAATTTAAGAAGGATGTTGACAAGTTGGAGCATGTCAAGAGGAGGGTGACCAGAATGGTCAAAGGTCTGGAATCCATGCCCTATGAGGAGAGACTTAAGGAGCTGGGTTTGTTTAGTCTGGAGAAGAGAAGGTTAAGGAGTGACATGATAGCCATGTTTAAATATTTGAAGGGATGTCATTTTGATGAGGGAACTAGCTTGGTCTCTGTTGCTCCAGAGACTAGAACCTGGAGTAATGGATTTAAACTAAGAGAAAAGCAATTCCACCTAAACATTAGGAAGAACTTTCTGATGGTGAGGGCTGTTCGATGGTGGAATGTGCTGCCTTAGAGGGTGGTGGAGTCCTTGTCTTTGGAGGTCTTTAAGCAGAGGCTGGATAGCCATCTGTAGGGAGTGCTTTGATTGTGGGCAACTAAGGGGGCCACTGAAGAACCCATGGCTACCCTTGTTTTTGTAAATAGAACTGATTGCCAAACCGGAAGAAATTCTTGTGTTGTTGTTTTTGGTCAAACGTTGCTTTTTACAACACTATTAATCGTTTTTGACTTGTTTGTGGTTTTGAAAGCATTTTCCCTTGCTTTTAAGTATAAGTGCAACTATATGCAATTTTAATAATGAATTGTTTGTCTTTGTGGTTAATTGACTTTGAAGAAGGAAGTGTGAAGGTTGAGAATTTATTTTGAGAATGTATCTTGGTATCTATGTTTATATGTTATTTCCTATGTCATCTACTCATCTGACATGAGATCAAGGTTAAAGATAAATGCTTGTTAAGAGAAATTTTGTCTAATTCATACATTTCCTGTCTTTTGATGCTTTAGAATATTTCAATATTGAGAATATTTCAATATTCTCCTAACAGTATTTTACTGGTTCTCATAACAACTGAACTCTGGAAAGGTATATATAAAGACTTAAAATTGTAAGAAGTTGGAAATTCTTTGTCAGACATGCCTGTATGCTGTATGTATAAGAATTTTCCCAACATGGCACATTAATGGGTATGTAGTCACTGTATATTTTACTGTATTTTATTGCTGTATTCAGATCTGTCATAATCTGTTAGATTTTCTCATGTAATCTAACTTTCATATATAACATTAATAATTTTGAAGCACTAACAATAATTTAACAGATTTTGATAAGTATTTACATTGGTAAGGCATATGTAATATTAGTACAGAAGAATAGGGCAATTAATCCCCCTTTTCAAGAGAAATTGAATAAAAAATTATGTTATCAGTTGGATAAAAAATGAAACTTTATACTCAAAGAACGTCTAAATTGTCCAATAAATCTTGCATGTAGAGAATTTTTGTTTAAGATGACACATGTGGCATCTTTCCCCAAGCAGAGTTCAAAAAATGTGTAACTTGGATAAAAATGCTAGTAAATGTTGGTATTGTGATTCAGCTGGAGCAGATTTTCTATACATGTGGTGTAGCTGCAGTAGAGACCAAACATATTGGATGAAAGTGATTGAAATCATATCCAGAAGCCTTAAAATTGTTATTCCAGTAAGACTGGAAAAAATTATTAAATTATTTCCCAGATAAACCAAAGGATATTCGAGTTACGTTTCTCCATATCCTAATGGTTGCTAGAACAAATCTTGTGAGATATTGGAAAAGCAATAAATTCCCTGATTAAAATAATTGGCTTGATAAGGTTAAAAAAACCCTATTCCTTAATTAAGTTGACGTATTATAATAATGACAAAAATACAGAAGAACTGGACGCTCACTGGAATTTAACAATTTCAAGGATGGAAAAAATACTCCAATGTGTAAATCGCAGAGAGGTAATGATGTAATAATCATGTGGATTTTAGATAAATAGATAGAGTAGTGATTGGTTCACTGTTATGGGTATTTTAGTTATATTAGCAGCACGGTTTTAGTTTCTTTTCAAGAATTTGTATTATGACTATTTTAGTAATGTTATATTTCCATTTTATTTTGTTATATTCTCATTTTCTCTTAATAAATTCTCTTTTTAAAAGACTGGGAAAAGAACAAATTTAATTTACATGTATGTGGGAAAATGCCTGGGAAATCTCACACAATTACTTTTGACTTTAAAAGAGAGAACTTCTATAAAATGAGAAACCTGGTAAAGTGGAAGTTGAAAAGAACAGTTAGGAGGGTTTAAATTTGGAAAAGGCTTGGAGGTTACTCAAGTCTACATTACTAGAGGCTCAGCTAGATTGTCAGGAAAGGAGGTAATAAGTCCAAGAGGTCACCACCATGGATAACGGGTAAGATGAAGGAAGCTATTAGAGAAAAAAAGGCTTCCTTCAGAAACTGGAAAGATTGCCCAAATGAGGCAAACAAAACCAAATACAAACTTGCACAAAGGAAATGCAATCAGACAGTTAGAGATGAAAAAAGATTATGAGGGACATATCGTTAAACACATCAAGACCAACAATAAAAAATTATTTACGTACATTAGGAGTAGGAAACCAGCAAGGTAGGTGGTTAGACCGTTGGATGAGAATGGGATTAAAGGAACATTAAGGGAAGATAAAGCGATTGCTGAGAAACTGAATGAATTCTTCTCATCTGTCTTTACTGTTGAAGATATAGGGCAGATACCTTCTCCTAAACAGAAGTTTTGGAGAAGGGATAATGAGGAACTGGGGCAAATAGTGGTAACAAGGCAGGAAGTCCTAGAACATCTAGACAAACTGCAAACTAACAAGTCACAGGGACCAGATGGTATTCATCCTAGAGTTCTTCAAGAACTCAAATTGGAAATTGCTGAACTCCTAACAATGATACGTAATATGTCCCTTAGATCAGTCTCTGTACCAGAGGACTGGAGAGTGGCCAATGTAACACCCATTTTTTTAAAAAAAGGTTCCAAGGGGACCCAGGAAATTAGAGGCCAGCTAGTTTAACGTCTGTTCCAGGTAAATTAATGGAAAGCGTTATTAAAGATTGAATGCCCTGTATATGTGGAACCCAGGACAAAATTTCTTGCTGGGTTGGTTTCTGGCCTAAATACTTGTCCTAGTGCTGAGAAATTAGTATTTTTGTTAAAAGACACCAATGGGTTTGTTTGTTGTAGGACTTCCCTATATGCTCTGGCGGCGAAGAAAATAAGGCCCAATATGGTTGCTAAGAGAGCTGAACCTACGAGTTGATTTTAATGGACGCGAGGTCTCATTGGCCGATTGGGACACCATCACAATTTTTAGTTATTATTTTGTATGCATCATTTTAGCATTATTAAAGATAGAATTGCCAAGCATATAGAAGGGCAATCCCTGCTGAGCAAACCTAACATGGCTTCTGTAAAGGTTGGTCCTGTCTCACTAACCTTTTAGAGTTTTTTTTGAAAGTGTCAATAAGCATGTGGACAGGAATGAGCCTGTGGATATCGTGTATTAGGATTTCCAAAAGGCTTTTGACAATGTCCCCCACCAAAGACTGCTAAGCAAACTTCATAGTCATGGGATAAGAGGACAAGTGCTCTTATGGATTGAGATCTGGCTGAAAAATAGGAAGCAGAGAGGAGGACTCAATGGTCAGTTCTGCCAATGGAGGGATGTGAGCAGTGGGGTCCCTCAGGGATCTGCATTGGGACCGGTGCTTTTCAACTTGTTCATCAGTGACCTGGAGTTGGGGATAAACAACGAGGTGACCAAGTTTGCAGATGACACCAAATTATTTAGGGTGGTTAAAACAAAATCAAACTGTGAAGTGCTCCAAAAGGATCTTTACAAACTTGAAGAATGGGCATTAAAATGGCAAATGAGATTCAATGTGAGCATGTGTAAAATGATGCATATTGGGGCAAAAAATCCCAGCTTCACATATACACTGATGAGATCTGTGCTGGCAGCAACAGGCCAAAGGGATCTTTGGGCGGTAGTGGATTGCTCGATGAAGATGTCAACCCAGTGTGTGGCTGCTGTGAAAATGGCAAATTCCATGCTGGCCATAATGAGACAAGGAACAGAGAAAAAAACTGCCGCTGTCATACTGCCCTTGGGAGACCACACTTGGAATATCTATGGTGAGATCTATGGTGAGACCACACTTGGAATACTGTGTACAGTTCTCGTCACCACACCTAAAAAAGAATATTGCAGAGCTTGAGAAGGTGCAGAAAAGAGCAACCCAAATGATCAGGGGACTAGAGCAACTGCCCTATGAGGAGCAGATAAAATGCTTAGGGCTGTTTACCTTGAAAAGAAGGTGGTTCAGGGGAGACATGATAGAGATCTATAAATTATGCATGGTATGAAGAGAGTGGACAGGAAGAAGTTTTTCTCCCTCTCTCATAATACTAGAATGCGGGGTCATCTGCTGAAGCTGGAGAGTGAGAGATTCAAAACTTATAAAAGGAAGTAGTTCTTCACACAACACATAGTTAAATTGTGGAACTCCCTGCCCCAGGATGTGGTGATGGCTGCCAACCTGGAAGGCTTTAAGAGGGGAATAGACATGTTTATGGAGAACAGGGCTAGCCATGGCTACTAGTAAAAATGGATACTAGTCATGATGCATACCTATTCTCTCCAGGATCAGATGAGCATGCCTATTATATTAGGTGCTTTGGAACACAGGCAGGATATTGCTGCTGCAGTTGTCTTGTTTGTGGCCTTCCTAGAGGCACCTGGTTGGCCACTGTGTGAACAGACTGCTGGACTTGATGGACCTTGGTCTGATCCAGCATAACATTTCTTATGTTCCTATGTTCTCTCTCCTGCCAAAAAGATTTCAGAGATCCAGAAGTTCTGTATGAGCATCCTGACTTTAACTATGAATCTTCAATTGCTGTAGTAAGTGATCCTTGCCATGTTTCTCTCTTGTCACCCTCTTTTATAGAGGTAAGTTTGGAGAAGGGATACTGGCTGTGAGGGTTAGTTGGGAGTGCCCTCAACAACACCAAAATGATAAGCTCTTGCAGGGGAAAGTCTGAGTGTTTCTGACAGTGTTCTGATAAAACTTGCAGAAGTTGAGTCTTCACTAGCTTTAACTAGAGTCTAGTGTCTTGGATTGAACCTTCAACTCCTTAGCATCAATACAGATGCATACTTTGATACTGTGGACACTTTCAGTAATTCAGCAGGCCAATAAAAAAATTTCATTTGTCTTCATTGTCCCAATTTCAGATGTTTTTGTTTATGATATTTAACAGTGTTTAACAGACATACATTTTATGTCTATGGTGTTTTTGTTTATGATTTTATTATGGATGTCATACAAGGGAACAGTGAGAAAATACTCACCCACAGGTTGCAAAATGCTGTAGAGGCGTTTTACCTGTGGAGATCTTAGTGTGCTGTGACTGACTCCTCTTTCCTGACTTCCATGTGTTAGCTCCTGCCATATATGATCAGTATATAAATTGACACTTAAATGCATATAGGTTTCTATGTATGATCTAGTTTTTGTAGAGGACAGATTATGTATACAGATCTTTATGTATTTCTTTGAAAAAGACAAAAAGTCCCTTTTGCAAACAGGATACTGAAAGCATGGCATTCAGTTATCATGCGGGGCAACACACCAGTTGCAATGAATATGAGTCTACATAGATCTAATGTTTGTACATGGATCCAAAAACTCAATAAAAAGAAAATTATTGTGGGGTGTAGTTACATAAGAATCAGGAATGCCTGTAAAAATGAGATGAAGAATAACTGTTCGCTCTTACTGAACCAGAATATTTTGAATTGTTGAGTTTAGTTTACAACTAGGAATGGAGAGGGGAAGAACCTAATTTGATTCAATCATCTTTTTCTTTGTTTAAAGGTGTAACTCAAGTGAAAATGTCTGAACCATGTCATTACCCTGCTGGGATTTGGTAGCAAAAGTTCTTGCCTGGTGTCTTGCCTGACCCAAGACATAACTGGAGGGTAAAGGAAGCAAATGTCCCTGCTGCTTTCTCTGTGCTAAGGTTGTTGTACTTCATGAAGAGGAAATGAGAAAAGGCATAATGTTGGGCTCTGTTATTTAGGTGTAAATGTGACTAGAGGGCATAGAACTGCAAATGTCATCCTTGTCGGCAACAGGAATAGAAGCACAGCCCTGACACTACAAATTCCCCAAGGGTTTGTTAAAATTGCGGAAGAAATGTTCAAATACTAGCTGCCACAACATGCTGCTGTTCAAAGGTATTGTCTATATTTTATTTTTTGATCTCAGGTGTCTTTTGTACAAGTCACCTCTGAGCAGGATAGTCCATTGGGCCTGACAGGCTGCTTTCATCTGCAAACATAACCAGCTTTTCCAAAACTGACTTTTAATTTATTGTTCTCCCTCCTCCCCTTCCCATTCATGGATGAAAATGCTGTTATTTCTGGTAAAAATTTCAGTTCACAGTATGCCAACATGGTTTCTTTTCAGAGCATTTGCCTTATGAAAGCAAGCAGGTAGAAGAATTGGAAAGTAAGGGGTAGGGGAGGGCCATGAGGCAGCCAAGATGCAATTATGGGTGACCTTGCAATACTAAGCTGGCTCACTGTGCAGAATCAATAGCCAGACAAGTTTCTGTGGCAGATCCAATCAAAGGAGAGCAATAGAGCTGGCATGGGGTGGGGGTAAAAAAAAGTAAGGCATGTTTATGAAAGTGGAGTGGTGTTATTACTGTTCCTTCCACCCTACCTATGACTTTCTATGTGTATCTGTGAAACATATATTTTGATTATGGCACCAGAGGCAGCTGTTTCCTCTTTGGCCAATTAAGAGGATGAAAGATATAGTGATTATATGCTCTGCTTGTCACAAAAATGGGCACTTGAACACCAGGCTGCTAGTCAGAAATGATCGGTTCACACACAGTCTATTGCTGGAGGAAAGTTCTTTACCCCCATCAAGTTATTATTAATAAGTAAGCAAAATTCTGCTTCTGCAGGCGGGGGAATCTTCCCAACTATATGCATGATAAAAGGATTTATTTTTAATAGTGGAAAATCTGTTAAACTGGCTGTTATGTTTGTGAAATACATAAGGTTTTATTCCACATTTCTGTAGTATGAAATTATGAGGCATGTTAAGGACTTTGTATCTCAAAAGATGTTTTGGACAGTGGTATTAAGGCTGAGAAGCCAGTGTTTTGAGATACTAAAGTTGTACTTTAATACATATATTTTGAACAGAATACAACAATCTTTTGCTTCTCCATAGAAAAAGCCACATCTTGCCAGTCCTTCCATACAGAGAAGTGTTCCTTGAATGGATTGGAATAAAAGGCAAGCCCAGGCTTGTCCAGCTCAAGGGATTTCAATGAGGCCTTCAAAGGATCTTAATAATTTCAAATAGGAAAATTCTACAAATTTATAGTTTTATATGCTCTTATGTGGCTTATAAATAAAAGCCCGTAGCATCCTCCCGTTTGCAGGATTTTTCTATTTATTTACACAATAATAAACACTACATATTACCTTTTAATACCAGGTACAACGTTACAAAATATATATTTGCATAGCAAGATGTGATAGAAAAGCATCATTGTAGCATATAATGATCTGCAATTAATATTGAATTACAGAATGCATGTAAGCTAGGCCACTTATTAACAAAAGGCAATACATTTGACAATATCAATCATGTTGTTTTTTCTTCTGTCTTTATGTTGTTCCTTTTATTTCCATGTTGGGATCCAGGTTGTCTATACTGATATTCAACACACCATAAAATGAGGATGTAAACTGAGGATATAAAAATGAGGATGTAAACTGAGGATGTAAAATGAGGATATAAGCCACATAAGATAGAACACATAAAAATAACCATTAGAAGAGTTTAATCTCAAGGTATAATTATTACTCATGAAAAACAATCTCACTTAATTTGGGAGTTACATTTTTCATTACAGCATTCAAATAACCTTCAGTTGCTCATTTATCCAATTATTGGTAACTTTACTAGTTTAGTTATGAAGCATTAAAAACCTTGCTTCAAAGTACATTTAGTATAATATAAATACATTTTAATCATAGACCAAGCCATAGCTTTCATATGGTTGAACCAAAGCTGACCAGAAAGGAAAAAAGAGGGGGGCTGTTGGTCATTTTAAAATGTTGATTGTTTTGAATTCCTCTGGTACTCCTGGCTTCCTTCCCAGAACACTTTTCTGAAATGCCATGATGTAATTTCATACACAGTATACTGTATACTGTTAGGTCTAAATTATTATTCCAGGATATTCCAGGAGTTTTCCAAAGAGTTACTTTTATACTTTAATACTTTAATGATACTGTCATGTGTCATGTTCTAATTGTGTCTATTTCCTCCTCTTGCACATGTAAGAACTTTCAAAATTACTTTCTTAAACATTTATAATTAATTATACTGATACAGCCACATAGCTTAAACATATGAAAGTGAAAAACCTTATTCTTCAGAATAGAAGCTTGCTGCTTTTACCATTGTTAAGATATGAGAGAGTTTCATACTCCTTCCTTCCTTCCACGGCAGCAAGGATTATTTGTAGAATGGTCTCATTATATATATAATACCATCCTCAGATATATTATTTTCACCAGGTTATGCATAGTACAAACATATATTTTACTAGACAAGCATTCAACTTTTATCAACAACAGTCCATTGGTGTCATAAAATAATTCTAGGGATACTTACACCTCATTTGTGTAATATGTTTTTCCTGTTTAGCTTATGAGACTCAGGTCATATTGAAGTCTGAGTCTTCCTTCTTTTTCATGTTTATACACGGCTGTGTTTTTTTCTTTAAAGCACTGTCTTCAATAGGCACTTGTGCCATTTCATATTCATAGTTCATAGTCTATTTTACCTTTAAGTATTCCTTATGCTACCCACTGACAATCTTCTTTCTGGGCTTTTGGCATCCAAAATATTAATGGTCCATTAGATTCAAACCTGTATGTATTGAAGTGGGCTTTTTTCACCAAGTTCCAAGTTGAAATGATCTACTGGACGATGAGGTCTAGAAGAAACAAAGATTCTAGAACATGAGCATCATAAGCTAACTCTTAGCCCAATTCATCCAGCCAGCATGGTGTAGTGGTTAAGAGCGGTGGTTTGGAGCGGTGGACTCTGATCTGGAGAACTGGGTTTGATTCCCCACTCCTCCACATGAGCGGCGGAGGCTAATCTGGTGAACTGGATTTGTTTCCCCACTCCTACACACTAAGCCAGCTGGGTGACCTTGGGCAAGTCACATTCTCTCAGCTTCATGTACCTCACAGGGTGTCTGTTGTGGGGAGGGGAAGGGAAGGTGATTGTAAGCTGGTTTGAGTCTCCCTTAAATGGTAGAGAAAGTCGGCATATAAAAACCAACTTTTCTTCTTCATCATCCCTAGACACCATGGTTTCATTTAAGATAAATGAAGATAAAAGTGAGACACCTTTACAATGATTCATTGCATGAATTTAACCAATTTAACAGAAAAGTTACTTAGTACATCGTGTAGTTACACCAAACAGGAGTTAAATCATAATACGTAGCATTCCAGCATTTTTTCACTAAGTTCTACCACGATTTTGGTTGTTCTTGAGTGCTCCTGTATTTTGAACCATTGCCCAGACCTTTAGTCCCGTTTAACTGTCCAGCAGTGATGAATAGACCCTGATCTGTGTGCAAAGTTCTTCAAAATAGCAATAAGAAATAGTGAGTATCAGACATCACTGTCAACCATTTGTGCCCTAATGGGATAAAACCAAGTAAACAATTATACATTTCATTCATTTCACCTTATTTATTTTTTGTTCATTTCCTATAAAAGAAAGTGTTACAAAAACCCAGATGGAGTAGACCTGGAGTAGATTATTCTAGATATTGAATTAGATCTAAATCCATACATGATTTGGTATATATGACACCATAGAATGCCCTGGCTCATGTACTTTGTACATATGGGCAGTGTCTTGCAAGTGTGCAATTGTTTATTACCTTAAACCTTCAAAATATGAAGTCAGTCAGCCATCTACATTCTGACTGGGGTATTGTCTGCAAAGCTTGCAATTAAATAGAGCCATATTTCCTAAGTAGTGCTTTAGGACCCTCGAGGAATGTGTACCAATAGTTTCAGTGTATGTGTGTGTACAGCCCATCTCAGCCTGGCATCTCTGGAACCCAACTAGGAGGCCAGCCAATATGGCCAGCCCAGGAAGTGGCAACCCCCAGAGGAGGGTCCTCAGAGGTGGAAATTTCCCTCATAAGTGGCACTTCGAAGCCAGTGCTCATTTGACAGGTAAGGCTTGCATGAGCCAGTATGCTGTCAGTCTGTGCCGAGTGGTCAGGACTTTGCATTTTTCTTGCTCCAACTCCCCTCTCTGCTTGCCCCGGTGGCTGGAAGGTTTCAGTTAGTCCAGCTGAGTTGGGGGCACTCTTATGGTTAGCCCCAATGGACGGCTGCTGGCTTTGTTCCCCCCACTCCCATTTCCCCCTCCCCCCTTCAGGGGACAACCTATTCCATGGTGTAAAGACAGAGCACGCGAACGGCCAATGGGAGAGGGTCAACCCATTCCTGGCACACACCCCTGGGGCCCGTCCTCCTGCTGCCATGGATGGGGTTGAGCCCCCAGATAGGGCGGCTGACATTAGGTTTCCCAGCCCTTATTGGGGTTGGGGGGTGTCACTGCCAGCCCCTCCCTGGAGCTGATGTCAAAGGAAAGAGTGGTGCTTAAGTGCAACTTGGAGGGTTGTGGGGACCCACAAAGGTGGTGCTTCCAAAACAGGGCAACCTGTCTCCGAGCCCTCAGAGCCATCCTTTTGCCATTCTCCCAGCCCCTTTGGGTGATCTCAGCCCCTTCTTCTCCCGCCCGGCTCTCCCTCTCTCCCTCCCGGTCCCCTCCCTTCCCCCTGCTTTCCACTCCCTAAGGGGCCCCTCCTACTTCACTACCTCACCCTCCCATCCCCGATCTGTGGGCCGCCTCCCCCAACCAATGCCCTTCCCCCAGAAGTCACCCTGCAGATTCTGACAGGAAAGCCTGGCATCGGCCTGCACGTTGGCAGCCCTGTACTGCCGCTGCCCTGCTCCTCACTCTCTCCCTTCTTTTTTTCCTTTTTCCTTTTTCTTTCTGGGAAGGAAACAAATCAAGTTCTCCCTCATCAGGCAATGGAAGCAAAATAGCCAAGTTTAAAGGTGTACAACATTTTATAGTAAGAGTAGAATTTGCCAGAAGAGAATTTTCATACTGAGTTTGCCTCTGGATTGAAAGATGCTGTTTCCAGTGTGTAGACAGAAGAGAGACCACACTATGCGTAATGTCCTAACATTAAATTTACAAATTTCTATCAATAAGGCAGCAGCTGCAATTGCACAGAAATAAGGCAGAGCAGAAAAAATGAGCAGCTTGTCTCAATTGAGATCCCAGCAGTTGACACAAAATCCCATTAGCAACCCCATCCACTTCATGGCAGAAAAGAGGAAAAAGGAAGAGTAATCAAGCAAGATTTAAGTATCCATTGCAATTATTCATTGAAAACCTTAAGTCCCTGTTTAGTCAAATGACACACAAGCACCAGGGCATCTGTGCAACAAGACTCTAGCAGTTGAAGCAACAAGAATGTCATCAACATAAAGAATAATAGCTGAACCTAAAGAGGCATAAAGAGATCAAGGTCTGCTTTTAGAATCTGACAAAATATTGATGAATTTTCTGATAGGCCCATTAAAAGCCCATCCCTCTGGAACTAACAACCCTCATATGAAAATTTTATTTCATCAGGAAACATGAATTCTTATGTATTTTAATGGCAAGATATGCATTAGCCACACCCATAACAGTATAGTATGCTGAGTTTACAGGAATCAATGACAAAACTACCTTGGATTTTGAACTACAGGAAAATGAGGAATAATGAAATTGTTACCGGGATTGTACAGGGAATGCACTCCTTAAGTGTCCCACTCATTTGAATGCATAGTCCAAACCCAGGAGGTACCTGTGCCAATTCAGGAAGAAGAAGAAGAGTTAGTTTTTATATGCCGACTTTCTTTACCACTTAAGGGAGACTCAAACTGGCTTACAATCACCTTCCCTTCCCCTCACAACAGACACCCTGTGAGGTAGGTGAGGCTAAGAGAGCTCTTACTTGCCCAAGGTGGTTCTGGCTACAGCTGGCCCTGTAGGATTGGGGAAACAACTTAGGAATTGTCTTCCTGGATCTTTGCATGCACCATATCTAGTAATATCTAGTAATAAAAGAAATGTAGTTGCCAATTTAGTGGGGATATCCTCTGAAGTGCAAATCAAGGTAGCATTTAGCTTACATAAAACATCTCTTCCCGACAAATTTAGTGGCAGGCAAGTTGGGAGACAGCATAAACATCAATATCCCTATTTAAAAGTAGTAGCTTCTGAAAGAAAAATGAGATTTAGGTGTCTCTTCCATCGAAATGATAAATATAGGTTCCGTTAAAAGTAGGGAGGGGAACAGGCAAAGGGTTAACTGCAGAACACTGCACCCCGGTATCAACCAGAAATTCTACAGGGTTTCCAGCGAATGTCATAGTAGCAACGGAATCTGGGATAGAAAGTAAAGAGTTATCAGAGCATGAAACAGAAGGAACCCCTTTCCACAGCCAATCCTCAGCATAAACATCACTGAAAAGAGAGGGGGGAAACCTTGGGGTGGGGGAGAGAGTGCTCTTCGCTAAGAAAAAAAATCTCTTTCTTCTTCTGTAGTAAGATGCAGGAAATCTCTTTAGTTCCAATCCATTTATCAGGGGATCCATGACAACAGCAGGAAAGTTCTCTAAATTTAATGCAGAATGTTGACAAAAACACTGTAAAAATCTTTCAAAAAAATTGAGAAGAGGGAAACTATTGCACAAAAGTTTCATCTGTTTGTTTACAGTCTCGTTTCTCAGTCCAATTCACTCTTAACAGAAAATGTTTCTGTTGAGTCATCAAAGTGTTGAAATCTGTAATTGAGAAGACACCATGTAACAACCAGTCTATACCTCCATGAGAACGTGTAAATTACAGAGCAAGCCATCTCAGGTTTTCACTGAAACGAGTTAATCTTAGTGCTCCAGCTTTCAATAGAAACCCATTAAAATATGCTTAACCTTGTTTTTAGTTTAGTTGTTTTAATTTCACCAAAAAGAGAAACATTTGAAGGAAAAACTGAAAGGTTGAGTCTGGCTGTATCACAAGAGCCAGGCTCTCCTGTCCTCTTACCACAACTGTTTTACCCAAATCAGATGGAATTGTTTACTACACATGGCAAGCAACTAGTTATATTATAAGGGGTGACAATCCATTTGGTCTATCTTCAAATCTTCCTCTAAATTTCTCATTCAAATGTTTCAAATTAGAGTTTTGTGCATGCACAGAGTGCTATCGGGCAACTCTATACAAAAATCATGGCGCATATATACATGTCTACCACTTCCAGTAAACGTAGCATAATAATTGATAAATCAATCTATGTGCAAATGAATAGATGGAAAAACTTTCCATGTTGTTGCATGGGATAAGTGCAGCCCAAGTGCATTCGGTAACTACTCTGTAAAACCATAATCCCATTTTGTCTGGCCCATGAGCAGGGCATAGCCACATGTTCAATAACCTTTTGTCACTGTAAAAATAAAAAAAAACCCTTTTGTTTCCTATACATTCCTATAAATCATAACCTTCATAAGTTCTTATACGTGTTCCAACAACCTCATTAGTATTATCGGTTTAAATAACCTGTAGTTTACATACTATCAAAAAAAAAAAATACCAAGAGGTTCGTTCTAAGTTTATCTCCCCTTGGTTTAGTTGGCATCCCAGCCATTCAGGTCCGGAGTATACTAAAATGTTGCTTATAGATGAAAATTCACAGGTTACAGTAGGAAGGGCAAAGTTTTGTGCAGTGGCCTGTAGAATCTGTCAGACAATGCTGAGAACATCGGTATGCCAATAATTTTAATGGGTAATATATATAGTTTGCAAATTGTGCAAATAACTTTTTTTTACTATTTATATAAATCTTTGGGTAGAGTGTAATACAAGGAGCCCCGTGGCGCAGAGTGTTAAGCTGCAGTACTGCAGTCAAAAGCTCTGCTCATGACCTGAGTTCGATCCCGACGGAAGTCAGTTTCAGGTAGCCGGCTCAAGGTTGACTCAGCCTTCCATCCTTCCGAGGTCAGTCAAATGAGTACCCAACTTGCTGGGGGTAAAGGGAAGATGACTGGGGAAGGCACTGGCAAACCACCCCACAAACAAAGTCTGCCTAGGAAACGTTGGGATGTGACGTCTCCCCATGGGTCAGGAATGACCCGGTGCTTGCACAGGGGACCTTTACCTTTACCTTTTTAGAGTGTAATACTAAGGGTTTCAGTGGTAAATTGTGAAGAGCTGTGCTGGTCTATGACTGTTTTTAATAAAGATTAATTGATTGACATGTGCATCCACAACAAGGGGCCAAGAGCTCCTTGGTTGGCACTGACAGGTCCCTCAGGGGTCACCAGAGAGTCCTCTGCTGCAACTACCCCCCCCCTCAGCAAAGGCTCGTGCTAGTTAAAAAAACCTCACCTGTCTGGTGCTTATGTTCAAATGACAGCAAATCATGGTTCCACCTTGGCATCTGCTCCATGAGAATGAGTTCAGCATGGTGGGGTCCAGCCCACCATAGCACCCTGTCCAAGAGGCAGCCCGGCAACTGCCTGAGCTGACAGTCCAGTGCAGAGCCAAAAGAATAGGCCCCTTCCCCTTGCAGCTGTTCCTGCCCAATCCCAACATATCAAACCCCCTTGTGTGAGGGGGTGATGATGGGGGGAGGTCTGGGGATCCTGGGATCTCATGGGCATGGCTGTGGCAGTGAGGGTGCACTTGGGTTTTGCAGCCTATGGGCTGCATCGCCTTTTTTCTTGGTGCAACTTTGCACCTCTCTTAAGGGGGTGTTGCTAGGCTGAAAAGCATTAGGGAGTGGTCTAACTCTGGCCACACCCCTCAATTTGCTCACAATGACACCGGCACAGAGTCCTGTGCCTGAGTTGCACTGACATGCAGCCATTGCACAGCAGTGACATCACCAGAGATTGGTGCAGTGGTGCTGGGGGGCTGTACCAGCATAACTGGCCCTTACTCCAACGTATCTCTGAGGTACACCAGAGTAATAGTGCATTCCTAAAGAGGGTTACACCACTCTAAGCCCATTGAAATGAATTGGTTGGCTTCCTAAGCCCATCCCCCCACCCCCGGACTGTTCTGTAAATGACATCATAATGATATTTCCTTGGTATCAATCAAACAAAGCTATGTAACAGTTCTACTTTCAGCATGGATCTAGTTGCAAAGAAAAAAAGATGGAAATGTTATAGTGAAGAGACGTATACCACTGGAGCACACGCTTAATTCTAAGCTCGCACCTGCATTTTCCACATTGTCCTTTGTAATAAGATGGAAATATTTTAAATTTGATAGTAGGAACTTTATTGAACTGTAAAGTAGGGTTGCTTAAGCTATAACTCCTTGTTGTGAACAAAGAGGTGGTTTCTTATTATACCCTACAAAATATTAGTGGTAGTAAATTGTCTATAGATCAATTATTTATAACTGAAATGTTTTTTACTACCTATGTGAGAAAGGAAGGACAACTAAGAAAATAACTTGTTGAGAGACTTATCCAGTTTACACAACCTATAAATAAATGCGCATAGTACACCAATTTAAAAATACATAGAAAAATTGTAATCTTAGAACACGAAATCGATAGTATGGACATTTGTATTTAATTGTTGCTCAACTCTATCTGCTCAATGATGCATAAAAATTAAATAAAAATAGCAAATCAGTGGTACTAAGCATTGTGTAAATTAGCTATAATATAAAAACAATGAATGGTAAATGTTGGCCTTGCAAAGCAGAAAATACATATATTTTCCATGTATGGTGGAAATGCCCTCAAGCAACTTTCATTTGGCAAATGGTGAGTGATTCCAATTGGTGTAGGATTTAAATTACCTTTTATTCCTGAGTTGCTCTTACTTAATTATGTGGCAGAGATCACAAATGAGTTCCAAGGTTTTGCACTAAATGCAGTAACCACTGATTATCTTGTTTTTACTCACCATTAGAAGAAAAAATTAATACCATGAAAAATGAAATAGTTGGATCATTTTAAAGAAATTATTATTATTATTATTATTATTATTATTATTATTATTATTATTATTATTATTAAATTAACCTTAGTAAAGATAATCTGAATACCTTATGTCTTAGAAACCAGAATTACAACACATGGGAATATAAGATGAATTGTTTCTGTAAATAAATGATATTGCCCGACACAGCCCAGAACATATTAAAAGAGACTATGTGACTCTGGATAACAAAGTGAAGGACCTGGGGGTGTAAGTTGTTTTTTTTCCATTCTTCCTGTTGAAGGTTGTGCACTAGTAAGGGAAAGAAAAATACTACAAATTAATGACTGGCTGCGTAGATGGTGTGGTCAAGAAAAGTTTGGATTTTTGGATGATTTCGACATGAAGCTCTTCTATCAGGAGATGGTTTGCACCTCATGAGGGTAGGGAAAATGTGTTCAGTGAGAGCCTCACAAACCTGATCAGGAGGGCTTTAAACTAAATCCTATGGGGGAGCGAGACAAGAACTTAAACCCTAGCATTATGACAATAACTGGAGATGAGAACAATAAAGATTTGCAAGGAGTGCCGTGTATGAGAGGAAACATAAACTCACTGGTAAGTTCATGTCTGGAGACGGGGCTCTCACCCCGCTCTCCGGACTTCACGGCCACTTCAGCGGGGTCGGTGCGTCCTCTCCCCCCCCCCCGAGACCGCGCAGCCGGCTCAGCAGGGTCGGCCCGTCCTCCCCGCCCCGGGGCCGCGCAGCCGGCTCAGCGAGGTCGGTGCGGCCTCCCCGCCCCCGGGGCCACGCAACCCGCTCCCCCGAGCGAGGGAGTCCTCCCCAGCCCAAGGCCACACAGCCGTCTCCCTGCCGGTGGCCCAACCCACAGCCTTACCTCTGGCCCGTCCCTCCTCTCTTCCAGGGCCGAGCCGAGGACGGGGTCGACGGAGGCGCGCCGGCTCTCCCACCGCCACAGGGCCAAGCCGCGGATAGGGCCCCCGTGGCCCCAGGGCGGCAGAGGGCCCTCGGGCCGTAACGGCCACCCGAGAAGAGGGAGACCAGCCCGCCCACCAGCGGAGCCACGGGCGGGCCCGCGTCCGGTTGAACCGTGCCCCATGCCCAACCCTGCAGGGCCGGTAGAAGCAGCCGACCAAAGGGACCGGCTACTTGGGTGACTTCTGGGTGGTGGAAAGGGGGCGGGGCCTAAGATTGAGCTTCGCTGGCTGGGAGGATAAAGGGGGGAGAGAGAAAGATGCCGGGGAGGAGACGGAGGCCAGGAGTTGCAAGAGCTGTGAGCTCGTAGGCACGCTGGCTGAATCAGGAGGAGAGACCAGCTCTGACTCTCCTTCCGACTGGTCTGAGGCGGAAGAAGTCGTCTCAAACCCCTCTTCCTCGCGGGCAGCGACCTCGGACCCCGGGGGAGACACCCGCCCACGTGACAGTTCAGAAACAAAAACCTCGCGGCACATAAACCATGGACTCCGATGTCTGTACACTAATGTGCAGAGTATGGGAAATAAGCAGGAATAACTTGAAGCCCTAATACAGGAAGGGGATTTTGACCTAACAGGCATTACTGAAACTTGGTAGGATGTCACTCATGATTGGAATATTGAGATTGAGGGGTACAACTTGTTTAAAAGGGATAGACAGATAAGGAAGGGGGAGGAGTAACATTATATGTCAAAGATGTGTACACTTGTGAAAAAGTACATGAATCTGAGCAAGGAAGTTCAGTTGAGACTCTATGGGTAAAAATAAAAGGAGTTAGAAATAATAGTGATATTATGGTGGGGGTCTGCTATCAATAACCAAACCAGGCAGAGGACTTGGATGAGACACTCCTAGACCAGATTACAAAGTTCTCAAAGATAGGGCTGTTGAATTAAAAAAAAATCGGTATAGTTCGGATTCAGCTGAATTTGGCCCATTTAGATTCGGGATATGCGAAAGTCCTAACTCCCCCACTTCGGGTCCGTGCAATTCGGCGGGAATTCAAAGTTTGGGGAAAAAATTCGGCCGAATAAAGCCATTAAAAACACAACTGCGCCTTTCTGCGGCTCTGGGGGGGGCATTTTTGGGGGTAGAGGTCCCAAACTTTCAGCGGAGCTTCAAAGGCCGTTTTTTGAAAGACCCCCAAAGTTTTGTAAAGATTGGATCAGGGGGGGCTGAGATATGGGCCCCGAAAGGAGTCCCCCCACCCTTAATGTGCATGTCTGAGCAGAGCTTGCCACCCACGCACAAAGCTCCCAGCCCCGACAAACAGCTGAGAAGTTTTGAGCAAGCATCCAAATAGACCTAACCGCTCTTATGAATGAGGGGAAACCTGAAGACACACAATTGAAACCCCCCCCCTCAAACCAGGGCGAGAGAGACTCGAGGGGGAACACACACCCCAGGCAGAACCGGCAAAAGCCCCCTTTGGCTCCCCCCACCCACAGAAACTGCTCCCTCCCCACTCACACACAAACTCTGCTTCCCCCCCACACACACACAGGAGAAAAATTATAGAGTAAAGCCCCCAAAGGGGTCTTACTGTGGCTGTCTTCTGTTCCATCTGGAGGGGCTGGGGAGGACTGGGTAATCCATGACGATTCCAATTAGGCCCGGGACGTTTTGCTCTGGAGAAGTATACAGGATCAGCTGATCCATTCATCCCAATAGGGAAAAGGGGAAAGGGGAAAGCCCATATCTCAGGACCCCCTGACCCAATGTTTACAAAACTTGGGTGGTCTCTTAAGAAGGCTTGTCTGAAGCTCCACTCAAAGTTTGGGATCTGCACCCCCAAAAATGCGCCCCCTGCAGCCACGGAAATAGAAAAGGGGGGGAGCCGATATTTCTGCCCCCACTGAACCCATCTTTACAAAACTTGGGTGGTATCTTAAGAAGGATTGTCTGAAGCTATGCTGAAAGTTTGGGGGCTGTATCCCCGAAAAAGCGCCCCCTGCAGCCACGTAAATGGAAAAGGGGGAGGGAAAAGGGGTGGAGCCCATATCTCGAGACCCCCTGACCCAATGTTTACAAAACTCAGGGGGTATATTAAGAACATTCATCTGAAGCTCCACTGAAAGTTTGGGGTCTTTACCCCCAAAAATGCGCCCCCTGCAGCCATGGAAAGAAAAAAGGGGGGAGCCCATATCTCGGGACCCCCTGACCCAATGTTTACAAAACTTGGGTGGTCTCTTAAGAAGGCTTGTCTGAATCTCTACTGAATGTTTTGTGTCTGTACCCCAAAAAATATGCCCCCTGCAGCCACAGAAAGGAGCGAATGTGCACAAGCACCCCCCACACACACACACACAGAGGAGGATTTCCCTCTCTCTCTCTCTCTCCCAGGCCGGGCCGCACATCAGCTGATTCCTCCAGTACTCAATCTTGACTGATTGACCAGAAGAAGACCCAGCTTGGCCACCGATTGGCCGGGGAAGGAGAATGCTGCTTACTGACGGTTATGCTGCTTACTGACGGCCCCGAATTGGCCGGATTTATTTGTGAACTCCCGAACTCGCTGAATTCGGCTCCCCAGTTGCCCACCATGTTTGAGTTCGGTTCGGCCCGAACTAAAAATCACCGAATCAGGGGAAATTTGGCTGTTTTTCAGTTCGGGCCGAACCGAATCGACAGCCCTACTCAAAGAGACGGGACATGGTGGTCATGGGAGATTTTAATTACCGGTCCAACTCTGCTCAAAATGCAAGATCCAATAAATTCCTAACTTGTCTTGCTGACAATTTCCTTTTCCAGAAAGTGTGCACGGAAACAAGCAGAACTGCTATCTTAGATTTGATTCTCACCAACAGGGTAGAACTGGTTGATGAGGTTAAAGAAGTAGACACCCTGGGTAATAGTGACCATGTAATCTTGGAATTTACAATCTTGGAGAAAGGAAAAACTATACGTAGTGAGACATATAGGTTAGACTTTAGGAGAGCTAATTTTAACACACTTAAACTTATGCTGGGTAGAATCCCATGGTCAGAAATACTTAAGGAGAAGGGAGTTCAAGAAGGGTGGGAGTCTCTAATGAGAAGGAAAAATGGGAGGAGCCTAAAGAGGTTAGGGTGGCTCCAGCTTTTTAAAGATTTAAGAAATAAAAAAGACTCATTTAGGAAGTGGAAGGAGGGCCTTATTACCAAAGAGGAATATAACAAATAACTAGTGCTTGTAGGGAGAGTGTTAGGAAAGATAAAGCTCAATATGACCTTAGGCTAGCAAGAAATGCTAAACACACCAAAAAAGGGTTCTTTTCCTATGTACAGAGTAAGAGTAAGAACAAGGTCAAGATAAGCCCATTGCGGGTACTGGAAAGTGAAATTATAACAGGAGATGAAGAGAGGGCAGAACTGCTCAATTCCTACTTTTCCTCTGTCTTGTGAAGGAAGCAGTGCTCAACATGGCATGAACAGAACACATGATGAGAGAAGGGATTTGCAGCCAAGGATTAGCATTGGGGTAGTGCAAAAACAACTTACCACCATACCTGCATAGTGATCATTTTTCTGGTATACAGGTCAAATGTTTGTACCTTACACATGCAACCCACTATGTAGCTGTACCCTCCATCATGCAGAGGATAGGACTGGCAGGGTGATAGGACCTGCCATCAAGGCCATGAACTCCTCCTGCATGATTGTACTTTGATAACCTTTGAACATCTGCACAAGTTTATACTGCTCTTTCCCCCAACCAAAGGAGAAATGAGTAGAACATCCTTCCTTTTTCAGCTTTAGAGCATTTTTAAGGAGTTTGGGGGTCAGTACCACAGAAGGTTTAAAATGTTTAAAAAAATTGGGGAAATGAGAATCTGGAGTGAAATGCAGAGAACATGAATGAGGCTAATAAGAGCCACCTGTCACATTTTTAGGAAGATAGGAAAAGCAGAAGCAGTTGTGCTATTTTCAAAATTATCAGGCTTCCCACAGAATGATTTGAGGCACTCTGAACCTGGTTTTGGCTGGGATAGAGCAGGATACAGATGTAAAAACAAACAAACACACACACACAAGAATTACATATTTGGATTCTACTTTCCTATCAACTGCAATCACTGTTAAACTGATTCCTTTCTTGGAAATTCTGATATTAAGAAAAGACATTTTAACAATCTCTGGAGTGGGGGAATGGTAAAACTTCACTGAAAAGATTCAGTAACATATGGAGGAAGCAAGATTAAGGCTGCAATCCTGAAGGGGGGGGATCGGCTTCAGAGCCAATGTGACCCCCTGCCAGCATAGGTGCCACCTTATCACAGAATAGGGTGGCACCTACATCACCTATGGGGCAAACAACATCACCTATGGGGCAAACACGCCGGCATCCAGGAGCCACGGTGTTGCGCTGACCCCAGCTGCCAGCACAGCCACACCAGCAGGGAATTCCCAGAAGGGAAAGCCCATGCTGGCGTGGGATCTCTCTGTGTGTGTCATTCCTGGGGCATTCCAAGGGGTGGAGGTGACATTAGTCAGCTTCCAAACCCCTTTCACCCTGAGAACACCTCCTTGAGCTGCGGCACGGCTATGCCAGCTTTTTGGGTGCATAGCCTCGCCAAATTCTATGAGGACATTTTTCCTTTTTTCATTTTAAAATTACTGTTATTTTTCTTGCAGTGGCTGGGAAGCCTCTGTGGAGGCAGCATGGCTGCCTAACTGCCCCCCCCTTTAGGAATGGTCTGTAAATATCTATATCTGTAGTTATGAACTAGTTAGCCAATTAAAATATATCTGTAATGTGTTTTTTTAAAGGAAAGGTAATGCCATATTATATTAGGACAGAATCCCATATTATTACGCAATTGGTACTTGCTACAATTAGTCACAATCACCCCTCAGTTCGGCTTGTGTTCTGCTTGTGAGTCACAGGTAAGATGCTAATTATTCACTGAGATTGTCAGGAAATTCAGGTACATCTGATTAAGACAATTACCATTCTTTCTCACAGCCCCCACCACCAGGTCACCCATCCACTTTCCTCTGCTGCTTTCCTCTGCTGCCATTTTGTCCCAGTAACTCAAATAAAGGCACAAGAACATTGCATGGCTTGAACTAGCACTTTAAAATTAGTTGAGCTACATCATAAAATTTAAATATGCTAATTTGGGGTGTGCATATCAATATGCTGAATTTTTTAAAAACCAAAAAAAATATTTTTGGTATTGGGGTGGGGGGGAGATTTAATGGCAAAAAATTGTGGCAATAAATGGGAGCCAAAAAAAGCAACACTGAATAATGCAGTCTTCTGTTTTATCTCCCTGCCCGAGTCAAGCTGCACGAGAAGAATCCTGATGGTTGTAGTGTAAAATCCTCTTTCCACAAATAGCAAGCCAGATTCCTCTAGGAAGTCCACAAGTGGAGCATGAAGACAAATTCTCTCCCCTTCGCTTGCCCTCAGCATCTGGAATTCAGTGGAAAATCTACTTAACTATCAGGAGCAATTGCCATTGACAGACCAAACATTTTTGTCTAACCCTTTTGTACTGCAGTCTAGGGTGATGGCCATCACCACATTTGTAATAATAAATTCCATATGCCTTGTATGAAGAACTGCTGCCAGCTGTGCTGTCTCTTACAAGATTCCACAAGAACCTGTTTCATTGTACCATCTCCAACTGAGTATGGAGACAATTTGAGAAATCCATACACACCAACAAGATCCTGGGGGACAACGTATATTGCATGGTACACAATGAGTGAGAAATGTGACGGATGAAAGGAATAGTAGGGAGGGGAAGAGAAGAAGGGGGCAGCATCTATGCTGGAGGGGCTAATCTTTTGGAGATTCACTGAGAGCATGTATAGCAATTTTGAACCTCTAGCTATGTGCCCTGCATAATTCCAGGGAACTTGCCTATTATATGGCTTGTGGTTTGCTTTACTATTGTGTTTACAGCCTCCTGTTCCTCTGTTCATAAAAATTCATTCAGCTCATTCATAGTTACAACATGACAGAGATTTCTGCTTGCCAAGAGGGTCTCACTTTAATAAGCAGTTAGTGTATAATTTAATTCTAAGCATTTTAACAAAACAGCTCATAAGCAGAAAACAAGACAATTTTACAATAAAAAGGGCTATTACTGGATTTGTTTTTTGTTTCTTGTCTTAAATGGGATGCCCAAGATGATTGCTTAAATGCCAGAGAATCACTGTTGATTCCATTCACAAATGCTGTTTATTTTATTGAAAACAGCAAGCCAAATTCTGATTACAAGAGATCAGAGCAAAATAAACAAAACAGAACAAGCATTAGAATGTAGATGTTGCATTAGTGATGCAACGTGAACTATTTTGAGAAAAGAATTGGAAATTTTCTGGAACTTACTGGAATCTGACAGTGGATTGCGGGGGGAGTCTTTCTCACCTATCTATTTTGAAGTAGACTCCAGACTTCCTAGCATTCCTGCCTGATGTCAAATGAATCTGAATTTAGCCACTGTGTAATGTTGGACCTGCCCAGCAAACCCTTATAACATTGCTTCACAACTGGGCCATGAAGCTTCAGACCCAAATGTTTTTGAACATTTGAAATAGGATTGAAAATGTTAGGTGTGTGCATGTTCTTACACTGCTTTCCCATTCCTCATCTATCATTTTTGTTACATGTTATAAAAATCAATTTCAATCATGACTGTTTCTACATACACTCGGTCTGAATCACCAATATTTTGTGCTTGAATGTTGACTAACTTACAGTGCAATTCTTAGCATGTTTACTTGGAAGTAGGCCCAACTAAGCTCAGAGGGGCTTACTCTTAACAAACATGATTAGGTCGGGAGCTCTGATGTTCTTTGGGTTTGGTTTACCAATACTTTACCATTGCTGTCCCCCTTCATCCCTCTATCCATTTGCCCAATGCATGTAATGAGGGAAGAAATCAGTTTACAAAAGGGGTGGCTTTCTTGGTTGTCTTGGTCTTACTAAGATAGGTGGAGGGGAAAACTATATAGCTAGTCTCTGCAATTCATAGCTGTATGATGTCCAAACCTTAGTGTGTTACTTCATATTAACGAGATGTATGCATTCTTTCACTGCCATCAAAGAATTATAATTTTATCTAGTTGGTTTTAAGCATATGTGAACACAATGCATGCCAAGAATATCATGGGGAAGGACTATGGCTCAATGACAGAGGAGGCAGTGGTGAGACTGCTCTTTTTTTAAAAAAATTGGACCCTAATGATGCTACCAACTATCGCCCAGTGTCCAACTTGTCATTACTGGTTAAGGTAATTGAGAGAGTGGTAGCGTAGAAGCTCCAGGCTTTTTTGGAGGACACATCAGCTCTGGATCCATTTTATTCCAGCTTCCAGCCTGGTCATGGGATGGGGAAGGCATGGGTCGCCCTCATAGATGCTTTCTACAGGCAGCTGGATAGAGGTCTGTCGGTGCTGCTGTTACTGTTAGATCTTACAGCAGCATTTGACATGGTCACCTACAACCTGTTGACCCCCCACCTCACTGATGTTGGGATATGTGGGACAGCCCTTCAGTGGCTGCTCTCATTTCTTCAAGATCAGGAACAGAGGGTGGTGCTAGGAGAGAGAATTTCATTACAACACCCTTTGGTGTGTGGGGTCCTCCAGGGGTCAATTCTCTCCTCGCTGTTGTTTAGCATCTATATGCACCCCTTGCCCAGCTAATCTGGCGTTTTGGTCTGGGTTGTCACAAGTATGCTGATGACACCCAGCTATATCTGTTGATGGGCAGACAGATGGATGCCATCCCGGATACTTTGGCCAGGTGCCTGGAGGCCATGTTGAGATGCTTGAAATAAAGCCAGCTGAAACTAAATCCATTGAAGACAGAAGTTCTGTGGCTGGGCCGGGGAGCATAGGAGATGGGGCCTCTGCTCCCAACTCTTGACAAGATGCAACTAACACCTGCACTGACCGTCAGGAGTTTAGATGTGACACTGGAGGCACAGGTCACAAATGTAGCCAGAATGGCATTTTTTTAATCTCCACCAGACTAAGCACCTGATGTCCTACCTGTCCCGCCCTGACTGAGCTACAGTAATCCATGCAATGGTCACCTCCAGACTGGACTACTGCAACTTGCTCCATGCAGGGCTACTCTTAAGGCTGCTCCAGAAATTCCAACTGCTCCAGAATGCATAAAAACATAAGAAAAGCCATGCTCGATCAGACCAAGAGCCATCAAGTCCAGCAGTCTGTTCACACAGTGGCCAACCAGGTGCCTCTAGGAAGCCCATAAACAAGACAATTGCAACAGCACCATCCTGCCTGTGTTACACAGCACCTAATATATTTGGCATGCTCCTCTGATCCTGGAGAGAATAGGTATGCATCATGACTAGTATCCATTTTAACTAGTAGCTATGAATATCCCTCTCCTCCATGAACATGTCCATTCCCCTCTTAAAGCTTTCCAAGTTGGCAGCCATCACCACATCCTGGGGCAGGGAGTTCCACAATTTAACTATGGGTTGTGTGGAGAAATACTTCCTTTTATCTGTTTTGAATCTCTCACCCTCCAGCTTCAGCAGATGACCCCACATTCTAGTATTATGAAAGGGGGAGAAAAGCTTCTCCCTGTCCACTCTCTCCATACCATGCATAATTTTATAGACCTCTATCAAGTCTCCCCTTAACCGCCTTCTTTCCAAGCTAAACAGTCCTAAGTGTTTTATCCACTCTTCATAGGGCAGTTGTTCTGGTCCCCTGATCAATTTGGTTGCTCTTTTCTGCACCTTCTCAAGCTCTGTGATATCCTTTTTAGGTGTGGTGATCAGAACTGTACACAGTATTCCAAGTGTGGCATCACCATATATTTGTACAAGGGCAGTATGAACTGCTGATATCATCAAACTGCTGCTATCATACTGCCCTTGTACAAATCTATGGTGAGACCACACTTGGAATACTGTGTACAGTTCTGGTCACCACACCTAAAAAAGGATATTACAGAGCTTGAGAAGGTGCAGAAAAGAGCAACCAAAATGATTAGGGGACTAGAGCAACTGTCCTATGGGGAGCGGTTAAGACGCTTAGGGCTGTTTACCTTGGAAAGAAGGCGGCTGAGGGGAGACATGATAGAGGTCTATAAAATTATGCATGGTTTGGAGAGAGTGGACAGGGAGAAGTCTTTCTCCCTCTCCCATAATACTAGAACACAGGGTCATCTGCTAAAGCTGTAGGGTGAGAGATTCAAAACAGATAAAAGGAAGTATTTTTTCACACAACGCATAGTTAAATTGTGGAACTCCCTGCCCCAGGATGTGGTGATGGCTGCCAGCTTGGAGGGCTTTAAGAGGGTTGTGGACATATTCATGGAGGAGAGGGGTATTCATGACTGTTAGTTAGAATGGATACTAGTCATGCTGCATACCTATTCTCTCCAGGATCAGAGGAGCAGGCCTATTATTTTGGGTGCGGTGGAACACAGGCAGGATGGTGCTGCTGCAGTCGTCTTGTTTGTGGCTTCCTAGAGGCACCTGGTTGGCCACTGTGTGAACAGACTGCTGGACTTGATGGGCCTTGGTCTGATCCAGCAGGGCCGTTCTTATGTTCTTACTCTCTATTCCTCATCTAATTATGGCCAGCATGGAACTTGCCTTTTTTTTTACAGCAGCCGCACACTGGGTTGACATATTCATTGAGTGATCCACTACCACCCCAAGATCCCTTTCTTGGTCTATTGCTGCCAGCACCATTCCCATCAGTGTATATGTGAAATTGGGATTTTTTTTTTGCTCCAATATGCATCACTTATTGTATTGTACTGTATTGTACTGTATCACTTATTGTATTGTATTGTATCGTATTGAATCTCATTTGCCATTTTAATGCCCATTCTTCCAGTTTGTACAGATCCTTTTGGAGCTCTTCACAGTCCAATCTTGTTTTAACCACCCTAAATAATAATCTGCAAACTTGGCCATTTTGCTGTTCACCCCCAACTCCAGGTCATTGATGAAAAGCACTGGTCCCAACACAGATCCCTGAGGAACCCCACTGCTCACATCCCTCCATTGGGAGAACTGACCATTGATTCTTACTCTCTGCTTCCTATTTTTCAGCCAGCTCTCAATCCATAAGAGGACTTGTCCTCTTATCCTATTACTATGAAGTTTGCTTAGCAGTCTTTTGTGGGGGACCTTGTCAAAAGGCTTTTGGAAATCCAAATGCACAATGTCCACAGCCTCAGAGCACATATTCAACCAGTGCTCCTCCGGCTGGTCTGGCTCCAGGCTGAGCACCACATCAGGTTAAGGTTTTGGTACTGACCTTCAAAGCCCTAAATGGTCTGGGACCTTTGTACCTATGGGATCACCTCTCCTGATAACACCCCTCAAAGAACATCATGCTAATCAGATAACAACTTATTAGTGATCCCCAGCCAGAGAAATATCCAGCTGTCCTCAACCAGCATGATCATATACTTTAGGCTATTTGTATTCTAAGCAGAAAGCCATTCTGGTGATGGCTATTAAATGCAACTTCACTACCTATTCAGTAGGTGGAACAGGGGCCCTGTTCCTTACCAACAATAAATTATACTCCTGTTAAACTTTCTGCTAAACAAGGAGTTATACTCCTATTAAAATCCAATTAAACATGCATCACAATTGATGGATATAATTAGAACAACTGTAGAGGGTAAATGATTCAAAGCGCAGTAGTTTTAAAAAAGGTTTTGTATCCAGCTAGGGAAGAAACCTAATCGTAGATATTAGTCCATCACAGGGAACAGTTTCCTTCTCATGCCTATTAATGGAAGATTATGGATCAGACAATATTTGGTTTCTGTCATCAAAACAGGCACTACTTTAACTTGAATACATATTGGGTAAGCTAGTTAACACATCAACAAGTAGATGCAGCTGTGGAATCATTGATATGCACATAGATATCGAAACAAATTCATAAATGTAATACAATTGTCAGCATTCTTTTTTGTAATAGGTATAAAAGCACATTTATTTATTTATTTTCATTCATATTCCACCTTTCTCACTGCAAGTGGATTACAAAATATGACTGCACCATTTCAGTCTAACAGCTGAAATTCCTAATAAAACAACATGATGCAGTAGAGCTGGGGCTGATGAACTGAAAGGGGGAGAGGAGCACATTATCCCTAACAGAGGTCATCTCCTAAGCTGGTCCATTACATCACAGTTCACAGATCTCTTCTTCTACAAGAATGCCCCCCTGAATATTTCTGTTAACAATATAACTGTTAACAATAGGACATTGGGGAGGTCATTAATTCACAGGATCGCCATAAATTGGAAGCAACTTGACAGCACTTAACACATAGTAAAAGGTAAAGGTCCCCTGTGCAAGCACTGGGTCATTCTTGACCCATGGGGTGATGTCACATCCCAACATTTTCTAGGCAGACTTTGTTTACGGGGACTGCAATACTTGGTTCTCCGCCGGGAGCACCCAGGAAGACACTGTGCTTCGGTCAGCAACCCTACCGGAAGTCAGCAGAGGAGGATCTTAGAGACAGCTGTAGCTGGAGTGGCCGAAGGTAATTGCTGTGCTGTTAATTGGCAGACTTTGTTTATGGGGTGGTTTGCCAGTGCCTTCCCCAGTCATCTTCCCATTACCCCCAGCAAGCTGGGTACTCATTTTACCGACCTCGGAAGATGGAAGGATGAGTCAACCTTGAGCCAGCTACCCTCAGGTAAAAAGACAAACATGCCACAGACCTTGTGTCATGGACTCACCTGCTTCTGAGAGCTCAGATGATGAACTAGAACAAGCAGCAGTCTCGCCAGAGAATGCAGCCGACATGTCTCCTGAACCAGCTGTTAGATTAACAGAGCCGACTCAGGCGAAGGAAGTACAGACCCCATCGGGAATCCAGCTATCAGAAGGAGAGGGTTTATCCCCAGGATCTCACAGAAGGAAAAGATTGAGAGCTATAATGAGTGAAAGACGACGCTTTGCAAGAATTCAGAATAGGCGTGGGATGACAGCTGTGGAAGATGAGAGTGATTGATTGCCAGACCAGCCTCACTCTGAGCGCCAGCTAGATTTAAGGAACTGAGGAAGGAACCAAAGTGTGGAAGCAATGTACTGATCTCTGGTCTCAGTGCTGCTCCATTTGGTATTTTCTTGCCTGCTTTTGACCCAGACTGCCTTTGGATAACAACGGACTGCCTTGCCAGTGACCCTGACCTTGAACTGCCTAATTGACAACTCTGCTGCCTCGACCCTGATAAGTACCAGCCCCAGTCTGACTTCTGGAATTGTTTATCGGACTTTGTATCCTCTACTGTCTTCACTGCTTAGGGCAGCCTGCAGGCTGCAGAAGCCTCTGGCTTCAGTTTCCTCCTTGGCTTCTGGCCACCCCCTCCCTCACTCCCTCTGCACCGTGCTGCAATAGCAGCCCAGCTTGCCTACCCGGCCAGTACACCTTGCATGTTACTGCTTCAGCTCCCTCACTAGCCACAGTGCTGTGATCCATTGCTGAAGCTTCTTTCCTAGGCTACTCTGATAGTTCCCTGACAAACCTCCTTTCAAGGCTCCCTCCTTGAAGAAGATTTAAGTGGCAGCAGTGAAAGGATCAGAGATCCCAGTTGTTAGTGAGCCTCTCTCAGATAACGTCGCTCCATCTCTATCACAAGGAGAAACAGCCTGTCTGGTGTGTAACCCTGAGCATGGGTGTGACATTGCAACAATTCTTAAGAGAACTGTGGCCTACTATGTGTGAAAGCTGTTACATTTTTGCAATCTTTTACTTGTCAGCTGCTTAACCCTTCTATGGAAGAGACAATAAACTCATTGTTGTGTAGTTAAAATAAAGGGTCAGTGTGAGTCAAAAGAAAAGAGGAAGGGGGAAGTATAAATCATGCCCTGAAACCTGGGCTGCCATACACAGGTTCATGCAGTAGCTTCAGCATGTAATCTAGCCTTCTTAATATCTACATTTAGCTTTATTGACCACTCACCAATAATAATTTTTATTATACTGCCCCATGGCGCAGAGTGCTAAGCTGCAGTACTGCAGTCCAAGCTCTGCTCACGACCTGAGTTTGATCCTGACGGAAGTCGGTTTCAGGTAGCCGGCTCAAAGTTGACTCAGCCTTCCATCCTTCTGAGATAGGTAAAATGAGTACCCAGCTTGCTGGGGGTAAAGGGAAGATGACTGGGGAAGGCACTGGCAAACCACCCCATAAACAAAGTCTGCCTAGTAAACATTGGGATGTGACATCACCCCTTGGGTCAGGAATGACCAGGTGCTTGCACAGGGGACCTTTGCTTTACTTTTTTAAACCTCAGCTAGCCAGCCACTGAGGGTTGTGAAGGGTAGATGGGTTGATACAGCACACTGCCTGTCTATCAACCATCCTTTTACAAATTTTGGAACAGCAAGCAGGGAATTGCAATAAGGAGAGGAGGGAAGGTTTTATTTATGATTCACAATATCCAAACCTATGTGTTTTATTATATTGTTCAAAATTAAAATTGAAATCCTTCAGTTTATCAACTGTAAAATAGTTGAATGAAATGTACAGCCCAAGGATGAGTGTGTGAGCTTCAGAGAATATTGATTTTGTAGCATGCTATTGACCTGTTATTTCAAAGTGGATGGTGAAAGTTGATGTGGTGTTTGTTGAATTCAGTAGAAGGCCAAAAAGCACAATAAACCACGTGGCAGCACAAGTACATCCAGTTTTCTTCCAGTACTTTCTGAAGTAAACATAGAAAGTGTTGAGTAGAGGCAATCATCTTTCAACATATACTGTACAAAATCTAGACTAAAGAATGATAGCCAGTTGTGGGTCTCCAACACACATTCCTGAATGTTTGGGAGACAACATGCATCTCTGTTGTGCAGTTTATGCATTCACCATGAGCAAAAACTGGTATTATACCAGTGTGCCCAGGCTACGCTGTGAAGAGCTCTTAGATAGGAAATCAAGGAGACACATAGACTTGGATCACATGCAACAGCTTTGTGCAACAACTCAGCAACACCTATTGGTTACTATGAGTGTTCCATTGCTGCCTGTTCACAGGCTTTTTATGGAAAAAACTCCCAGAGGAAATCAGGAGATTGCTGTCTATATTGTACCTCCATAGATGTAACTTTTTAAAAGAGCATGCAGTGTCTCTGGGTTTATGGAATTTATGAAGGGTAATAATCTCTTGAAGAGCTCCATGGTGCAGAGTGGTAAGCTGCAGTACTGCAGTCCAAGCTCTGCTCACGACCTGAGTTCGATCCCAACGGGAGTCAGTTTCAGGTAGCCGGCTCGAGGTCGACTCAGCCTGAGTACCCAGCTTGCTGGGGATAAAGGGAAGATGACTGGGGAAGGCACTGGAAAACAACCCCGTAAAACGAAGTCTGCCTAGGAAACGTCGGGATGTGACGTCACCCCATGGGTCAGGAATGACCTGGTGCTTGCACAGGGGACCTTTACCTTTTAATAATCTCTTATGGACACTGTTTTTTAAGGTTTTAAACTTTATTCTGTTTTAGATTCTTTGTGATATGCTGGTTTAACTTTTGTTACCTGCCTTGGGTCGCAGTTATGTAGAAGAAAGGTGGGCTTATTAATATTGGAATAACCAATTGGACATCAAAATACTGCCAAATAATAGAGAGAACTCAAACAAAGAATATGCCTCACTGAATGAGAATTCTATTTATACCCCAGAATGAGCTGTTCCCTTAGTTTGATGTGAGTTTTGTTATTGGAGGTAGGGCTGAAAAAAGTAGTAGCAGGAAACTATTTCAAGAATAAACCATGCTCTTTTCACTGTGATACAACAGAGGGGGAGAGAACTGGTTTTGAATAGCTCAAAGGATTAAGCCCCCTCGCCATGTACTAAAAACAAGCAAAAAATGGCCATTTGAGGCTGCAAAGCTGAGGGTGCATTTTATAGACAAACTAAGAAATGTAATCTCCATCTTGTCTGTTCAAGCCCTATGTTGGTCTCTCACCCAAACCTGTCTATCTCATTGAGCCATTAACATAATCACTGATCATGACAATATTCTTTTGGGGGAATTGCCCATGCATATCTCATTTTATTTGTGTGTTATAGGATGGATAGATTAAACATGGATGGTAAAGAATATAAACAAGACTGATAGTATGTATTTTTTTTAAAAACCTTTAAAGTGCTGTACTTGTAGGGAAGAGAAATATTTCACAGAATGATTAAGGATGGCTATAACTTTGGACAGTGTCAAGGATTTGGCATTACCAATTGATGTAGGTCCCAATCAGTATCAAGCAATTACAACCTATTTTACATCAGTCAGCATGCTAAATCCTTCCTGGAATCACTAAACTACCAATCATTACGTATGACTGCACACCCTTCCAGTTCCAAGCAGTAAAACTGAAGGTGGGCTCATGGAAATACCTCCATTTTACAGTGGTCCATCAGAGACACTTGCTTATAAGACTCCCAGTGGTCTAGTAAATTGCTCAATGAAGTGGCTGACTACTCAGCAGGGTAGCTCAACATGGCATCAACAAGAGCAGTTGCTCCAGGAAGGTTACAGTTGTCTGAATTAGCTATCTCATGTTTATATAGCTGATCCACACTGCTGAGTAATTTCCTGTCATCTCTGTGCACTTTGAGGGTTTCCTAGCAAACCTGCATCTAGGTACAAGTGGGTCTGCCATTTTTTTCCTGGGGAGCACAGACTCTCTGTGGAATGAGACATTATTTACAATCAACATCTCATAATTATTTACCATATGGGTGTTTTTTTTAAAAAAAAATCTGTATATGATGTATGGTAAAGTGCACTAAACAAGATGGCTGAGGGTAGAAAATTCATCAACAGAATGTCAACTCCTCCTGTAACTAGAAGTAGTTGGAATGAGACTACATTTTCCAGCAACAGAATGGACCTTCCTGCCTCCCCCCTCACAGCAGCCCACTGATCTCCACAAAATGCTGCTTCTGGGGAATGGGAGAGCATGAGCAATGGGGACAGGGTAAAAGTCAGAACAGGCCAGAACAGCCCGGAACGAGCATGAAACAAATAATAGTTCCACAAAAAACAGGGGCATGCATTGCAGATACTCGAGAACAATATTTTAGAAATCATAACATGGAGAGAGAGAGAGAGAGAGAGAGAGAGCGCACATTTATTAACCCTTTCCAGGCCAAAATGCCTCTGGAACACCCCAGAACAGCCCAGAACCGGCATTAAACAAAGAATAGTTCTGCAAAAAACAGTGGCATGCATTGCAGATACTCCAGAACAATGTTTTAGAAACAAAATTGCGGAGAGAGAGTGCATTTATTAACTCTTTCCAGGCCAAAATGCCTCCGGAACGGCCCAGAATGGGAACACCCCGGAACGCCCCAGAACGGGCATTAAACAAATTATAGTTCCACAAAAAACAGTGGCATGCCTTACAGATACTACAGCACTACAGCACTTTTAGGTCTATTACTGCAATAGGATGCCCACCCCTCTCCAATCCCACCCCTCCCCAATATCCCATTTTCCTCTATCTCTCTCTCTATACACTCTAAGATTCAATAAGATTCAATAAGATTGCCTCATTACTTTGGGTAACTAATTCTAGCAAGGAAACATACCTTCTAGTGAGGTATAAATCCTATAGATTTAGTCACTGATAACAGTGACTGAGCTTCTTCACCTACACCTGTAGATATCCGTCCCCCCTACCATGCCCATCCTAACTTCTCACTACATACCACTTCTACTAATCTTTGGGCTCGCTCTCATGCTAATGCCTTCAGTTTATGGGGGAATGTGCAGGAAGGGGGGTAAGGCGAGAGCGTGTGTGTGTGTTTGGTAAATACTTTTGCAGGCAGAAGCAGACATTTGCCTGCCTCCTTCCTCACTGCAAAGATATGCTGGCACACAAATGTGCATTAAGCACTCCCCCATCAGCCCCTCCTTCCTCACAAAAATTAATATGGCCACCTCCCGCTACTCCCATAAAAATAAAAACTGGCCCCTGCATTATCACTCTCTTAGATACAGAGGCTGATTAATCAAGCTACTGGCAGGGTGCCTTAATGGTCAAATGCGCTAATGCATGTCTCAACACAAAAAAAATCTTTGAGTCTTCTTGCCACATTCTTTGGACTACAAAAGGACTACAAAACTGTCATTTTGAACAAATGAGTTTGAGATGAAAGGTAGCCTCATATCACTACTCACACAGTCAGCTTCCTTCCACATAGGTTCCAAACACTGCCATCTCATATGACTCCCAGCAAGTGGGCTGTGAGAAATACGCATCGGCCGACATGTGGGTTGACTGATGACAGTGATCATGCCCTAGTGCCATGCCAATGCCTGCCTGCTATAACCAATTGAGTTGTGGCCATTTTCCATCCTGCTGCTGACTCTTGTGTCTTCAATGTCACGCCATGGTTCAGCAGTTTACAGAGGGTTGGGGGGGGGAAGTTATCACATGTGGGGGTGAACAGGTTTGGGTTGGCCAGCTGGTTGGGGAGTCCCCACTAGGCGCTGGGACAGAAAAAAACAAACTTTCAATATAATCAGGTGCTTTGGGATGCAGCAGTTTACAGCTTAGTCTCAAATACTGGGCACAGCTGTAATTACAGTTTGAATAAATGTAAAACATTGATATTCTTACATTCATTATATCTGCTGAGTTATAAATAATACATTGCATAGCCTTTAAAGTAGTTTTATAAGAACAGTTAGGTTTTATAAGAAAATAATTATTGTAGATGTTCTAATTTTTACTCAAATTTTTTTCCATAGGAATGCTATTTTTAAAAATAGTTTTAACCTGTTCAGCGGTGTAATGTTGATATCAACATTAGCACAATATATTTGATTTTGACTAAGTTACAAGATGGAAGACTAACCACAATGAATTTCTCATATAGTCACTACTGATTTGACCACAGTCAGTTATTTGGTGTCCCTGTTTCACAAGGCAAGTACAACTTGACTATAGGGTTATACCGTACTACATTTTAAAATAGTGTATTCAATTTGGCAAGAGATATATTGGTTTCATTGCTGTTTTCACATTAAAGATACATGAGGAGCCAGGTCCCAAAAGGACAAAGTGTAATAAGTGTAGTTTTGTAATTTCTTTCATAGCCTTCAAGACTTTTGTAAATAAATTTATTCTTAATAGAGCACAACAATGTCTTCATTTTTGTTGTGTCCTCAGTATGAAATGCTAACTTCACCATTTATTTTTAGGGACTTTTTTTGTGTAGTGCTTTAAAGAGAAACTTTCATTCTGTATATTTATTCTTTTTTTTAGGATCATGGCCTTACTAATGTGCTGGCTGTCCTAGATCGAAGTACTTCATTGTTTTCCAGTTGCCTGTTGAAATGAAAATACCCCCGCTCACCTACATATACACACATTAATGTTGTAAGGAACTGCAAAGCTTCACTAATTAATTAATAAATGCAAATGGTGAGAATTATAACATTTATCTCCAACAGACCCAATTAGGATCGAAGCTTAGGCTTGCAACGTTTCATTTCTGCCCATGACTTCAATTCGTTGAATCCCAGCGGGCTCCAGTTCTTTTATTTGCAGCCATATTCATTGTACTGACTTCAGAAGCAATTTCCATGGCTAAACTATAATCCCCTGAGATCATCCTTTCCTATTTGCAGATAATTTGATTGACATGGCAAGATGAATTCCCCAGAGATTTCATCTGAACTGAGATCTGTCTTCCGTCTTCTCTTGTGCACATTGTCTGTTTCACTCAGATCAAACTATTTTAACTTTTGGGACAGTAGGTCATGAGGGCAAGATCCCACACCCAGAATTTTTTACTTGTTCCTGGTTTTGGCTGAAAATACAATGCAGTGAGAAGAGGGCAGACTGCTGAATGCCTGCAGATAGGAGATCACATGTCTGCTGCCTGGAGGCATTATTAGATGAGTTGTTTGAACAAAGTTTTTCTCTGCCCATCTCTTGGGCTTTTCCTGACAGAAAGGTTAAAAGCTCAGCAAAGAGTATAGATATAGAAAGGTACAGTTATAGAATATAAAGAATTTGCAGGGAGATAAGGATCTAACCCTCCTGTTTATAGCACCAGAAGATTGTGACACTGAATTTCACCCAAAATGAAATTTGAGGTGATTTTGGAAATCAAAAGAGTTTCAATCACATTTGGAAAATACTGAAGGAACTATGCACTGCCTTAATTGGGATACTTACCCAGGAAAACTTCATTTAGAGCAAAGTAATCTTATCACTAGGCAAATGTTCATCAAATGTAGCTGGATCCACTTGCTATACTGGCATCTTCATCATAGCCTGACTGAATGCTTTAGACCAGCTGCTAAAGTTGGAACTGCTCCCTGGACAATTTTATTGTGTTACTACTTCTCACCATTCAGCTCATCAGAAACCTTTGAAGGCAGTTTCCCCCCAGATAAAATTCTCTTTTAATAGCATTACCCAATTCTCCACCCTATTACTCCCAAAATCTGTTCACTACTCTTTGCTCCTATGAGTCAGCTGCCTATATGTCTAGGTCACATGATGATTCTGAAAGTCAGCTGCACAACTGGCTTTAGTCAAACTGGTTCCAACTGATTAATGACCAGGGTGTCAGGATCAGGAGTCTGTCCCTAGCATCCCATAAGCAAACACATCCAGGCAGGTAGCTCTGAAGCAGTAATACTTTATTAGGAGCAAAAGACAGATTAAAGAACTGACTGCCTACATGCTGGTGAGGCTGGTAATGGCGAAACATAGGCAGGTTACATGTTTAAAAGCACTACAGGCTGTGAAGGTAAACATGGCTAAGCAACCTTGAGACAGGCGATTCCCAGGAAGGAAGACTAAACATTAGAATGCAGCTGTGGAAAACAGGATGAGCGAAACTATACACAGAGTTTACAGGCATGAGAACCAAGGACTTGACGTGTAGCCAGAAACTGGCCTACTCATGTCAGGAGCCTTTACTCCTGCTAACAGCAAAGGACTGATACAGGGTTGCTCATCAGTATCCCCTGTGCTTAAGACAAACTGTACCTATTAATCATAAGCCTACCTAGGACTAATTAGACACATTCAATGACCAATTGAGGTTGGAAAGGCTCATTCCACTCCAACAGTGCAATGCAAATAAAATAAAGCCCCAATTCCCCAAGGCAACATGAGTGTGCAACACCACTAAATTCCTATTCAGACCCTAATTATCACTGACTCCTTCACCATGAAGAGACAGGGAAGATTGCTTCAGATGATAGAAAAGGCACCTCTCAACCTTAAATAGGTACATCTGCACCTAGTGCTTAATGGCTGGGCTGGTGTATATCAACTTTACACTGACCATTTTGTCTTGTTCTTTATTCATCTCCAACAGTGAAGGTAAAATTTCCCTTCTGAAAGGATAGCTACAGGGTTTTCTCTGTGCATAGTTTTACATTTGGAAACGTTTGTTTTATTTTTATTTTTTAAGTAGTCACACTGCTGTTAAAGTTAACTTACATTCTTGCATTCTGTTAAGGTTAACTTATATTCTTGCATTCATCTTTGATGAAGATATCATATAGGTGTAGAGTTAATACCTGGAGCACAACAGATGTCATTAACTATCTTGGAAAACACTTCCAAGGAGTTTAACAAATTAGAAGACTTGAAAAAATAACCAAAAGGCTTTTTTAAAGAGCTATTCATGAAATATTTATCTACTATTTCAGTGCAGTATGAATAAACAGCTGTATTATTCAATGAGAGATAAATTACTGTTGTCAAGTTTCATTTTGTTTTTCAGTGAAGCCAATTGTTTCACATCCACCAGGGAATTTGAGAATGGCTTCATTAATTCAGAAAATACAGTGAATGGTTAGGAAAAAGAATTTGGAGAAATTCTGGTTATTTTACTATTAAACTTCCAGCAATTCTCTGAATCTTGCACATGTGTTGTAAAAAAGAATAACTGCAAAGTATTTATTCTTATATCATGAATCACATCTAAAGCACTATATGGTTTGGGGCCAGCAGACCTTAAGGACTCCCATTTCCTATATGAATATACCAGTCCACTCCAGTCATCTTTGGAATCTTTGCTTTGGGTGCCTCCACCATCTGAGGCTAGAAGGGTGGCAAACTGAGAAAGCGCCTTCTCAGTCATGGAGCCAAAACTTTGGAACTCTCTCCCCATGGAGATTTGTGTGTCTTTCTCTATCATTGACTTCTGCTAGTGGTGAAGAGGTTTTTTGTTTGTTTGTTTCATTTGCCATACTCCCTGTAACATATTGACCCTTCTCACTGGTTTGGGTGTTGTATCTTTATGTGTTTATATGTTTTGTTGAATTAATTTGTATATTATTTTAAAATGCTGGTTTAATATTCAAATGTTTCACTGTTTTCATGTTTGCTACCTTGGGGTTCTATTTAGGTGGAAAGGTGGTATAAAATGTTTTAAATTAATAAAAACTACGGAAGAAACAGTGTGAACAATTTGTATCACTTCCATTTCTTGCTGTGGGATTGTTTATTAAGTGCAACCTGATTAAACCAGTATAAACACTGTGATTTGATCATGCTGCATTATCAGGAGTGGTCTTATTGATTCTGTGGCCCTGGAAAAAGTCCAGGATGGAGCCCCAGAATCACTGCCACCCCACCACCATACCCCCCATGGCCAACCAAGGGGTAGCCCTTGCCCTGAGTGAGGTGGACAGGTGCTGTTGCCAGATGCCAACTGCCCCAGCCGCAAATGAGACATGCTGAGATTCCTCTTCTTCTTTTCCCCCTCCTTGATGGTCAGGGCCCTTCCCAGTATGGGGCCTATGGCAGCTGCCCCTATTAATGATGGATAAATCCCTGGAAGTCACCAAGCATGCCACTGAATTTCTTGCAATTGTCATAAAGACAAAAAGAGAGAGAGAGAGAACGATGGAATAGGACAAGAATGATGACCATAGAGATGTATTCGTGTATTTGTTATTAATGGGTACAGATGGTTTTATTAGCTTGAAATATGAGGAGATCCTTTTTAATGTTAGTTATACACTGATTTAACCGATTGTCATTTCATGATGGAACACGTTTTTCTTTTTCTTTTAAGGTGCCTGTATAAATGCATCTGCTAATAGGGTTATTACACCAATAAAGGTTCATGTATGAGTGTGAGAGAGACATTTCATTTTCTCCAGTGTAAATGCTGACACTAGAAAGTGTGAAAAACAATAATCTTTATCAATCATGGTTTCTATACAAAATGTGATCACAGGAGCAAGGTATATAGTATTCTACTCTTTTGTTGACAGCAGGTCATGATACCACTTAGATCAATGTCTTCTCTATTGATTAGTCTGAGTTAGTCTGAGTTGGCTATGGAAGGCTGGCAACAAAAGTCAGAGTTCTAACAGACACATCAGTGTGTGTGCTTTCTTAGAAACGGAAACCATTTCTGATGCATTTAGTAAGGATTAATTTCTGTCAAATGTATTATGTTTACAACGGATGGTCATTTTCTTTCTTGGCACTATTAGCAAAAAAAAGGAAATTAAATAAATGTTTTAAAGTGAGCTAGAAGACGTAGGTGGATCAGGAAAATGCATAAACAAAGATTTGACATTAGAAAGTCAGCTTGACATATTGATTTTTTTCAAGGAACTAAGACCAATGATGAAATGAGCTATTTGTTCCTTTCATTTTTTATAATATAAAGCAAAATGTCTACAGGGGAAAAAAAGCAAACCAGACTTTCTTCATGTCTTGGTGTCTCACCTATTTTGTTTTGCTTTTGTGGCAATAGCATTCTATCATTAAAATGTTGTACTGCTATATGTGTTCCAACTGACAAAGCCAGCAGCACTTTTGTGTATTATACAAAAGCAATATTTTTTTTCCTTTCCAAGTAAAATCTTCTCCAAGCTATACAACACCAGTCCTAGATGTTGTACTTGTCAGGGGATAATAGCATTCTCATTGCACCCCCAAGGCATACAAGCCTTCTAACACTTTTGATGCATGATCAGCCAACCTGCATGATCAGCCAACCAAAGTTGTGTTTTTGGATCAATTTTCCCATTTCTATTGCATTATAGAGTGTCAGAGGTCTGACTTTTGGGAACTGTTTAAGAACTTGAGCAATTTGCCAAAGCACTTACTTTGAAGTGGTGCTAGAGGGCTCCCATTGACTTTGGTGTGAAACCAAAAAAGCCACTTTCAAAGGAGGTGTCTTGTAAACTGGAGTGACAAAAATAATTCAATGTTATGCCTCTTTCTGGATCTACATGTTGCTGGGAAATGGGATCTCAAAAGAAAGTTATAAGTGTCACAGAGCTGTTCTCTGCAGCCTCTGGAAGCTTACGTTTAAATAATCATGGCCAAATCGTAAAAAACAATAACCCAAAATTGTACAACACTGGGTGTCCAATTTTGGCACACTTTCTACGATATCAGTCATATCGAGTCTTATGTTAAAAATGAGTGGGATTGAATTGTAAATATGGTAAGGTATTTTTAGATGTAATGTTTTTCAGTGACTCTGGTGAGCCTAACAGTAATGAAAAAAATCACTTTAATTCCACATCAGGAAGTCAGGAAAGGTGTGTTTATTAAATATTGGGAGTATTTTGTTGCATTGGCAAGTCATTCTGGAACTATTGGAACAATACTACCAATATTTAATAATAAGGATAAGCAGACCCATCGTGACGTCCCATATGGAATTAATGCAGGAGGGAGAGAGGGAAGCAGAGGCAGCAAAGCCTCATGAACATCTGCCAGTCACAGCTGCAACCTTCCCCCCCCCCATTCTGTGGCTACAGGGGTGGGCTCAACTGCCTCTGAAGTTGGTAGTGTCACTGGGACTGAAACATGGCTCCAGAGGCACCAACAATAGGGCTGGAAAAGGGCTTAAAAGGAAATGTAATGCAGACCCAAGGCTGCCAGCAGTGTTGTTATAACCTAAACCCCTATATTGAGAACAGCAATGGGGAAAGTACCCCCCATATCTTTCTTTCAAAGAAACTCCAGCAGGATCCCAGCATAGGAACTTTTGACCTGAAGACATGGCAGAAATGCAGAGGAAAACTAGAATGCAGAGTCCAACAACTTCAGGTCACTATCAATGGATGATAGACCATAGAATAATAGATTCATAGAGTTGGAAGGGTCACCAGGGTCATCTAGTCCAACCCTCTGCACAATGCAGGAAACTCACTACTACCTCCCCCACCACACCCCCAGTGACCCATACTCCATGCCCACAAGATGGCCAAGATGCCCCCCCTCTCATGATCTGCCTAAGGTCATAGAATCAGCATTGCTGACAGATGGCCATCTAGCCTCTGCTTAAAAACCTCCATGGAAAGAGAGCTTACCACCTCCTGAAGAAGCCTGTTCACTGAGGAACTGCTCTAACTGTTTGAAAGTTCTTCCTAATGTCTAGATGGAAATTCTTTTCACTTAATTTCAACCCATTGGTTCTGGTCCAACCTTCTGGGGCAACAGAAAAAAAACTTGGCACCATCCTCCATATTACAGCCCTTCAAGTACTTGAAGATGGTTATGATATCCCTTCTCCTCTTCAGGCTAAACATACCCAGCTCCTTCAACCTTTCCTCATAGGACTTGGTCTCCAGACCCCTCACCATCTTTGTTGCCCTCCTCTGGACACATTCCAGCTTGTCTACATCCTTTTTAAAGTGCAGCACCCAAAACTGAACACAATACTCTAGGTGAGGTCTAACCAGAGCAGAGTAAAGCGATACCATCACTTTGCATGATCTGGACACTAGTCTTCTGTGGATACAGCCCAAGATCCCATTTGCCTTTTTAGCCACCGCATCACACTGCTGACTCATGTTCAGTGTTTGGTCTACTAAGACCCCAAGGTCATTTTCACACACACTACTGCTAAGACAAGTCTCCCCCATCCTATAATTATGCATTTGATTTCTCCTATCTAAATGCAGACCTTTACATTTATCTCTGTGAAATGCATTTTATTGGTTTTAGCTCAATTCTCCAGCCTGTCAAGATCATCCTGTATCCTGGTTCTGTCTTCTAGCATATTTGCTACCCCTCCCAATTTAGTATCATCTGCAAATTTAATAAGCATCCCCTCTATTCCTTCATCCAAATAATTTACAAAGAAGTTTAACAACACAGGGCCCAGGACAGATCTCTGAGGCACTCCACTAATCACTTCTCTCCAAGTAGATGAGGAACCAACCAACCAACCAATCAAAAACCTTTAATGGCATATAATATCAGGCCAGTACAAAATACCAATTAAAATGTCAAACATCAGATATATACACAAATTAGGTACAACAATTTACTCCCAGTTCCCTTTTTTGCGAATCAGTAGAGCGTTAATAAGGAATTTAGCAACCTCCTCAGTTATGCCTGGAGAAGTATCTTTCAGTATATATTGTTCTTTAGCTTGATCAGACAGGCCCACCAGGTTTGTAAAGATGGAATCAATATATTTAAGCAGTATATCTGTATAGAATGGGCAATGGAAAAGGATGTGCCAAATTGATTCAACGCTTTTCAGTGCACATGGGCAAAGTCTGTCATCATAGTCCACTTTTTGGAATCTACCAAATAAAACCGCTGATGGCATAACATTGAATCTAGCCAGGGAAAAAGCTCTACACAGATGTGGACTGTCTAAAAGATGAAGATAGGAGGCTATGCTACCTGCCTTCAGTGAAAGCCCTAGCCTTAAGGGGGAACAGCTTTTGTCAGCTGCACTTCCAAGATCTTGAAATTGAATATCCAAAATTCTACCTTTAATTGTTTGAAATGCTTCCTTTTGTGGAAGCATATACAACTCATCAAGGGAAAGACCCAATGTGCCTATTTTTTCCTCTATATAAGTTAACCAATTGGAAGATCTAGATTCCAAAAGCATTTGGTGAATGAGACTGTTAGTATGGGTATTTTAATGGATTAGAAGCCAGTACTTAAAGGTCTGTAACCAAGCCCTAGTCTCCACTAGATCCTGACCAAATTCGAGGCATAAAGCTGCATATGTAACACAATATGGCATTCCCAGTATTTGTCAGTTAGGGCTTCTAACAGCTCCGTCCCCAAACAAGATGGTTTCCCCGCGAACAAGATGGAGTTCTCTGTGCACTCCTTCCCCCCCCCCCATTTTGCACACGAGCTCCGGCCAGGGTTTTACAATTGTATTGGGACCCGCTCGTGTAAATCTCCAATCTGATATCGGGTCCCTCGCACAAAGCCAAGAGCCCGGACATCTCCTCCACTGATTGCTCACAATTGTTTCTGTTTCATTTTTACTTAAGTCGTTACCGGCAGGAAACGACTACATTGTCTCTTTGTTCTTGTAACCCTATTGTATCAGCCCTATATATGTATCCATACTCCCCCAGTCATGTATTCCAGCCTTGCTCGTCTCTCTACTGAAATCACTGACTTTCGGAATAAATCCTTGAATCGCTGCTCTGTCTGGATTTGAGTTCTATTGCCTGAAACGCCGTGCATTTGCTGAAGCCTGACAGTATTTTCCTAAAAAAACTCAGCTTGGAGGCATTCAAGGGAGCGATCAAATGTGCCAATCCATATTGGGTTGCCATATAATAATTGTGCAACTGTTTTGGCATTGAAAACTTTCAAAGCCTCAGGGATAAACTGATGGCCTTTAGTATAAAAGGATCGGTAATGGCTTGCATAATAGTCTTGGCTAATTTAGCTTCGAACTTCCTCTGAATTGTCCAATTAGTGTTGTATTGAAAATGGACACCAAGATATTTAAAGTATTTAACCTGCTCTATCTTCATTCCCTTGAGCACCCGCTCGTGGGGTTTCCAAGTTCTTGAAAAAAACTAGAATTCTGGTTTTTTTTCATAATTTAATTGAAGCCTATTAGAAGTAAAATAATCAAGGCATCGATTCAGGAGATGCTTCAGACCTACCCACGAGCATGAAACTAGTACCGCGTCATATGTGTAAAGTAACATGGGTACCTGCATGTTAACAAGTCGAGGGCTATGGCCGTCCACTTCGGCAAGCTTCCATGCAAAATGATTCAAGAAGAGGTTAAACAAAGAAGGAGCTAAAATACAGCCTTGTTTGACCCCTTTATTAGTATAAATTTTTGGAGATACTCTTCAATCTGGAGAGTATTTTACCTAGCTGGTTGTAGAGGTATGCAATTTTTAATAAGAAAAAGAAGTCTTCGATCTATATTCATTTTATATAATTTAGTCCAAAGTAGGTTCCTGTCTATGGAGTCAAAGGCCCCTTTAAGGTCCAAGAAGGCAGTATATAGCTTACCTTTTGCCTTCTTGGAATATTTGTTCGCTTAATGGGAAAGAATGACACAATGGTCGATTGTGGATTTCGCCTGACAGAAACCCGCTTGTTCGAGTTTTGGTATCTGCTGTTGTCTCATCCATGTATCAAGCTTCAAAAATAAATTTCTGGCATACAACTTCCAAATTATAGATGAGAGGCTTATCGGTCTAAAGTTGGAAGGCCACCACCTGGACAGCCCCCGACTGGGCATGTCCCTATTCCAGGCCTCCCCTCAAACCCCTTATTGGGATCCCCAGAATGGTGAAAAGGGGGCACGCAGGCCGTCCTTTCCCCCAAAATGATCTAACCTCATGCCAAAACTGCCAACAGTTGTGACAAATTAACACAAAGTTGACATAACAACCAAACAGCCCAAGTATAGGGAGGGAGGGAGGGACAAATTAAGAAGCAGACTCAGCTGGGTGAGGGGGACAGCTTCTTAAATACCTAGCTGGAGGAACCGAATGCAAAAGCTCAGGTCTGAGCCTGCCTGTTGGCCCTGCCCCAATGGAGCCATGGCCGGATTGGTCCATTTGAAATATAAGGTGGACCAGGAAGGTATGCAGCAGGGCAGGAAAAGTTCCAGTTGGAGCTAAAAATGCTATGGCTCCTTCTCCAGTTTCCCCACCAGCAGCCATTTTGTGGCAGCCTGCTGGCTGCCCAGCTGAGCCCCCACCTCACCTGAACCTTGTGCCAGCTCCCAACCCTCCCCAGCACATGCCAGAAAACTGGGATTGTAGGCAAGTCTGAGCCTTGCTTTTTCATACGCACTTGTAATGGAAGCCAAGGGATTTGGCAGTTCTAACTGGGCAGATAATGTGCAGAACTCTGCTCCTCCAGTTCCCCATATCTTCCCTACCTTTGACCTTTGATAGATGTATTTAAGCAATTTAATACAGGAAGGATTCCCAGTGCCCCTGAGGTTTATTATAGCTTCATGTTTCACATCTTCTCCAATCTGGAGCTGGGGAAATGTGGAAGAGTAGACTCTTACAATGAAAAGCAGCACATGGCAGAAACAGGAGGATTAAATATATGGCTGAAAAACCTGAACTCATGTAGATGAGACTGAATTCAGCACATCTATTTCTGACCTGGAGGTATTTTAAAAAGTTACAATATTATAGGAACTAATACATCAATGCTAGACAAAAGGAGGGGCCATGGCTCAGTGGTAGAGCATCTGCTTGGCATGCAGAAGGTCCTAGGTTCAATCCCTGGCATCTCCAGTTAAAGGGACTAGGCAAGTAGGTGATGTGAAAGACCTCTGCCTGAGACCCTGGAGAGCTGCTGTTGGTCTGAGTAGATAATACTGACTTTGATGGACCAAGCGTCTGATTCAGTATAAGGCAGCTTCATGTGTGCATATGGTTATATTTGCCGGTGCTCATTCTGAAAAAGAAAAATCTGCAATGTATCAGTGTGCTTATAATTCTAAAATGCCCCTAAATTAAGATAGTTGTAATAAATGAATGCTGAAACCAGAACACATTGACACAATAACAGTGCTTTCTTGCATGGATTTGTCCCCTTGTGATGGTAGAAAGTAATGTTTAATGGTTTATTTTTAGCATTAAAAGGCCTCTGTAGCCTTCTCATTCTTCTTCACAACCATTTTTCTCCAAACTTTCAGACCAAAAAAGAAAACTTCAAAATTACCTCTTCCTATGTCCCATAGCCAATTATCACTAGTCCAAAGTTTAAAATAACAGGGATCATTCTGTCAAGACCCATCTGAACACAATACTGTTTCCTACCACAAAGATTCTTCTTGGCTGAAGCTAATTTTCTAAGGTTTAGTCGTCACTTAGATGGAAAAGACTGACACGGAGGGGATGACAGACCTGAAACTATATGCAGGAGCACACAGTATGTATGCCCAGCCATGAAAAACAAAATTCACTGTGCAAAAAAAATAAAAATAAAAAAGACACATCAAAGGGAAGGTTTTTGCTTTTTAGACCTTGTGATGGGTTATTAAAGATTTTACTGGCTAAGATAATTTTAAACATTTTTTAAACATTGCTTTCAGTGGCAGCTTCCACCACAGCAGAAGTATCTTCACTGAATTTGAAGGTACGCTGTGTGTAAGCAACAAAGTAGTTTTAAACAATATATTCATTTTAAAATGCATCCTGTTAAGTAGAGCTTCTGCGTGAAATATTAAAGTGTTACTAACAGATTTACGTGTGACCTCATTTCCTGACATTGTTGGCTCTGCCTCCTATGGCAGCCATTTTGTGGTTGATCCCATCACCCTGTGTCTGAATTCCTAAGCTGCCCACCGGCTCAAAAATTGGGCACCCCGTGAGCTTGTTTCACTTCATCTCAGCACTTCTCCAACTCTAGCAACAAAGAATTTAGTGGCAATCTTAGTAAGTGCGTGGATAGTATTGGCTTGCTTCTTTGAGTAATCTGTATGAGTACACATGCAATTGAGTGTCCATGTGTTTGTGGATGACTCTACCTTTTTGTATAAGAAGCTGGACTGAAGAGTTTTGGCCTTTTCAAACTGTCTCTTGTAGTGATTGTATTTATCCTCTATTAGTCATTAGAACTGGCATAACCTTTCACCTAAAAAGGCACAGGATTTGTTCAAAACTGAAGCAGAACATAGAGCTTTTAACAAATACTCCTGCTTGTAAACATCAGACTGATTCATAAATATGCCTAAGCTCTCTTACAAAAATGGAAAACCAAATGAGCTTAGACTTGAGAAACCCCTGAGCGAAACTGATCTCTCAGGAAGAATGAATCTATTTTCACATCTTAGTGTGTTAGAGAGAAATCCTTATTTAATCAAATTTATAATGATGTCAATGGCTTGCCTTGAACATCTGCTGTATTAGGAAATCGGTGCTCCCAATTTGCTTCAGATAGGCCAAGAGGTAACAACAGTACTTAACATTCTTCAAGCTTCCCTTGGAACGCGTTACTGCTATAATGGAAAGGCCAGACAAAGTGAATTAAAGTGACCTAGCTGCTTTGAATTAGTAAAAATTGGTGTATTCTGGCACTAAATCAATGGCTGGCAGCAACGTGGCTCAGCTGTATGGAAGCCTGCAGTAGGCCTCTCATAATGTCACATGTAAAGGAACTATCTTTGCAGATGCCAGCACTTTCCTAGCTCTTTCCCTGAACCCACTGTGCTAACACCTGTCTGAACTTGAAGTTTGGATTGAAAGTGGCTTAATGACTTGGCAGTGATGTTCTACAGAGCCACGTGGTTAGCAGTGCATCCCAAGCAACACTGGGTTTCTTGTTCCCAGAGCCAGCAACAAGCTAAAAAAAAAAAAAAACGGGAAATAACAATGTGAATCATTCCTTTCATTTTCAAATTTCATCCCAGCAGTATTTCACTAAAACTAAAGTAATGATTCTCTAAGCACAATCTATTACAAAGCTTTATTAATACCATTAATTCTTATTAACCTGCTCCTGTTCAAACACTGCATTTATACAAAAAATAAAAATTAGAATGTCTGCCTCCTGTTTTGCAAAATGTATTTAATAGTGATGATGTTTTAAATGATAAAAAGATGAATTGCTTGGGATATAGATTTAACTGATATTAATTCCATCCCATCTTTTTCCATAGATAGCTATGGTGGACAGTGTTGTTTTGGCTAGGAGGGTCCTGTGTAATATTGCTACATGGGGAAATATCTGGTATAATGGTGCTATACAGTGAATTTATGAAGACAGGAGCAATTATTCCAATCACCACTTATACTGCATTTATACCCACTCTTAGTACCTTCCTGGACATCAAAGTACCAGCAAACATAGCAATGTCAGCATGTAGGTATAATTCATGCCTTACAGCATATTCCTGAGGCCGCAGGTGCAGTGCCGTGGCGGGGAGAGGCACAGCAATGGCACAGCTGGGAGGCCTCCAAAGGGGCATCTCGATGGCGTGCACCACAAGAAGAAAAAAAACCGACAGAGAAGGGAGAGGATGAGGAGCGGGGCCATGGCGCAAGTGCAGCAACGCTGCAGCACAGGCTGAGGCCAGGCAGGGCCATCAGAAGGCTGTGGGCGGGGCTGGAAGGGTGGGGGTGGGGCCAGGCTGGGAGAGGATGGCCAGGGGCAACACGGGGTAGAATATGGAGGTGTTGCAGCAAGAAGGACCACTGTGGTGGGAATATGGGGCACTGTCTTCCCAGAGTTTTCTTCCTGGAGTTGCCACTTCCCGGGTCAGTGCCCCAACCTGTAGTCACACCCAACCGATAGTCGCACCCTCCCTTTTTGTGTCTGACAGGGAAGCTCAAGCGGAGTCACCAGGAGCCATATTACCCTGCCACCTGTGTCCTTGGTTATCTGGGGCGACCCTGCAGCAGCGGCGAGGGCATTACCTGCTGGCGACAGCGGAATTGGGGACATCTCGCACCCGCCAGCACAGTCGCCAGGTCCGCAGGTACAGGGAGAGCATCAGGATCTTGTGGCTAGTACACAGGGAGGGCCTCGAGCACCTCCAATTGCACAGGACAGTCATCCACAGAAGCCACGACGAGGTGGCCTGCACTCACCAGCACCCTTTTGCAGGACCATTCCTGGCCTGCACAATTTGCTGTGGTCCCAGCGGCCTCTGACTGCTGTCACCTTCCATGGAGTGCAGCCAGATGTCCTGGAGCATTTGTTCGCCTCGCCATGGCCATGGCTCCACACCTTACCAGACGCCATGGGTGCAAACCGTGACAGCAAGGTCCACTGCACCTCTGTGGTCACAACAAGGCTCCCTACTTGGGCAACCCACAAACACCTCCTTGCTTTCCCCTATGTCAACTGTGCCCTCCACTTCTCTGACAGTGCCCTCATTGCCCCACACCAGGACCCACAGCTCTGCCTGCTTCGCCAGTGCCTCTGCAGCTGGGAGCCCTGGATGCATGAGTGTCTGCATCCATCACTCACCACCTCCCAGTCACCCAGTGCATCGGCCGCTTCCAGCGCTGGGGGCCAGGGACTGCCCTGCAGGGACGGGGTCAGCCATGGAGAGTGGGTGTCTGCGAGCTCTGTCTTTTAACCAATGAAAAGGTAAGCCCCCTGAAGAAGGGGCAGGGTGTGCTGGTGTCCGAGCTTGGAAGTGCCACACGAAAGCGAGGGCACCTCTGGTGGGTAGGGTTTGGACCAACAGATAGTTCTGTCAGCTCTTTTCTACTTTGGTCTGGCTAAAAGTATCCTGCCACCGGGGAAAGACACGGGAATGATGCATGTGTACAGATGGCTGTTCCCATGCCCTTACAGGCCCTGGGCATCCCAACTGCACTGGCGTGGGACATCCAAGCTTGGAAGATGGCCAGACCCCAAGAGGTCGGGAGATAGGTGGCAGAGCCACCTCGGTGGCTATGGCAGGCCGACATGTCATGGTGGCCCAAGTCCCGGGGGACTTGGGGGTCTAGGGCACTGGGGGCAGCAAGGGGGCCCACCCCCACTATTGCAGCTGGATGGGCACCAAAGGACGGGGCGATCCATGCAAATCTCCACGAAGGTGGCTGGGAGCTGCCAGCACTGTGACGCCGAGCCATGCTCTCTTGACCTCCCTGCTCACTCTGAAGCAACTGTGGGAGCTGGTCAGCTGCTGAGCCTAAGCCTCCCAAGAGTGCAGTCACCAGGCGCTGTCCGCCATGGATACACCACCACAAGAGCCCCTGCCACGGACACACCCATCCCTCCCTGGAGTCCGCAAGTGCCACATCTGGCCTGGTGGGCCCCTACACTCCTGCCACTCCTCTGCCACCAAGTCAGGGGATGCAGTCCTCAAGGAAACTGTCTTTATTTGGGGGGCACCAGTCCACTGGGGAAGAGGAGCACACATAGGCAGGGGGTAGGGAAGAAGGCGGAGAAAAACTGGCTGATGACCTGACCACAGGCTTTCCTGCCTGGCCTCTCTGATGAGGCCAGGCACGTGGCCAAGCAGCCACTTTTACTCCTCAGGCCATGGGGTCCCTGTCAGCTGACCTCCTTGCAACAGGTTGCCAAATGGCGGTGAGTTGCATGTCCCAGACACTGGCCATCACTGGAAGGGTAGTGGAGGCTTCGGCAGAAGCAACTTCCGATGGGGGGAGGGGAATGAGGCTCTGCACCTATCTTGTCAGACCCCAGCCATGTCTGAGGCTCGCCAGGGGGCACCCACCCTGGCAATGGCCATGCCAGGACTAAGGCAGGGCTGACCTGGCTGCAAGACATCTGACCTGGCTGCAAGGGCCAGGTCTCTCTTCACCGGGGCCACTCGCCACTCCTGCAAGACCAGAGGACAGAGAGCTTGTGGGGGCCTCCAGAGAGTCACGCCCTGCACACACCCCACCCCCTACCCCAGCACAGCCCCCACCTTTTTGGGCCCACGCCAGTCTCCGACCAGGTGTCCGGGGACTCGTTCTCCTTCTCTGAGCAGGCTGGGTGGGGTCCTTTGAGGTCTCCTGGTCACCGGTGGCTCCACTGTAGGCTGGCTGGTCTGGGAACAAGATGAGCCAGCTGGGCAGGAACAGACGGCAACCCTCCAGTGGGTGGAGCCATGGACTATTTCTGGGGAACCCATAGACGGCTGACTCCTGACCCTGCAAGGCAAAGTAGAGAGCCATCACCCCCCTTGCCCTCATCTCTGGCCATGGAATGCCTCCCCACAGCAGGCCGTCTTGTCAGATACCCAGCCTGAGGCAGAGGAATGGCCGTGAGCGGAACTCACTCCTGCAGCCACAACCTCAGTGGGCTCTGTGGCTCCACTGGTGGCAGCCCAGAGCAGCCATCCCCCATCCCTGCGTGAGTGGGAGTGGGGGGCCTGCGGGCCAGTGGCCAAGGCACCATGGCCCTTCCAGTCACCCTATCTCCCTCCCCCTCCTTCCCCTCCCATGCAGTGTGTCGCCTTATCCTGGCCACCCTCGATGTGTGATTACCAGCTGTGGAGCATGAGGCAATAAGTTTGAGTGCTATGGTGGTCACACACTGGCAGACTGTCATGGTCCAGCCTGCACTCCATGATAATGAGGACTCCTCGGAGGATGAGGGACCCTGTGTGGCCAGCCCAAGGCTGTCAGCAGAGAGCCAGCAGGAAGAACATACCCAGTCACTGTCGGAGGTGCAGCCACTAGGCAGCCCAGAGGCACCTCCTACACCAAAGGCAGCAGCCCCAGTCATTGGCCCCAGTTCTCCAGGGTCACCAGCCCCCGTGGAAGGCTACCGCAGAAGACTGAGCAAGCAGATGCAGGAATGCCAGTGCAGTGCGAGATTGGCTGCCAGGTATAAGCTACATGGGGGAAGCTCAGATGAAGAGTGTTGGCAGGATGATTCCTAGAGGCAGGCATCAGCTATAAAGCTCCCGGGAGGGACTTGCAGGGCGTGGTTGCAACTTATTCACCACATGTATAACCTGCTGACCCCGTTGTGATTGATTCCTGAACTTACCTGACCTTGGACTAATAACCGGGTTTGGAAACGCCTCTGGCTCCCTATTGACCTCGGAATGTTTGACTTCGCTTCTGCATTCCCCCAGCCCTGTTTCTGAAAGACGCTGTATCCTGACTCCGGCCACTGATAAGCAAGCTAGAACACAGACATTTTGGAAGGGGGGTGGGATAGCCTCCCCCCAGCATCCACAGGTGAGGGTTTAGTGCGATTGGGGCGAGATTAGCAGGACAGCCAGCCCTCATGGAGACAGACAACACCTGGGGGAGAGTGCCCCACGAGGGAGCTTCCTCCATTGCCTGAGGCCGGCTGGTTGTCTGTTCTTGACACTGCAGTGGTCGCCCTCCTCGTGAGGAGGGCTTGTAATGGCGGCGGCAGTGGTGGTGGTGGTGGGAGCCATGGTAGGATTGGAGATGGAAAGCATGGTGGTCGATGTGGTGTAAGTAATGGTGGGTTTGCGATCATGGCTGTGGAGCTTGGGCGGCCCACGTCAGATGACAGCAGATATTCGGGTTACAGAGTTGGCTCAACGCCTTCACTTGGAAATTAGTGGCTGGCAATGTGAGCCCCTGCCAGGGGAAAAAGCCACCTGATCAGACGGCTGTTTCCACACCAATGCAATGCCCTAGGAGGGTGGCTGCAGAGGAGAGGAGAGGGCCCACAACAAAAAAGCCGCAGCTGACTGCCTTCTACTGACTGCAGGAGTCGGATGGCTCAGGATGGGAGTGGTGCCCAACATAGGGTGGCCCGGGGAGAAAGGCCGACAGGGAAAGGGTCTGAAACGAGCCCCAGGTGTGTTCCTGGAGCCCCCCAGATGGGAGGGGGCAAAGTATGGGCCGCCAGAGACCTAAGTGGCTTGTCATGCAAATTAAGGGTCGTCTTTTGGTGGCGGCCCTTTGTTGGGGCATCTTACCACAGCACCAGAGGCTCATTGGTGGGCAGGCTGGCCCCCCAACCTACCCTCCGCACCCATCAGCACCACACCCACACAGCCCATACACAGAGCTCCCCTGCCACCAAAAGATTCCCCCGGAGTCCAGAGGGGGAGCAGGGTGCCCCCAAGGGGGTTGGCGTTGAGCCCTCCCATGGCCAAACTGGCTGCACCGGCTGTACAATACCTTCCCATCGCCTTCCCTAAGAAAGAAGCGGATGCCCCGTGTCGCAAGAACAACTTTATTACAAGATGCCATTGTGTAGGGAAGGTTAGACAGCCTGGGTGGGCTGGGATGGCTGAGCGTGGAGGGTGCAGCCCGTGTCTGGGTGTGTGTTTGTGTGGGGGGGAAGGAAACAAGTCAACACAGAGGATGGAGGTGGTGAGAACCTTCCATCAAAGACAGGCTCCTATTCATTTGACCGCATGGGGGGGGCGCTCAGGCAGAGCAGCGGCCCATGGAGAAACCTGAATAGACAAAAAGGATGTGAGGGGGACATGCGGCAAAGCTTTGGGTGGCATGTGGGCTGGCCAGGGGTCTGCCGGGCACGGCATGATAGTGGTCCCAGTCCTTGGCTGATGTGGAGCGGTGGTGGGGTCATCCTCAGGCTGCCTGTGGAGGCTGAAGAGGGCTGACTGTGAGCGCGGCTTCAGTGGTGGGCAAGCGTCCCAAGGGTAGCTGTGGTGAGGGACAGTCAGAGCGGCAGAGAGGCCTTGCCAAGCCCCTGTCCTGGCCAGGCCGTTCTCGACATCTGGAAAAAAGCAAAGAGAGGGATCAGAGGCGGGCTCAGCGAGGGGTTCGATGGAAGCTCTCTCTAGAGTGAGGGCAAGTGTGCGCTTCCATTGCTCCAGTGGAGAGGGTGGAGGGGGGCAGGTTCCCGGCAGGCTGAAGAGCTTGGGCACCCACAGCCTGAGTCTGTCGGGGAGATTCCCACCCGAGAGGCGGCTGACCCCTGGTGTTCGGGGGTTTCCCAGGCAGAGTCCCTCGAGAGTTGGGGAGGTGGAGGAGAGAATGTGCAAAGTCCCCCAAGAGGTCAGGAAGTGGAGAGAGAGAAATGCAAAGTCCCGACCCCCCAGTGCCGACCGGCAGCATGCCAGGCTATGCGAGGCTTACCTGTCAAGTGAGTGCTGGCTTCGAAGTGCCACTTATGAGGGCAATTTCCGCCTCCAAGAGCCTTCCCCCTGGGGCATGCTGCCACTTCCTCGTCTGGCCCCATTGGTTGCCCTTCTAGTAGGGTTCCAGAGGTGCCAGGTGGTGATGGGAGGTGCTTACACAAGGCACAGAGATGAGGATCTGGACCGGTTGCATGGCGGTCAATGGGCTATGCCAGGTTGATAGCTGGCATAACTTTTCGGCAGCAAAAGTGGGTGTTCCCGGTCTGAAAAGGCCTTAGGAGGCTTCCTAGCCGGTGGAACGCCCCCGGGAATGCTCCCGCTGCCGTCGGCAGCTGCTTCTGCACCTCTTAGGCACTGGTGTGGCCCTTGCACTGGCACACCCGTGCCTTCCCCCTCCGCTGCTGGAATAACTGGACTTATGCCGGAGCCCAGGCTGCATATGCTGGCGCGAGGTCCTGGGGGCCTCCAAACCACTTTCGGCCCCAAAGCTCAGGAATGCGCTGTTAGACACTTTCAAAATAGCATAGTCATTTATCTACTCCATCATATTTGGTCTTGCCATCCATCCAAAACCAATCCTTTTTTCTTCCTTTAGTGTACTGCAGATGAAGTTGTTCTCATAATGCCAACCGTGCCCTTCTTTCCACCTTGCATCTAGGAATCTAGCATTATCACAGCATAGCCCTTATAAATACAAATACATGCAGTCAGATGTGTTGTGTATTTTTATAACTTTGATTAATTGGCTCCATTTTGTTTTGCTTCACATTGTGTGGACTTCCTTGTTGGTTCAAAGAGATACTTGTGTACAAATGGATAGCTGTGAAAGAGCAGTGACAAATCAAATCAAAGAAATAAGAGAATTACAGTGCAATCCCAAACAGAGCTAGACCCTTCAAAGTCAATTGAGGTCATCGTAACTCTATTTAGGATTCCACTGCAAGTATATGTGGAAGATCCACTGTGTCCAGCCTCCACTCAGTGAATAGTATAGGTTAGGTAAAAAGGTAAAGGTCCCCTGTGCAAGCACCGGGTCATTCTTGACCCATGGGGTGACGTCACATCTCGATGTTTACTAGGCAGACTTTGTTTACGGGGTGGTTTGCCAGTGCCTTCCCCAGTCATCTTCCCTTTACCCTCAGCAAGCTGGGTACTCATTTTACCAACCTCAGAAGGATGGAAGGCTGAGTCAACCTTGAGCCGGCTACTTGAAACCAATTTCCGTCGGGATTTAACTCAGGTCGTGAGCAGAGTTTGGCCAGCAGTACTGAAGCTTACCAATCTGCACCACGGGGCTCCTGTAGGATAGGGAGGGGAGGGCAAAAGGGCCCCCATTTTTGATTTAGTTGTGGTGTGTTGTGTTTAGGGGGTTTTGTTAAGAGTCTTGGCTCCATAGACTTCTCCGTGTGGTTTGTAATGCTGCTTCTAGGTAGCTAGGTTGTGATGTTGTTGTCTGGTGGGTTGTGTAGGGGTAGCATTAGTTGTTAGGGAAGAAGAAAATAGGCTGGGAAAATTTAAGGCAATGGGCTTTTTTGTTTGCAAAGCTCCTGGAGGGAGAATTTTTGCAGGCAGAGGTCCCAAACTTTCAGGGTAGCAGGAAGGGACTCTCCTTGCAAGAACCCCCAGTTTTGGTGACGATTGGGACCACCTGACCCAATCTTCACCAAACCTGGGGGTTCTTGCAAGGAGAGTCCCTTCCTGCTACCCTGAAAATTTGGGATCTCTACCTGCAAAAATTCTCCCCCTAGAGCCACGGAAATTCGCAAATGGGTTTAAATGGATTTAAATGGCCGAATATTTCAGGAATCCCGAATTTAAAGCCAAATTCCCACCTTTACCGGTATAGGGGAATTCGGCATTCTGGTTTTCTGGGTAGGGGGAAAGGCCAATTAAACCCAAACCCAAATTTTCCTGAATTTTTTCCCCAACAGCCCTACTTGATTTTGCTACTTGCCTGCAATTGCTACATCAGGGGATATTTTTAAGCAGCCAGCATGCCATAATACAAGACTTTTGGCCTTTGTTCAACTGAAGGCCGTAAGTTGTGCAGAGCTGTCACAAATGCACAGCGAAAGTTCTATGCGTTGCTTCCATGCCTTTGCGAGATTATTACCAAAAGGTACTAATAAAGATTCTCTATCAAATCCAGGCATAATAGCACAGACAGCTTTTGGATAAAGCCACAAGTGTACTTACCTAAATTACCTACCAAAAAATGAATCAACAAGAAATAAAGATACTTGGGGTTTCTTAGGTTAATTTATGCTTCAAAAATACTTTCACACAGTTAGTCTAGTTTGTTAGTGGATATTTTTAAGTGACAGTATTTAAAGGGTTTTTAAAAAAAATAATTGCTATAACAGCAAGAAAGTTTCTGGATGAACAGTTAGAATATAAATGGTTTATAACGAATCATAAACATGCAACTCATAATTCAAGCAATTCCAGTAGGAGAATCCATATAATTTTAGCATAATGTATCCACCAGAATGCATAATGGATATAACCAAGTAGTGTCACAATAAGGTGGAGGGGGCTGAAATGGCAAGCAACTTTTTTTAGTATCATGAATTAATTTTAATACAGAGCAAAGCATGGTTTATGTAAAAAAAATATGAAATACAGACATGAAAGCACAGCAATAAAACAATCCAGGATTTTAAGGAAGTAGCTGCCTTTTAATTAGAAGCTATAATTAATAAAAAGTCAGGATACTGAGCTTTCTTATTTGAAGTCCCTGCACATACCTTGAACTTAGTTGATGAAATATGTATCTGGAAGGCCTCTGTAATAGAATCATTCTTATATTATTGAATTTTTTCAGTTTAACTTTTCACCTTTCCATCTCCAGACAACCTTTTAGGGCTATCAGCAGATTATTCCCAGTTTAAAGACTGGGTCTACAAATTCGATGCCTTGATGGACAGAACACAGATTCTGAAATCGGGAACTGCTCCTTGGTTTAAATTTTTCAAAACTGACCATCTTAGAGCTTCTTATTTAGCCAATATACCAAATCGAAAGCTTAGAGCAGCCTTTATGTCCCTACTGTTTCAAACAATGCCAATGGCTGTATTGACCAGGCGTTATTGTCGAATTCCAAAATATCAACATTTTTGCATCTGTGGAATGTCTGCTCTGGAGGACTTATACCACTACTTGTTTGAATGCCCTCTATACGTGGAACCCAGGGCTAAATTTCTTGCTGGGTTGGTTTCTGGCCTAAATACTTCTCCTAGTGCTGAGAAATTAGTATTTTTGTTAAAAGACACCAATGGGATTGTTTCTTATAGGACTTCCCTGTGTGCTCTGGCGGCAAAGAAAATAAGGTCCAATATGGTTGCTAAGAGAACTGAACCTTTGGGTTGATTTTAATGGTTGCTAAGTCCTGTTGGCCGATTGGGACACCACCCCAATTTTTAGTTATTATTTTTCTGAATGCATTGATCTTAGCATGGTTTTATTATGTATATTTTAGCATAGTTTTATTATATATATTTATTACCAATCCAGAATTTTATCAACCTCCTGTTTCCTTTACTATGTATCTGTGGTATCCTTGACATGTTTGTAATGGCCTATGGCTAAATGCAAACAAAATTATTCATTCCCGTTTCCATCTCCCTTCTCCCCTTCATGGAGCAATTAATAACACAGGTTTTTCTAAAAGAATACATCAGGAAAATAGAACTCTCTCTCTCTCTCTCTCTCTCTCTCTCTCTCTGTGTGTGTGTGTGTGTGTGTGTGTTTGCATTGTTTGGGGATCTGTTCTGATTTTTATCTAGCATCCAGTGAAAAGCCCAACTTCTAGCATGATAGGGCCAATTCCTCTGACATCCTTTTAATCATTTTATATAATGATAGGTTGTAAAAAGAAGTTGCTTCTTTTCTTGGTATATCTTGATGGTCCTTTATGGATACAGATGAGGTCAAGTTATACATCTTTGTATAACCATCGAGGGGCCTCCAGGAGCAGACAGGGCTGTTGGCAGGTCTGGCCAAGATAAGTGGAGGCACAATTTGTACATGAATCAGTGCCTTGACTAGAAAGCTGTATATATGACTGTCATGCTTTGTGCATTTTTGCTGGCTTGAAAAGGCTACCACGACTGCAGAAATCATAGGGGCTTGGTGTATGATCCCTGCATAGAAGTGCCAGTTCATTAATGGTTTAATATGTCCCAGCAATTGCTTTAACGCCTGCTGCTAAGTCTAAAACTTAGTGTGGGCTGACTGTTTTATGGCAGCATCAGATAATGAAAACTAAAATCTCAGTTCTGTTTCTTTCAAACAATGTTAAATATATTGGGGCTGAAATAAACTAGGTATTTGGTTAGATTACTTGGCTAAAAATATGGTTTCACAAAAACCAGGTAGCAGATTGAAATAGGTATGTGTTGCCAACCACCTGGTGAGAGGAGGACAGTTTCCTCCCTATTTCTTCCCTATTTCTGAACTGAGACCTCTGTGGTTTCATTCCATAACTTGTGAGGAAAATCTGCCAGTGGATTAGGGTTGCCAGCTCTGGGTTGGGAAATACCTGGAGATTTTGGGTGCAGAGCCTGAGGAGAATGGAGTTTAGGGAGGGGAGGCATTTCAATGGGATATGATGTCATACAGTCCACCTTCCAAAGCAGCCATTTTCTCCAGGTCAACTCATCGTTATCACCTGAAGATCAGTTGTAATCCCAGGAGATCTCCAGCCACCACCTGGAGGTTGGCAACTGTACAGTGACTACAGACTCCTTCTTCACCTGGAAACCAGGAAAAGTACCAGATTTTGACTGAATCATGAGGAGTTCCTAATGAGATGGTGGGGGTTACGTTTGGTCTGTTTTCCAGCAGCTATTTGCTTGAAAAGACACTCTTGCAATTGGTATGGTATTGGGGTGGTGCTAGGAAGGGGGAAATACAATGGTGGGAGGAGTGCTATGGAAACAAAGAAAAGATGTGAAGTTGGGAGGGGCAGTAAAGAGTGAAGACAGCCCGAACAGGCAGCAGCAAGGAAGCAGCCAACAGAAAAAGAGAGCTGTGTCTGGCATCCTTGCTGAGCACCTAGCCCAGGACCCAGGTGCCCAACATGTAGCTGGATTAGATGGCCCAACAGAAGTCACAGGAGTCAGCAAATGGGGGCAAGCAGCAGCCAAGCCAGACATGGTGGATGGAAAGTCCTCCACATGTCCCTGGACCCAGTGTAGCCCCAATGCAGATGTAGGAGATGAAGCAGGTAATTCTGACTCTCCTAGCCTGCAAAGACTAATGACACAGTCCTTTAAATAAAACCAAGAGGAAAGGGCAGGACTAGAGACACCTGCAGGTGGCCTCTGTCCCTATCACAGCAATAGGTCCAATACCTGGAATGGGACGAGTGGGAGAATTTGGGATGTCCCTTCCCCATGGAACCCTTTACAAGACAAACCCTGGGAGGAAAGGCCAGACCAATTTTAAGGATTCATAGAAGAGGCAATTGGCAGGAGAAAGAAATCATGGTGAACCTCCCCCCAACACACCCTTTTCTAAAATTCTTCCTGGGGCAGAAGCTACAAAAATAGAACACTGGAGGGTGCTATAGCCCCAGACTCTGCCCTGGCTCCATCAGAGCCTGATAAAAATCTACAAAATATGGGAAGCTGAATTTATTGGGAGCTTCTTTTTAGAAGGGGCCCCTTGCTTGTGACTGATAAGTTACTTCTAAGTACTCATGTAATTGCTCTTCTTTAATTATCTATGTAATGGATGGCATAATTTTCTGTTGAGTTAGTAAAAGCATAACTATATTGCATTCTTAATACTATCACTTGAGTACTGGACCCACAACAAACCTAAAACCTTGTTGAGGTGTACCTCTTGCTGTAAATTAGATGATCATATAGGAAAGCTAACTAGATGCCCAATGCACACCTATATCTGAATCAGGCCTGACCAGAATCATCCAGAACATGTTCTTTGTCAGTTCATTTTTACATTTGGGAAGAGGAGGAGGAGGAGGAGGAGTTGGTTTTTATATGCCGACTTTCTCTACCACTTAAGGAAGAATCAAACCAGCTTACAATCACCTTCCTTCCCCCTCACCACAACAAACACCCTGTGAGGTAGGTGGGGCTAAGAGAGCTCTAAGAGAGCTGTGACTAGCCCCAGGTCACCCAGCTGGCTTCATGTGTAGGAGTGGGGAAACCAACCCAATTCACCAGATTAGCGTCCACTAGAGGAATTACATGAAAATAAAAAGTTGCAGTTATCCTTTTTGAATGTTGTGGACATTTTATTTTATTTGTTTGGATCCTGCTTTCCTGATAATCATAATCATTTACCAAAGCAGCTCCTAACAATTAAAAAACAACAACATCCACACATAACTTTCAGTGAACATGATTGTTAGGAAGGAGGTAGGATTGTTGATGTTTGTTCTTGAAATTAAAAAGCACCATGCAAAATGTCCCCTACATAAATGTTTAATGCTATCTACTTAGGGGTATTACAATGAAGTTCATTGATAGATATGGAGGGACACTCTGGGGTGGTGGATTACAAAACCTAGTATACTATTACGGAAAAGGGTTCAGTTAAGCTGAAAGTCAGCCTGTGTTACGTGTGATTACTGGAAGCCTGTGAAATGTGTGATTACCAAACTATTGAGGTTACATTTATGGAAATACATGAGTACAAACATCATCCTTTGAAAGTCCAATCATGAAGTCTCCTTTGTATATGGAGCACCTGCTCTCCTTTTGCAAGTACTTCTCATCTTTAGCAGCCTTCCTGTCACAGCCTACAAATTACTTCATCAGCCCTTCACTTCTGCTCAGCTTAATTTTAAGATCAATGAACTCTCTTCCCAATTTGACAGAACCATCAGTTCTTCATGCAATTAATTAAGCCTTATATTTTTTAACGAAATGTTAACAGATCTTACTGAACTTAATTGCTACTCAATCACTCAGTGAAATTTTCCTGAAATTAAAATCCTGTTCAGTTAAGGGATACAAATGTAAATGGCCTCCTGGAGTTGTTTGAATTACATGGTATTTTCTGAAATGTATGCCCTTCTACAGTGTTCTTCTGGGAAACACTTTTCCATTTCAAAGTGTTCATTTCATATGCAGCAACTATTTAAACTCAGCAAAAATAAATGAGAACAGATAAGAAAATTTTGGGAAGAGTTTGTAAATAAGTTAATTTTTTACAGTGAAGAGAAATGTTAGTATTATACATAAAGGAAACTATTGTTTAGATATAATGTTCCAGTTCTCAATCTTTTGTCATAACAGCCAAATGTTAAACCAACCGTTTCACCTTCACAAATGTTTGCAGCTATTTTGTATCTAGAAAGCTCCTTGCCTACAATGCATGCCCAATATACCTACCCTTTGCAATACAGAAATAGTGGTGTTGATCATACAATACAGCTGATTACAAGTTCTGGAATGGGATTCACATCCTCCTCTACAAACAGCCCAGCCATTCTGAAAGCTAGCATGCAACATGAATCAAGAAGCACATTCTGGAAGTCTTCTGTGCCATTTTGTCAGGCAGAAACCACAGGGCCAGTGTTCTGGAGCTCAGGAGAACCAGGTTAAGAATCACTGCTTTATACCAACATGGCACATTTTGAAATCAAAATATGTTGGATTGTTTAGGTCAAAAGTAAGTTTCACCATTCAGAAATATGGGAAATGAAATACTGAGACTGAATACAGGAAGAAAAGTAGGTTGCTGAGGTATTTTATATTCATTCATCCCAGTACCTGGGAAGATCTGGTCAAATATTGACTCATTTTATTTTCATATGCCATTGCTCCCAGACATTTTAATGTTTGGAGGTGGTAGAAAGAGATAAGGGTTTTGTTTTGTTGCAATTCTTTTTCTATTAACTGTTGAGAATGATTTTATCCATTCCAGGTTTCAAAGCATGGCCTATCTAAGTTCTAACGTAATTGCTTCCATCTTAGTTTGTTGCTGTTTTCAGTTTGTTTCTTGCAATTGCATACATATAAGAGAAGGAATAAAAAATCTAGATCTATTATTAAGAATGTTGGCATAGGAGGAGCTCACATGGTATACTACTTTTTATGAAGAGTTCATAAAAGACAAGCCTAAAGATCACTCACTGGGATTACTAATATTGCCTCTTCCTGTCATCCAGCTTCAGCCAATTACATGGCAAAGCAAACTGAAATGCATGACAGCAGTGATGTGCTGAGTAATTCAGTTATTGTTGGCCAGTATTCCTAGGTTCAATGTAGTACTGTCTTGACCCTGAGAAAATGGCTGTTGTGAGTCACCACATGGTCGAGGCCACTTCTGAGGGAGGGGTGTAATCGCAGTGGGAAGGGGCATGGGCTGTGGGTTGGAAGGCCAGGCCAAGGGGCGGGATTGGCCCCTGAGTGGAGAGTGCTTTGTGGAGGTTGGGGGCAGGGGCTGGGAGGAAGGGAGGAGGCAGGACCATGGTAGGAGAGAACGGCCAGGATCTCTCCTGAGGGGGGCAGGAGTGCAGCCAGCAAGAGGGGCAGCTGCGACGGAGACATGGATCACTGTCCCGCCATCCCCCACCTCAACAGGTCCCCGGCCTGACCTCCAGTAGCAAGCAAGCACCACACAGTCCCTTGCCACGACCACCATGGTGCCCTGAGGGTGCCTGAGGAGGAGTGGCTATTGTCACCCTCGGTGTCCTGGAGGCCACCCCCATCTGCGGCCGCTGGTGCACAGGTTCTGGGGGGGGGGGTTGAGGCAGCAGGGGGTGTGGTGACGGCACAGGACAGGTTCTCCAAAGCCCCCAGTAATCCTGCCTGCTGCTCTGCAATGGTGCGGCTCAGCTCCAGCATCATTGACAGATGGCCCCTCGAGGCAGTGACCTCGGCAGCCAATGTCTCCATCCACCAATCATTCCGGTCAGTCATCTCCTGCCACTCATGCCTCACTCCCTCTCAATGGCAGCCCACATGGAGGAAAAGGTTGGGGGATGGGTTGAACAGGCCATGGGCCATGACTGTGACACCCGGGGTGACCCCACTGCCCCTTCATCACCAGGGGGTTGGGGCCTGTCTCTGGGGGCTCCTGAGGTGGCTTCTGGCAGAGAGTGAGCGGCCCCACTGACCGCTGCCCTCCTCCCCTGAGGAGCTCCCTGAGGTCATAGGTGTTGCCCACTGGGCGGCAGCCAGGCCACAAGACCCCAGAATGGCCAGTGACGTCAGGACCACTCGGCCAGCCACGGCTTGCTGCTCCTCAGGGGCCAGGTTGCAGAGACACTGGATGATAGGGGTGATGCGGGTCACAGAAAATGGAGCCACACCTGCAGGGAGAGGTGCTCCATCAGCACCAGTCTTTCCCAGTGGGGTACTCCCCCCTGAACCTACCACCCCTGGCTCCCACCTGCACAGTCTGCTCTGGGCCGGCCTGTCTCACAGGGATGGGTGATGTCTGAAGACAGCCTCATCAACTCTTCCTGGGCAGCACCTCAACCCTCCAGGGGCCTGCAGTCTGGAATCCTAGCTGTCCCGGTGGGCCTCTCTCGCCAGGATCCTGCTCGCTAGGTGCCCCATCCTGAGTGGCTGGCCTGGGAGTGGGCGTGCCCCCCAGAGACTCACCATGCAGAACCTCGCTTCCACTACTACAGCCGGGGTAAGAGGCCACAAGATGCTCTCGGGCCCTTCAGGGCCTGCACAAAGGAGGCCCCCTGTGCCACCAGATGCCACACCCGTTTCTTGGCTCTGCCAAATGAGTCATTCCACTGCTTCAGTCATGAGGGTTCCGTCATGAATGCCTGGCCCAGGGTGGACACCCTCCTGGCTTCCTCCTCCCAAACTCTCGGTGGCGTGCCTGTGTTGGCATGCACCTGCCACAATCCCAAATAGGAGCATCTTCTCTGTGTTGGTCTAGTTGGGCTGTTGGGGTGCGTCCAGGCTCCTCGGTCTCCATCATGTTACATGGATGCCTTGGGGAAAGGGAGGAGGTGGCCTGGGAGCACAGGAGATAAGAGCTGCTTGGCCCTTGCAGCTGCGGAGCATGGGGGAGATGGCTGGGGCCTGACTCCATTGTCTGGGACTGCATTCCAGGGTGCCATGTCTCGACATGTGAGGCTGCCCACAGCAGAGTGCTGGGAGGTGGCATCCATGGCGCCAGGCTTGATGTGCCAGGAACCCCTTTCCAGACCCATCTGTGTCTCATCTTCCCCACCCTTGGGCCACCTGAGGGTTGTCCACCTGCTGCTGGTTCTGTACTTGTGGGTGGCTCTCTGATGGCATCATCGTTGACAGGCTCACAGGTACAGAGAGTGCATCAGCACCCTCTGGCTCTCAGTCAGTGATTTACTGGACCACTTCTGCCTGGACAGGGCAGCTATCTAGCTCTCCAGGGTCCTCTTTGTGGGCCTCAACCCATTCCTGTGTTGCAGAAAGTGCTGCTGTCCTTGTGATTCCTGGCCACCGGCAGATTCCAGGGGGTGATCACTGATGTCCTGGAGGTCTCCCCTTCCTTGGCATGCCGCTGCCACCACACCTTCCTGGATGCCATGGTCGGCAACATTCGGTGCCACGTTGAGTTCCCCACCAAGAAGGTGCAATTGGCCCCCATTTGAGTGGGCTTCCAGGCCTTCTCCAGCTTCCCCAATGTCATAGGCACCATTGACTACACCCACATAACCCTACTGCCCCCCACGAGGACCCCCATGTCTATCAGAACTACCACCACTTCTACAGCATCAACGTCCAGGCCGCCTGCGACCACAGAGGGCTCTTCACTGCCCTGGTGGCCAAATTCACAGGCAGTGTGCATGACTCCCAAATCTTTGACCCTTCTGGTCTGCACATCCTCCTGGAGAACTGGCCAGAGGGCAGAGGCTGCCTTCTCGGTGAGTGGGGGACGGGGGTGGCTAGCATCCAAAGGATGGGCAGTGTGTTCTCCCCTGCCCTGGATGGTGCCCCTCATCAGTCCTCCTCCTCTTCCTCCTGCAGGCGACCATGACTACCTGCTGAGGACCTCCCTGTTGATGCCCTACCCAGTGGGCGAGCCAGCCGATCGAGCCCTCTACAACTGTGCGCACCAAAAGACATGCATGATCATTGAGCGGGCCTTTGGGTAGCTGAAGCTGTTTGCCATGTGCACGATGCTCCACAATATCACTATCTGCCAGGGGCTCCCCGATCTCCCACCTTATCCCACCGAGGGGCCCTGGCAGGTGGGATTCCCAGCAGCCGCGGATGAGGTGGGTGACAGGGGTGAGAACCTCCCTGGCCACCTGGCCAGGAAACGGCTTTATAGCAGGAGATGCGGGAGGCTGCCCCAGACCTCGACCCCATGGCTGTTGATAGATTGGTGCCCTGACCGGAAGCATGGTCTGACTCCGTGGGCCCCACCCCCTGGGGCCAGGACCTCAGGGACCCTCCCCTGACAGACAGCAGTCCCCCTGGTGGCCCTACTGACAGCACAGCTCTATAGCACCCTCGTGGCAGGGGGTGTCCAGAGACCAGGGTCTGTCGCAACAATAAAACCATTGCAAGCCATCTCCTTGTGGCCCCATCTCTTCCCAGCTCACCTCGGCCTGACTGCTTCGCATGCAGTCTGGGCTGGAGACCTTAGTGGCCCCTCTCGCCACCAGTCATAGCTGGAAGGGAGACCACTGCTGCCATCCACTACCTCCCACTCACCTTGGACTTTTGCTTTCCCCAGCGGTGGGGACCACAGGCGGACCTGCAAGGACAGGACCACCCTCGGTCAGACACCCGCTGCTAGCTCTGTGTTTCAACCATGGAAAAGGTACACCCCCAAGGAGGGGGCAGGGTCTGCCGGTGTCCAAGCTTGCAGGTGCCACATGGGAATGATAGCACCTCTGCTGGACAGGGGAGGGGCCAACAGACAGTTCAGTCAGCTCCTAATTGACATGGATCTGGTTAAAAGAATCCCGCCACCAGGGTGGGACACAGGAACATGTTCCCATGCCTGTGCAGGGCCCAGGGATCCCAGCATCAGCTGCGTGGGACATCCAAGGTCAGATGACAGCCAGATCTCATGAGGAATAGACAAGTGGCAGTGGTGGCACCTGTGTGGCTGCGGATGACTGACATGTCATGGTGGCCTGGGTCCTGGGGGAATAGGGGGTCAGCTGCACATGGGGGCCGAACATCAGACCCCAAGACTGGTGGGGGTGGCCCTGGGTTGGGAGGGCTGGCTGGGAGGGAGGAAAACAGGACAACTCCACATGACGTGTATAGATGGCAACTGGCACGCTGCTGAGTCATGTTCTCCTGCCAGAATTTTAGCAATTTAACACTTATTTTATCTCATTTTAATTTAATTTTAATTGGAGAGGTTGCTGTTTGTTTCTAGCAGTCCCAGGTAATTGATTTCCTGTACTCCAGATGGATTTATCTTTGCTGTGGTTGTAAACCATAAGCCCGCGTCTGAGACAGAAAAGAAAATGGAGGAGGAACTCAGGCCAGCTTTCTCCAACGAAGTCTACAAAACAACTGAAAATTGACGATTTTATTCCTTCTAAAGATGATGTAAGTGGCTTGTCAGCTTCTTACACTTCAAATAGATACGAGGCACTTGATGTTTCAGAGACTGAGCAAGATGTAGTAACAGAACAAGATTTACATTCCCAATCTCTGCTAGATAACCGCTCATTGGATTCCTCCAACTCTTCTAATTTATTTGGAGTAGATGAGCCAACTCGACCTTGCGACAGTATAAAATCCAGATGTGACATGAATATAGATCACTTGGAAGGTCTTTTATTAAAGTTTGTTGGAGATAATTGTTTACTTACTTTGAAAACAGTTATTGAGATTTTCCAGCAATTAAATCACATTTCTGCTCAGCTCAAACAATTTAGTTATGAACTCAGAGCCTTTACAGAGGAGGCTACGAATTTTGCCCCCTCAAATGTTATAAACGGCTCACAAACAAAAACTTTAAGCAACTTGGGAAAGAGTGTAACTCAGAGGAACGTAACTCAGAGGTTGTAGTCTGTGGTTCAGCCGGTGGACGAGGGAGGTGCTGAGTTGGAATTTACTCATGGAATGGCATGCCGATTGCAAAGTAACCAGATAGTGTTATGTGTAGCTGAGAATGATTTGAACTGGCAAAATAAATGCAAAGTTGTAAATTCCATCAGTCAGCTTTTGAGAACTTAGCCACGCCTTGTTGATGTAGCTAAAGTGGAACGACTTGTGAATATGCTGCCAGGGGTGAAATTGCTCCTTTCCTCCCAGCCTACTATTCCTAAGATGCTAGTAAAAATGTGTAGATTCCTCTCACTGTTTGAAATCTCTGTTACAAGAGTTTTTGTTGAGAAAATTATTCATCCATTCCTATCAAACAATAGTGACAAGATGGTGAGTGGCCATGAACTGGGTGCAAATATTGCAAATACTGCCAGAAGACTGGGAGGAACTACTACTAAATCTTCAAAACCATCTCAAGATTCAATTAATAGAACTAAAAAAGAACTGGCAAAATTAAACTCAGTCTCTGCTACAGGAAATGGAAGAATTGATGGCGGAAAATCAACAAGGAAAGTGAAGTTGTCTCCATGCATTTCAAAGAGAGATACTTCCACAGTTACAGTGAGGCAGGAGACTGTTGTCACCACAATAGATTATCTCAAAAAATCCTTGCAGAACCTACAAAATAGAGCTGCGCTCTTGAATGTATTTCTTCTCAGGAAATCAAATAATATTGATTCTCATACAGCAACACAAGCTCGAGGCCCATGTCAAGGAGAAATGCAATCCAAATTTGGAACCTGGGGACAGAGACATACAAATACAATAAGATATGGGGATAAGCAATGCTAAAAATTATTCCAGAGTAGTGGTAAGAGATGTTCAAGGAAGTAAGGAATCTCTTAGTATAATGTGTGATAACTTGCCACAAGATGATCTCATACCTGACACGGAGTCAGCCTCTGAGAATCCTTCCGTTATCTGTATCTCCTCTCAAGTTGACATTATAAGAGCTCAAGAGGATTCCAGTGTGTTTGTAGAGGAGACCTCTATTGCAGAAGAGAATCTTCAAATTAACTGGGCAACAATATCTCCAGCACCAAACATTGTAGCTGATAAGCAGCCTGCTAGTCTTTTTAAAAAAAACATTTATTCAATAAAATAAACAACAACAAAAAATACAACTATCTTCATAGTTTAAAATACATTATATATGTGTAAACTTAAATTTTTTAACAGAATTTCTATATTACAACTTATTCCAACATCCTCATTCATACTACCACACTGAATACATGGTTTAGTCCTCTGTAAAATAGCTAGACTATCATCACTGCACATTGTCCTTTTTCACCCTTGAATATAAGATTTTGCATTTTATTTACAGCTCGTAACCATAGCTCATCTAGACTCATTGTATCACCAATTTTCTGATGTGTTGTTAACTTAATACATACATTTCTTTTATAGCTCTCTCACATTTCCACCACATATGTATGAAGTCTGCTTGTTTTTTATTGCAGTACCAATAACTATTGTTCACTGATTTGTAGATTTTACTTATTCTAATTGGAGTTAAATACCACATATATACCATCTTAATTAGATTTTCTCTTATTTGCAAGCTAACGGAGAAATCTAATTCCTTTGAAAAGATATATTCCCATTCTTGATCACTCAGTGGTTCATCTAAATAAATGTTCCATTTGTCCCTATAACTCAATGTTAAATTTAAATTATCTTTTAATAAAATTGCATATATTTTTGAAGTTGAAACTTTATCTGGGAGCATTAATTTCTCAAACTCTGATTTCTCTCTAATTTCAGTTAATTCTTTTTCTTTTAAATTATTCCAATACTTTTTCATTTGTAAGTATTCTATAAATGTAATATTAACTTCTTCTTTTTCCAAAAAACATTTCTAGAGGTTCTAAATTATTAGTATTTGTAATCCAATAATGATAATCATTCTGTTTATCTGTCTTTATTCTACAAGGAAGTTGAAATTCTGGATTCTTGGCTAAGATGTTCTAAAGGAAGAAAGACAGTGGGGAGATATCTGGGGCTAGTTTCTCTCTTAATACATCCCTTTTGTTTTAGAAAAGTATTAATACAGTTATTAACTTTATTATAAAAAAATCCTATCAATTTTTTTTACCCATGGCCATCTATTCAGTGGAAATTTAACAGTCTTGTTCAATTTTAATATAAGATTTGTTTTCATCATTTACTACCCATGATTTTAACCATTTTACCCTGGCTACCTGGTAATATACTAATAAATTTGGCATTCCTATCCGTCCTTTGCTTTTAGGTTCATATAGATTGATATTTCTGAATCTGTTTTTTTTTTTTTTTTTATTCTGCCAAATAAATCCATTACAGATCTTTTGCCATTCTTCAGTCATTTTCTTTGGTATATCTACAAATAGATTATTGAAAATAAAAAAATTTTTTGGTAGGATTATCATTTTGATTAAGTTGACTCGACCTAGAAATGTAACATTTAGAGGAAGCCATTTTTGAACATATTCATTTAGTTCTTTAGCTATTTTTCCACAATTTAAATTTAGTTTAAATTTAGTTCTATCTTTACTTAGCCAAATACCTAGATATTTAACGTTTTCTGCTTTTCTGAGATCTTCTGCCCATATTTGTTTCTTCTTTTTATTGTCAATGTTAAAAAAAATAACTTCTGATTTATTTGCATTTATTTTACTAAAAAAATTTACCAGATATTTAACTAAACTCTGTGATAACTTTGCATAGAAGGAATTTACTATACAATTTGGCAGCTATGTTCAGCAGTCTTATTGGACGATAGTTCGGAGGGTCCCCCTTTTAAACACAGAGACTACAATACTCAATTTCCACCTTGCAGGGATAACCCTGTTGAATTTACCTGGGTGAATAGCTTAGCTAAAATGGGTTCCCACCAATAAGGAAAGAGCTTAAACAACTCTGGAGGAATCAGGTCCTCACCAGAGGACTTTCCAGAAGCAAGGAATTAAATAAGACCTCTGATCTTGGTGACAGGAGGCCATAGTGGCAAAATGGACACATCACAAACATGTTCCTGTCCTGGTGTCTCATACTCCAGAATGGAGAATGCTCCAGATACTTGGCTTTTGCTGGGTTTTAGGAATAAGAGAAGTGCAAGGCTCCTTTTCAAGGGCTCTTGCCTTGTGACTCTTACCCCAGGGCTCAGGCCTGGGTGCTCTGTAATAAGCTGAGAACTTTGTACATCCTGTATGTGTTGAGCTTTGCCATGTTGGTACAAAGCTGGATCAGCCCAACTAATTAAATCATGGTGAAGGTCTCTGACTTGAGTTCCCTCAGGAGGCTTGTCCACAGATGTCAAAATAGAAAGACTAAAACATATAAAAACAATCTAATCAGACAGCATAAGACATCCAAGAATCAATGCAATAGGCCTAGGATTTCAGAATAGGAAAATGATGCAAATGGAAAACTGTTTAAGGGATGCCATACCAGAAAGATGGTAAAACTGTATGTAGATGGTTTTTCTTCAGACTATAGGTGAGGACTCACATGACCGAATGATCTTTCATTAAAAAAAAAATTATGTTAAGAAACCATCAGGGAAAGGGCTAGCCTAAGTGCTGATCTTTTCCTAGTTAAAAGTCACATTCATTTTATCTACACATTTTCTCCCTCTTGCCAATGTGCTTTTGTTTCAATTGTTCATTCACATGTAATACAGTAGGCAGAGAAAATGAGACTACTGATGGGCTGTAAACCAGCAGTCTTAAATTAATCCCTTTAGTATTGCCACATTGGTGCCTTATGCCCTCATGAGTATTCACCCTGGAAGTTGGGTACCCAAGGTTGGGTGGGATGAAATATATATATATATTCATTAAATATATATATATTTCATTATATATATTTCATTATATATATAATATAATTTATTAGAAGTGCTATATAAGAATTAAAATTATTTAAAAACTGTTAAAATAGCACAATGGCATTTCTTAAGGTTGATATCTGTCACCACAAGCCAAATGCGTTTTGGCCTGTATGGCCTTCCTCAGTGGTCTATTTAAATCATATATAAAACATGCACACACATTACAAATATATTTACATATATACAGGCAATATACAACAGACCAGGTTGTATATATTACCAATTACACCAACATCTGGTGAGATTGTCTTAGGTTTACATGCTGGGCTGTATATGTCTCCCACATAAGTTATGTGCAAGTATCAGCCTATTCAAACAATGTGAAGCTGATGATTCTTTCCCTCATGAGTATTCACCCTGGAAGCCAAATAAGATCAACACTTTCACCATCAACACTTCTGTATAAGAAGGAAATTCTGAGGTACTACATACAATGATTGATCAGTGTCTTTAAAGGCCTGGGGTGTGCAATATTTCCTTCTGAGACCCTTTCCAGCTGACTAGCCTGACCACACCTATTGAAAATCATGTTAGCAAAACAAGCAAGCAATCTTCCTTGAAGTCAAGATGCAGTGAAACCCACAGAGTTAAAACCTCAATCCATTGTCTTTAGAAGCATAGTCAGAATAAACACAAAGTCACACTAGCTATACACATTTGTTTCCAGTTAAGCAATGCAGAAACTGTTCAACAATTTATAGCCCAGCAGCTTCAGTGTAGTTTATGGAAATTAATCACAACTGTGTATCTCATACATCATTATCAACAATGGCCAGGTAATGAAAAGCTAGATCTGATTCAGAAACAGTAATTCTCAGCAATGCTAAATTGTGATGTATGAAGCCAAAAGAAATGTAGCTGGAGTGCTGTGAACTCAATTGACCTCAAAGCATTGAGGAAAAGCAAAATACAAACTTGCCTACATTAGAAGAATAAGTGGGCATGACATGAAAATTGTAGAAGCAGTAAAGATGAGAACAAGGTAGAAGTGCTAAATATTACGTTAGAGGGGAACATTGATATTGTATGTGACTGGGTGTCCTATTGAAATTAACTCTGTTGATGTACAGTTTTCTCCTAAAATATGTAAACATTTCGTCTGCAATTTACATATTATAAATTTCACTTTCCATTGCTTCTGTTTAAAAAAGCATAATTAGCACGTCCTACCCTGTGCTGCATGTATGCTTGAATATCCAACTTCCAACAGTTTGCCATGATGAGCCCTGCAGTTAATACTTTAGTGAGAGAGAAGCTAATAGTTGATTCATTGATGATTCTGGCAGATATGCAATTAGAAAGCAAAGAATAAAAACAATTTTAAAAACTGAATATTTTCAAATATTCTTGAGCAAATGTTCACAAACAATTTAAATCATGAATTGCTTTTATTATAGGTTCTTGTAAGTTATCCGGGTTGTGTGACCGTTGTCTTGGTATTTTCTTTCCTGACATTTTGCCCACAGCTGTGGCAGGCATCTTCAGAGGAGTAACACTGAAGGACAGTGCTTTTATTATATTTACCATCATTGAATGATATGTATTACATTTTTTGTATCTGAGTACCCTACAATTATTTTCAGTAGTACAGAATACTCTTTCTCCACTTATGTAATGGGAGATGGAAAAACTGGCGAAGAACAAAGCCCAATTTCAGAAGTATGAGACCCAGTAGGTGCTTCTCATGGCATGACAAGATCAGGGACCAGGCTATTGGTACATGTTCACCTAATGCCACATGAATGACATCTTGTATGAGCTGAGCAGTTCTTTATGGTCTTTACGGAAGGAGAAAGCCCACTCGTATTGAGTGAACTGTCGCGGGTGCCAGCGGATTATGCAGTTGGTCCAGTAAATCACCACCAGAACTCCTTGCTACTAGAAAACAGTGCTTGTTTATTTTACAGTGGACAGATAAAATACCAATCCTTATATACTCTCTCTCCACTCATAGCAACCTGCACTCTCCAACACAGAGTTACAATATCATGGGCTTATATACATTTATACACAGTTCCAACACCTGGAACCTATCAGGTCACTTTGCCAAGTCATGGTGCTGTTTCAGTACCTTGCATCATAACTCTGGGCCTAACCAGTTCAGGCCAGCCCCCTGCAGGCTCTCTAGGGAGTTTCCAGGCCAGTTGCATCATCTCAGATGCTCTTAATCTACAGACTGCTTGTCAAAACTAATCTGACAGCCTTGTATCTTTAACACTCCTTCTCAAGGGTATTAGATTAGTTTGATCAAATGCATGAATCTGTTACTATCCACAATCTTGGTAAACAGATCAGCCACGTTATCAGTACTTGTACATTTTACAATATATACCAGGTTTTTATTTACAGCTTCAGCCACGTTTTCATATCTTATCCTGATATGGTTGCTTTTCCCTTTAAAGCATTGCTCATTTGCCAGCTGCCTGGCTGCCTGATTGTCGGTATATATTTTTACTGGTAATGTTACAGTCATATTCAGTTCATATATAAACCATTCCACCTGGTTAACACATTCACTTACAGCACTATATTCAGCTTCACATGAACTAATGGCTACAAATGATTGTTTAGATGACTTCCAGTGAATGGGTGCTCTGCCAAGATACAACACATAACCGGTGGTTGACTTGGCATTCCCCTGGTCTGTCCAAGACGCTTCTGCATAGGCAGTCAGTTCTCCATCATCTGCCCTTAGGCACAGCTTTCTATGCACAGATCCCTTCAGGTACCTGAGCACACACTTCGCTGTAAACCAGGATATAGGACTCCTTCTGCTTGTCAAAATTAATCTGTCAGCCTTGTATCTTTAACATGAACTTCATCATATGTGACTCGCTCACATATAATGTTGCTTGTATGGTATTGTCGTGGTACAGGTGAGGAGCGAGGGCTGTAATCTGTAAGTGTAGTCTGGGGAACAGTCCAAGGTCATTCACAGTGAAGGCAGAGTCCGAGATATCAATACAGGCAAGGGAAGTCCAAGGTGTTAGTCAGAGCCAGTCCAAGAAATCATGATACCAGGAATCCAAAGGATAGCAGGGAAACAAGGCCGGTACACCAGGAGGTTGGTGACAAGTTGCTTGCACAACAGCCAAGCCTAACTGATGGCTTAAATCCCTTCCTCTGCTGCTGTAGCAGAGCCAGCTGATGCTGATGAGGCTGAGTTCACAGGTGGTGCTTCAGCCCTGCTCTTCCTCATCACTGTGCTGGGGAGGTTCCTGTGTAAAGCCTTCAGTCTACTGACATTGAAACCACTGAGACCAGCACAATTTCTTACTTATCAAGACTTATTGGTATGGAAGGATAATAAATGTGCCTTAATGGAATATAGTAAAATCAATGAACAGATTACCTGGCTCCAATACCATCAATTACAATCTGTGTTTATTCAAGATATGAGGTTGGGTTTTACAAAAGATAAATCACTTTTTCAACGAATGTTGTTAGATAACAATGAACATTTAATATCCAAGATATACAAGATGTTATTGACTCTATATACTGAACAAGACTTGGTTAAACCAACAATGATAACGTGGGCACAAACTTTGGGTCATGATATACATATGCATAAGTGGGAAAGACTTTGGTTAAAGGATATGAAATATATATATTCACAATCTATGAGAGAGATCATTTATAAAATGATGTATAGGTGGTATTTAACACCAAAGAAATTAGCCAAAATGTATGGTAATATGTCACCAAACTGTTGGAAATGTCAAAAAGAAGTGGGTTCTTTTCATCATGTTTGGTGGCTATGTGAGAAGGCTAAGAATTACTGGGACATGATTAAGGTTGATATTACAACAAAAAATCCCTAAAACAACAGAAATGATGCTATTGAGTATAATACCTGATACTATAGTGAACCAGAGACCTTTTTTGATGTATGCTACTATTGCCGCCAGAATGGTATATGCTAGGAGATGGAAAATGACAGATATACCAAACAAATCGGAGTGGATTGAAAAAATGATGGAATTAGTACAAATGGCAAAACTTACGGCGTCGGTAAATCAAAAGGATGATAATGAATTTGCAAAAGATTGGGAGGCATGGATTAATTATTGTAGAGATGAACTTAAATGTGATATTAACAAATGTATTTTGATCTAATTCAGAAAGGATGTATTGGGCATGGATGGCTTTGTTATAATTGAATTAGAAAAACAATACAAAGAGGAAGAAAATGTTAACCAAAAGATCAGAGGAGGGGGGAGGGGAAGTCAAAGAACTATACTTTTTAAAATGCGCAATGGAATGTATAATGATTATTTGGAAAAATAAAATAAAAATTTCATTAAAAAAAAATAAAGCCTTCAGTCTAGCACTCTGCCGTCTCTGCTGCATTGCCAGACGAACCTGTTTTCTTTTCTGCTCCAGTGGCCTTGGCGAGGCCTCTGGAGACACTGCATGTTGCAAGGTGTCAGGTCCAACTGGAGTCCTTGAGCTGGCAGGCTGCAGGCATGGTGAGTCATCTCCTGACTTTGGCTGATCCTCTATTCTGGCCTCTACTTCCTCTTCGTCAGAGGAGGTCTCTGCAGGCTGACTCTCTGCAGGCTGACTCTCTGCAGGCTGACTCATGACAAGAATAGAGTATGCACATCCCCAAAGCTCAGTCCCTCCCCTAACATATAGAGGACATATCTGTGAGTCTGAACTCTGGACATAACTTTTGTTCCTTTGACAATTGTTTTACTAAAGAAACCAGTCTACAGTGCCTCCAGTGTGGTAAACCTTGCAAGTACCCCCTCCATGCCAGGTTCATTCTATAATCTGAAATTTATGCTGGGTAAACAAGATAAGAATTAATGTGTACATAAATTAGTGCAGAATATTGTTATCATTTATTGTGTTGAGGGAAAAAAACAGGCCAGGTAAAGGGAGGAACAGCAGACATTTGAGAGCTGTTTCCTCTTATGGCTCTTCTTGCAGCCAGGGTGATGCTGTTGATCATATCAGCATCCCGCTGTGCTATAATATCTTGTTTTTAAATGCTAGGTCAATTACAAGTGAAACAGCAGCCATCCAGGTTTTAATTCTGGATGAGAAGGATGACCTGGTATATATCACTGAAATCTTGCTCTGGGAGGGGTGGGGTCACCATCAGAGATGGTGTTGGAGACTTCTAGACTTGTTGGTTTGAGAGACTTCAGCATCCATGCTGCAGCTATCCTTTTAGGATCAGCTCAGGATATCATGGTATCCATGACAACCATGGGCCTATCTGAGGTAATAATAGGCCCCACACACACTGTGCAGATCACACTGGTTTTCTCCTCTGGGAAGGAAGGAAGTGATCTGAATTTGGGGGGGTGTTGAAGATGCCCCCCTTGTCATGGACAGACCACTAATTGCTGGGGTTTAGACTTAACAGGGATTACAAGACTCCACAGGGGCAGGGGATTGATTAAGATGATCGGCCTCATACCCTGATGGATCTGACTGGTGTTCAGATGCATTAGGGGATTTTTTGTGCTGATATGGTTAGTGCTTCTGTTGATCTCAGGAATAAAGAAATGACTAGTTGCCACATTTCAGGTTTAAGAGCCTGGGCAGCCCCTTGGTTTACTGAGGAGCTGCAGATGATGAAAAGACAAAGGAGACTGCTAGAGAAACAGCAGGAAAAGTCTTGGGATGATACCCAAAAGGCTCAGGCTAGACCTCATTTTGAAGCCTACTCTGTAGTGGAGAAGAAACAATATATCTCTGCCCCCCATTGCCTCCTCACAGTGTAGCCCAGCAGAACTCTTCTGGGGGATGAGGGACCTACTGGGTTCTTGCCTACAGGAGGAAGTGGAGGAGGAGGTTTTTCAGATTGCTGTGAACGTTTTGCTAAACACTTGGAGGGTAAAATCTCTCACATCCATTACAATTGGGGGTCTACATTAGCAATGAAAAGATCAGATGGTCCCAGGGTGCTGACTTGTCCCATAATGTGACATATCTTTCAGCTTGTTCAGTCTGAGGTTGTGGACAGTATTCCTGTAAGTTTGAGACCTCCCACCTGCTTGTATGACCCTTGACCCTCCTGGTTGCTTAAATCTGCCAAGGGGGCTGGTAGATTGGGTCTGGGAGACAGAGAGAGGGTGTGATCACCTCTGCCTTGAAGTAGGCAAAAGTGCAAGCCCTCCTTAAAAAAACTTGTTCTGGACACAGGAGAGTTAAATAACTATTATCCAGTCTCAAATGTAGTATTCTTGAGCAAGGTGATTGAATGAGTGGTGGCTGGGCAACTTCAGGGGTTCCTGAAAGAAGCAAATTGTTTGGATCCATTCCAATCTGGTTTCAGGCCTGGTTATGGGATGGAAATGACCTTGGTCAACCTGCTGAATAACCTGAGCCAAGAAATAGATAGGAGAGTGTGACTCTGTAAATTCTCCTGGACCTTGGTGGCTTTTGGTACCATCAGTCATGGTATCCGCCTTTGGGGGTTGGAACTGGGAGACATAGGGCGAAAACGCATGGTCTCTTTATCCTCCTTTAATCCCTGTTTCAGCCAGGATTCAGCCAGGATCGAACGTATGCGTTATGCCTAATGTGTGTTCGATCCTGGCTAAAACAGGGATTAAAGGAGGATAAAGCTACCATGCGTTTTCGCCCATTGTGTGCCAAGGTTTCAGTCCTACCTCATTGGTAGGTTCCATAGTATGGTGCTAGGGAACTGCAAGGCTCTGTACTGTCCTGCATACTTTTCAACATCTTAAACTGCTGGGGAAAGTCATCTGGAGAGATGGACTGAGTTGCCACCAATATGAAGATGACACTCAGCTCTATCTCACACTTCCAGCAGATCCTAAGGTGGTTGTAAAAAACTTAACAGATGCCTTTAGGCAGTTTTGGATAGATGAGGGATAATAAACTGAAACTTAATCATGACAAAACACAGATGTTACCTGTGGAGGGAAAATCTGACCCAGCAACTGGTATATCTCCTGTTCTGGATGGGGTTGCACTCCCCATAAAGGAGCAGGTTCATAGCTTGGGGGTGCTGTGGATCTGGGCCTCCTGATGGAAAATGAGGTGACAGCAGAGGACAGTGGAGGCCGGCTGTGGCACTTCCTGGGGGGAAAGATCTTGCCACTGTGGTGCATGCCCTGGTAACATCCAGATTAGATTACTGCAAAGCACTACACATTTGACTGCCCTTGAAGACTTGTGCCCCCCCCCCAAAAAAAGGTAAATGTTGGTTTCAGGGTTAGTGGGCCTGATTTTTTTCTGGTAAATGCAGAATAAGCCGAATACCCATACTGGTAAATTTTGGTATTCAGCTTATGTCTGGGTTTGCCGAATAATTCGAGCCAATTGTAGTCTATGGGAATTTTTTGAAGCTCCTGGGGGGGCATTTTTAGAGGAAGAGCCCCAAATTTGCAGTGTGGCTGCAGGGACTCTCCTTGGATAGTCACCAACGTTTGGTGAACTTTGGGACAGGGGGTCCAATTTTATGTGCCCACAAAGGGGTTGCCCCCATCCTCCAGGCATTTGCAAGCCGAGCTGTCCATCTGTTTTCAGGTTCAGAAGATCAGCATTGCCAAGGACTGGCAGAAAGAGCCAATTGGCAGCCTGGTGCCTCAAAGTCTGGGGGCTGCCTCTGTATCTGGGGCACATAGCATGATGTCCATGCAAATTAGCTTGCAAACTGAGGAAAAAGGCTTAAATGCAAAATAAGGCACAGAAAACATTTCTTTTGGTAGCAAATGACATCATGTCACAGTGTAAGAATACAAAGCCTCTACTCAGGGCAAACTTCAGTTTGAGAGCAGGTTTTCAAGGGGAGAATATCAGAGCCAGCCAAAGTCTCAACCACGGGGGCTGTTTGAAAAGAGTGCTCATCTGCGAGGCTGAGAAGTCTCCTTTGGAAGCCTGGTGGTAGCAGCAGTCGAAGCTGGCACATTTTAGTTGGAAGGTATATTCCCTCCGGACATGACTGGGTGAGCCCCGTCTTTTAAAAAACCCTTATGCTTGATACAGACTAACCCACAGAACAGTGATGGATGGATGGATGTGTGGATGGATGTTGTTTAGACCAAGTCTTCTGTTGGATGATATACCTGGAAAGTTGGTCAGACCAAGTTGGCTCCAATTGCACAACCCCTACCTCAAAAGGGTCCAAACTATGGGGCCCTAACAAAACCAGTCAAAAAGAGGAAGGAAAAGGGGAGAAAGCACAGAGCCATTGTCAGGGCCTAGGGCCCAGGCAGGGTCAAGAGCAATCCGAAGTCAAAGCCAGATTACCTGCAGAGTTTGGTCTCAAGTAGTAAACGTGGTCCAAGAGAATAGTAAGAGTTCAATCCAGGGTCATAGTCATACAGAGCTCGGAAACAGGTATTGTTGCTGTTAGCACAGGGTAGTAGCACAAGTTGTTCCCACACTGGCCTGAACGCAAGTGCATCAGTAGGTCAGCCAGAAAATCGCCCCTCGAAGTTTCCCAGGTGGTACATAGATGCAGTTGTGGTGTGTTAGCACCCCTTGCTGTACAGCGAAGGCTGTGCCCATTCCTTGTGCAGATGTCTGAAGGGCTTGCAGCTGTTTCTGTGCGAAGGGGTCTTGTTTTTGCTGTACTTGATATGTTCCCATAGTGATTCAGTGGGGTGTGCTGCAGCAAGGGTTTCCAGAGGCAGGATGGTTGCCAGTGGCTGGTCCTCCCTGGGGGATCTAGCATACTCTGGCTTCCGGGAGAGGGCATCAGCCCGTTTGTTCTGGACACTGGGGATATATTGGATATGGAAGTGAAACCGGGAGAACAACAAGGACCACCTGATCTGTCGTTGGTTTAGCCTTTTCGTGGTTTATAGATGTTCTAGGTCGCAGTGGTCTGTTTGCACCAGTACTAGATGGTGAGCTCCCTCCAAATGATGCCGCCAGACCTCAAACACCACCTTGATTGCCAATAGCCCCTTTTTCCAGATGGTATAGTTCTGCTCTGCAGGGGTGAATTGTCAGGAGTAGCAGGCACAGGGGCATGGCAATTCTTTGGGGCTTCTCTGCTGGGACAGGACAGCCCCCAAGGCAGTACTGGACAAATCAGTCTCCACTATAAATGGCAGCCACGGGTCCGGATACTGGAGGATGGGTTTTGTGGCAAACTGATTTTTCAGATGCTTGAAAGCCTGCTGGGCCTCTGAGGTCCACCAGAAATGCTCCTGAGGCCATAGCAGTTGAGTCATGGGCAAGGCCAGGGTTGTGATCCCAGGGATGAACTGCTGGTAGTTCGCAAACCCTAGGAATCACTGCACGTCCATCCGATTCCATGGGGTCTGCCAGGTCTGTACTGCTTCTGCCTTCCTGGGGTCCATCTGAATCCCCTGGGGTAAGATGGTGTGTAGGGCTGTTGAAAAAAAATTCGGTACAATTCAGATCTGGCAAAATCTGGCCCGTTTTGATCCGGGAAATGCTGAAGCCTGAACTCCTCCGCTTCGGTTCCGTGGAATCTGGCGCGAGATTTGAGTTCGGGGGGAAAATTTGGCCAAATAAAGTAAAAAAAAAACACACATCCGCGCCTTTCCACGGCTCCGGGGGGCATGTTTGGAGGTAGACTTCCAAACTTTCAGCGTAGCTTAAGGTGACCCTTCTTGCAAGAACCCCCAAGTTTTGTGAAGATTGGTTCGGGGGGGCGAGATGTGCGGTCCCCCCCCATCCATCCACTGGAATGATTGCAAGCAAGCGCGATCCTGTGCATCTAGAGAGCGGCAAATCCAAGGCAAAACCTCCCGTGCTAACCATTGCAATGCAAAGCAACACGCGAGCGACCATGGAAAGGAACAGAGGAGCGCTAGGCTAGCTATGCAGAAGGAGCAACACGTGATCTTTGGAGTGTGCAATTGAAATTTGCAAACTCCAAGGCAGAGGCGCTCTAGCTATGCATTGCATATGTAATGAATTAACTCAGCAAAAAGGAAAAAAGGAGCAGGTGACTTGGGACTTGGGATACCGTGCAAATGCATTGTGAAAGTCACATTTTGCAAAAACAGTTTTGAGTGAGCAGCAAAACACACGGTGCAAAAAAAGCCCCAGATTTAATATTTTCTGCCCTGCTCCTTCTCATGGTGGAGGGATGCTCCCCCTTATGCAAATGACCCAAGCAGAAGGAGACCAGAAATGCTCCTGAGGCCATAGCAGTTGAGTCATGGGCAAGGCCAGGGTTGTGATCCCAGGGATGAACTGCTGGTAGTTCGCAAACCCTAGGAATCACTGCACGTCCATCCGATTCCATGGGGTCTGCCAGGTCTGTACTGCTTCTGCCTTCCTGGGGTCCATCTGAATCCCCTGGGGTAAGATGGTGTGTAGGGCTGTTGAAAAAAAATTCGGTACAATTCAGATCTGGCAAAATCTGGCCCGTTTTGATCCGGGAAATGCTGAAGCCTGAACTCCTCCGCTTCGGTTCCGTGGAATCTGGCGCGAGATTTGAGTTCGGGGGGAAAATTTGGCCAAATAAAGTAAAAAAAAAACACACATCCGCGCCTTTCCACGGCTCCGGGGGGCATGTTTGGAGGTAGACTTCCAAACTTTCAGCGTAGCTTAAGGTGACCCTTCTTGCAAGAACCCCCAAGTTTTGTGAAGATTGGTTCGGGGGGGCGAGATGTGCGGTCCCCCCCCATCCATCCACTGGAATGATTGCAAGCAAGCGCGATCCTGTGCATCTAGAGAGCGGCAAATCCAAGGCAAAACCTCCCGTGCTAACCATTGCAATGCAAAGCAACACGCGAGCGACCATGGAAAGGAACAGAGGAGCGCTAGGCTAGCTATGCAGAAGGAGCAACACGTGATCTTTGGAGTGTGCAATTGAAATTTGCAAACTCCAAGGCAGAGGCGCTCTAGCTATGCATTGCATATGTAATGAATTAACTCAGCAAAAAGGAAAAAAGGAGCAGGTGACTTGGGACTTGGGATACCGTGCAAATGCATTGTGAAAGTCACATTTTGCAAAAACAGTTTTGAGTGAGCAGCAAAACACACGGTGCAAAAAAAGCCCCAGATTTAATATTTTCTGCCCTGCTCCTTCTCATGGTGGAGGGATGCTCCCCCTTATGCAAATGACCCAAGCAGAAGGAGACTCACGCAAGTCGCCCCCCCCCCAGACCAATACCGCTCGGCTCAGCTGGACCCCAAACGGAGAGACTCGCGTCGCTAGCCGCCGCACAGACTCAACTTTAAACTTTAAAAGCAGAACACACACTCCCACAAAGGCGAGCGGGCACCCACCCCTCGGCAGAATGGGTGAAAGCCCCTTTTGGCTCCCCCCACCCACAGAAACTGCTTTCCCCCCCCCCACAGACACACACACACACAGGGAAAAATTATAGAGAAAACCCCAAAATGGGTCTTACCGTGGATGTCTTCTCAGAAGTAATGCAATACGATTCCATTTATGCATGGGAGGTTTTGCCTTGGATTTGCCGCTCTCTAGATGCACAGGATCGCGCCTGCTTGCAATCATTCCAGTGGATGGATGGGGGGGACCGCATATCTCAGTCCCCCGATCCAATCTTCACAAAACTTGGGGGTTCTTGCAAGAAGAATAAACTTCCCTGCTTTCCCTGCTTTCTTTTCTCCCCAGCAGTCCTTCCAACCCTGAAAAAATGATTACTGAGATTATAGAACCCACATGGAATAGCAGCCAGGTGGTATAGTGTGCTACAGTGTGGATAGGAAGGTGATAAAATCATTCTCTCTTGCATTTAAGGCAAAGGGAATGATTTCTCCCTCTTTTCCCTCTTTACTGCCACTCACCAATCCATGACTATTATTCCTTGAGCATCTAACAATCTTGAGGTTCAACTTTCCTGGGGTAGGAAATGTTAGCTCGGCAGAGGTGGAAGTAGGGGTAATCCACAAATGTTAGTGCCTTCTATTGATGAATCTCTGGATCCAGCCCTCTGGATTCAGCTGTGAAGTACACAGGAAGATCTTAAGCAAGCCACTATCTCAAGGAATCTCAATGGCTTCATGATAAAGTGAAATACATATAAACTATTTGAAATATGCAATAAATAAATATAATGGCATATATTTTGTCACAATTTACGGTGGATTCAATAGATGTACAAATAATACACAGGAAATCAAGTATTATACTATGAAACTCCTGTCAGATGGGATTAAAAGATGTCCTTTATGAACCAGACCAATGGACCATTTTCCTCAGTATTTACTCCTCTGGGTAGCAACTGCTGTCCAGGGTCTTTAGCGATGAAGGTCTTTTCCAACTCCTGATTTAACTGAAGATACTCAGAACTGAAATTTTTCTGCATGAAAAAACATGGGTTCTACCATTCATGTACATAAATCATGGATACAGGTTCTGCTAGGGGTGTGCACAAATGTTTTTTCGGTATTTTTCAGGTTTATGAAACCTGAAAATGTTTGGGTTAATAAACCCGAACCAAAAAATTTCCAAAAAACCCTGAATCTTTCAGATCAACCATCCAGATCTGAAAGCAGTCTACCCCCGGTGCCTGGAGAAGCAGCAGGGGGGGATTTCTGTCAGAGGCAGGTAAGCAAGGCGGGAGGCAAGAGGGAATGGAGGGAGAAATTGTAGAAGGCCAAATTGGCCTGAATAATGCCAAAAAATTCGGCATTATCCAGGACCTGGAGAACCTGGTTTGATTCCCACTCCTCCACATGAGCGGCAGAAGCTAATCTGGTGAACTAGATTTGTTTTCCCACTCCTACACATGAAGCCAGCTGGGTGACCTTGGGCTAGTCACACTCTCTCAGCCCCACCTACCTCACAGGGAGTCTGTTGTGGGGAGGGGAAGAGAAGGTGATTGTAAGCCGGTTTGATTCTTCCTTAAATGGTAGAGAAAGTTGGCGTATAAAAACCAACTCTTCTTCTTCTATCATGGTCCATGGGGGAGAAATATTAAATGGTAGGAATACAAGTTGGATGATGAATAACCATAAAAACAGCAATACAAGAAAAGATTTTCTCTTTACGAAAAACTGTATAAATCTCTTCTCAGGGGGCTTGCAGCATTTTAACTGTGCTCAATACCATGATCCGTAATAGAGCTGCATGCTGAGAAACTTTTAAATATCAAAGTGAGGCAAGAAGTATGATGATGCCTTTAAAAAATTAATAAGTCTTAGGTATTTAATGATCACACTCTTTCAATTAAATATGATATATCTTGCTATTTCTAGCCTCCGCTTAATCACAGTGATGGAATTACAATTTTGTTTTCACTAATGGTGATTTATTTAGTGAGGCTTGATTAATGGCATCAAGGATTTGTTTAGTTAATGGAACATTTTAATTTGCAGTGCGTGACAGAAAGCACTTAAAATTACTTTGAATGCATGTATTATATTATTGTTGACTTCAAGCCACAGCATGGAAGCCAAATAATATTACTTATGTAAGCATTTTTCTCTTGCTGTCTTTATGTTAGGAGATGTATTTCATACCACATACAAACAGTAGCTTTGAATTTGCTATTCCTTGCCCTTGTTTTCTTATATTGTAGCGCTGCTTAAAGGCCTCTGTTATAATGATCCAGGTGGGATTTTTAAAAAATAATTTGAAAATGAATGTCACACATAATTTACATATAAATGCTTTGAGCATGTGCCTAACTGCATACCCAGAAAAAGTGTACTGGCAGTAGCTAAACTTGGCTCGAGTGAGTCAATGAGATCAGTCTTTTTTATAGCTTTCAACACCATTACTAATATTCTGACATCCTTTGTAGGGTCCATATGTGCAGCTGTGGCGACGAGCTGACGTGTGCTGGGAACACTGGCTGCGCCGCTGCTCCCCGCTCCTCTATACCTTCAGGTCACGCCCATGAGTCTGGAGGCACCATTTCCACTAACAGCACTCTCCCAATCAGGGCTGCGGCCACGACTGATGAGGAGGCGGCAACAACCCCATTCTCCATTCCTCTGTAGGATTGATTGCTCCTGGTGGTCACCTCGACTGCCCCTCTGTCATCGACGCACTAGTGTATCATGCACCCTCCACCCCTGACCCTGACACTCACCATGACCCCACCCCTCCCTCTCAGCAGAACCACCTCCATGCTGGTGGATGGGGAATATTCATATAGCCTTTTCAAGAACATCGATACACCTGGCCTCTGAGGATGGGGGCCATATTATTACAGTCAGGCAGGCCACAGGTACTCGCCCTCACCAGAATGGCACACTCTTCTGGGTCTGCCATCATTATCGAGGCTGGCTCTCACCTGTGGGTGCTAACGGGAGGGCAAGAGTCGGCCCAATGATCACAGGGAGGGGGCCCGTGGGTGCGGCCACCCCTCACACAAGCCCCTCCCCCAACAAAATGCCTGTGTCGATATGGGCACCGCCACCCTCATAAGCAGTCCCACGCCTAGGACCAGTGGCCACTGCAGCCAGAAGAGGCCCAGAATGAGACGCCAGATGTGTGGTGGCACCATGCTGGTGGAGGAGGACCAGGAGGAAGAGGAGGGTTTGACACATGGGGGCAACAGGGCCTAGCTGATGGTGAGGGCAGCCCCTCAGCCCTCCTTAGAAAGGGGTCTGCCCCACACTGACTGGGAATGGCCCACAGACTACTCTGTGGCCACTGAGGTTGAGGCGCCCATAGTTAGTTGTCCTTCTGACCATCTTTCTGGCACACGTCTTCTCTCACATGTGTTCCATCTGGTAGAGAGCCCTGGGGAGGGGACACAAAAGGAGGAGATGCAGGGGGGGTGCTTAATATGTCAGCCTGTCCATTGCAGGGTAAGGATGCTGTTGGCCACGGGTCGCCCGTCATGACCCCTGGAGTGGATGCTGTGGCAACGGAGGCTGGGGGGATGTTGAGGTCAGGCTGACTGTGCATTTCACCAGACCACTCGCCATACAGTGTGCCCTTGGATGACAATGTGACCTCGCCCGGATCCCCAAGCGTCTGCACGGAAGATGACAATGCCACCACCCCCAGCGGGAACTCTGAGGAGAACTGGGAATGAAGGTGTGGGCGGGGGCTGAGGGGAGAGGGGTTGGTGGCCCCTGTGCAAGCCCTGTCATTCCCCTTCCCATCAGCCAAGCTATGTGTTTTTTGTGTCTATAGGAGTGGCAGCTCCTCACCCTAGCTACCTGAAGTGTCATGCAGCACAGGCTGCTCCCCTTCCACTACAGGGGCCTTTCCATCATCACCCTAGCACCTTTCGAGGGTGGGCACGTTATCAACAGTGCCAGCTTGGTAGCAAGGGAGGTTACACAGTCTCCTTCTGGGCCCCTGATGTCCCCGCTGGCCATGTCTGCATTGGACAATCCAGCCCTCCCATTGTTGCCTGCTGCCCACAATCCCTCCCCCATGCACTCAACCCCCCTAAGTGACTGTACCCACCCAATGAGGATGGAGGGGACCACCGATGACGTCTCTCGTCTGTCGGGCCTGCTGTCCTCTTCTCCACTACTCATTGCTGCACTGTCCTATTCCTCATTGCGCCACAATAAAGGTTGCCATAAGCTCCAGAGAACCTTCATTTCAGGCGTCATAGTGGCAATGTGGGACTGGGGACGGGGAGGAGGGTCAGACAGGATAGGTGGAGTGGTGGGGCCCCCAGGAGGTGAAGGGGGTAGGGTGGGGTGGAGAGCTGGCAACAGGGGAAGTGGTTAGTGGCAGTACCCAGGTCTGGCCCACTCTCACAGCCTTCCCTCCTCCCACAACTCCCAGCGTCAGGACAGGGGAATAGTCAAGGTTTCCTGGGGCCTCTCTGGCAGAAGCCGCCCATCCTCACTGGCCTGTTGGCTTTTTTATTTTTCTTGGTGGCGCATGCCGCCATGAAGCCCCTTAGGAGGTCTCCTGCCTGTGCCATTGCTGTGCTGTGCCTCGCCCCGCATTGCTGTGCTGTGCCTCGCCCCGCTGCGGGGCTGTGCCTGAGGGCTCAGGAATGCGCTGTGAATCACCTATCTGGGGTGAGACTGAGTGCTTCCATGTTGTGATGGTCCTGAACCTTAGCCCAGAAGAAGACTTTGGTTTGTGGAGTCCTGAAAATGTCTACCTCGTTCTTGTGTAGTGTGGCATTTTATCTACATCAAACTACTGGGTGAGGAAATAAGGAAATTTGGGCTGCCATATTGTTAGTATATGGAAGAAACCCCTCTATTCTCTTTTTCCTGACATCATCCATGGAATATGGCTACAGTATTAAGAACACTTTCTGGGAGTAAGCCCCGTTTAATAAAATGGGACTTATTTCTGATTAGACCTGCTTAGATTGCTTTCAATAACTCATTTGCTGAACCAGTGCAAAGTGTCTGTGGTAAGTCAAATGAAGTTGAATAAATAGCTTTGTCTTTAATGAATCTTCCCAAAGTTTAATAGTATTGAAATCTATTTTTAAAATCTGTTGGCTTTGTTGTATGGATTATAGTAGTGTATGTGTAGTAACCCTTCTCAAAAAGGTTCAGGGAGATTGCATCATCCCAGTTACAGATGTGCTGAGTCACAGACCTTACATCATTCTATGAATACTATTTAGAGCTGGTCAGAATCACCAGCTTCACATTGTTTGAATATGTTGATACTTGCACACAACTTATGTGGGAGACATATACAGTCCAGGTATGTGAAGTATATATTGGTACATTATATATATATATATATATATATATATATATATATATATATATATATATATATATATATATATATATATATATATATATATTCCAGATAGATTAATAATGAACTGTGTTTGCCAACTTGCTGTTTAATTATGTTTTACAGCATAAAAACCTAAGACAATCCTACCTGATGTTGGTGTCATTGGTAACATATATAAGTAATTCCAAACATCTCTTTTAAGATTTATACAATTGGCTTATTAATAGACAGAGACTAACCTATTATTATTGTATTTTTAGACAACCTTTTATATGCCTAGTCTGTTGTATATTGCTTGTATATGTAAATATATTTGTAATGTGTGTGCATGATTTATATATGATTTAAACAGACCACTGAGGAAGGCCATATAAGCCGAAATGTGTTTGGCTTGTGGTGTTGGACATCACCCTTAAGAAATGCCATTGTGCTATTTTAACAGTTTTTAAATAATTTTAATTCTTATATAGTACTTCTAATAAATTATATATTCATTATATATATTTTTTTCATCCCACCCAACCTTGGGTACACAACTAAACTAATGTTTTATCCATATAGCAAGTCTTTTGGTTGGGGCCTGAACTGGAATCTATATACAACCTTTACTAGCAGAGTTGAGCTCTCCCTGCAGTTTCAGATTTGCAACTGCCATATTCTCCTTCATCTAGCCTTGCTCTTTGATGTCTAGATATAGGCTATGGGTGTTTATCATCTTAGACCAGGGGTCGGCAAACTCATTAGTCAAGAGAGCTAAATATCAACAGTACAACGATTGAGATTTCTTTTGAGAGCCAAATTTTTTAAACTTAAAATATATAGGTAGGTACACTGTTTATTAACTTAATAAGCTTTAATTAAAGTTTTAAGTCTTAATTAAACTATAGGTACACTGAATAAAACTTGACATCATACTTAATAATGATCTTATTTATTGATAAAAATTAAATTGTAAGTAACGTATCCATAACATTAAATCATGACAATGACTGACAAACACTTAATGTGAACAATGGCCTTGCATCTCCTTGGAAAGTTTGGGTAAGTCAGGTTTGTATGTTGTTGTTTTTAATTTTAGGCACGATTCCAGGTTCTCATCAATAAGACGACTTCTCAATTTACTCTTGATAAGGTTCATGCTTAAAAAAGCTTGCTCGCATGAATATGTAGAACCGAAAAGGGAAAGAACAGCAAACGCTAGTTTTTTCAACTGATCATATGAGTCAGGAATACTATTCCAGGTGTTAAAAATCATCATGTCTTCCTTGTCCAGGTCTTTCAAAGCAGACCAATTGTGCTGTAAACTGGCCGAGGGGCCAGGGAGGGCGCCTCGGGGCTTAGGCCCCTCCGTCGTTGGCAAGCACCCCTCTACACTGCAGGGAGCGCCGCGCTCTGGCGCTCCCCTTGCCAGCCCGGGAGGAAGGAGGGCCCGCGCAGCCGGGAGCGGTGAGGTGGCAGCCGCCAGGGAAGCTCGCTCTCTGCCTCCCCCTCCCCTCCGGGCTGCGGGCGGCCTCAAGAGTGGAGAGAAAGGCACCGCACGGGGCTTCCTCGTCCGGGCGATGCACGTCCTTTGGCGCAATGCGAATTAGAGGCTGGGATGCTCCATCACAACCACTCCCAATCCTAAAAGAAAACTTGGGCTTACCATACAAATATCGACACGGCGGCCACTCCCTCCACTACTTAAAAAAAATCCAATCCCCACAGCAGGCCCACCAGCATCAGCGGCATGCGGTCACTGCTTCGGCACGCAAGCGCCTCCTGCGCAGACTCTTTCCCCACAGCAGGCCCGCCGGCATCAGCGGCACGTTGTCGCTCCTTTGTCACGCGAGAGCCTCCTGCACAGACTCTCTCCCGCCCCCTTTTGGTACTGCCACGCTAGTATTCGTCTCATTCCCCCCCGCCGCCTCAACCGACATTCGCAACCTGCGCGCCCGCACATGAGAAGAGCCACACTCAGGGGCCTAAAGAGCCACTTGCGGCTCGGGAGCCGCACTTTGCCGACCCCTGTCTTAGACGATATACCAACCATGACTAATCCTAGAGAAACTTACAATTGGCCGTGGTTGTGCATTAGTGCCTTCATAGATTGGACTTGCTATACACTGGAAGGTCTTTGAAGTGTTGGAAAATTTAGCTAGTCCAGATAAAGCTGCCTAACTACTAAGAGGTGCAAGACAATCATAAATGCAATAGTGGCAAAGTTTTCTGAGCCACATATACAAATCTTGATGTTGCTGAAAATTCAAGAAAATGAGGCAATTTCAAGTTTTATTTATCCTTCCATTTCTGGAAGGGTTTCTTCTCCTCTCACTAATTTATCTGCAGAAATGTTATGTCTACTGTATCTGGGACCTTCCACCTGAGATTATTTCCTTTTCCATGTTGGCAATATATATTATAAATTACCCCCTGGTTTAGATTATATAGTTTGATTAACTTTTAATAGCTTTAAATGTTAAATGCTTGAAGGTTAAGACTAATTATAAGTAACATGCCCAAACTACTGAAAAATCCTTAAACTAATAATGTCTAGCAGCTATTAAAATAATTTTTGGCTATATAATATATACATTTCATTTCATTTCATTAACCTTTAATAGGCATAGTTTAGTATATACTAATAATATGACAAGCAGTTAGCAGATAATTAAATACAGGTCAATTTAAAGGGAGTATTTTTCCTATGCACTGAAGCCAAGCTTTAGCTTAGGGTAGGGATTTTACAAATGCAATTTAGTTTTTAATTTGCATCCCAGCTATAGAAGGGATATAGGAGACAAATTTAGAGTTAATGGGACACAAATGTATGAAGGAACTACCAAACAGATTATCAGCTTCAAATCATCATTTCAATTTCACCACAATACAGTCCATACCATTTTGCCAAAGAGGAACAATGTGGTTCTTGTAGGTTATCCGGGCTGTGTGACCGTGGTCTTGGTTTTTTCTTTCCTGACGTTTCACCAGCAGCTGTGGCAGGCATCTTCAGAGGAGTAACACTGAAGGACAGTGTCAAGTGTGTAGGAAGAGTAATATATAGTCAGAAAGGGGTAGGGTTTGAGCTGAATCATTGTCCTGCAAAAAGTATCAAATGTAATGTGCGAATCATTGTCCTGTAAGTATCAAGATAATGTGCTAATGAGGGTGTGGTATGTTAATATGGAACCATTGTATCCTGAAGTGATCTGTTAATGTGTGAATCCAAAGCTAATCTGCATGGATATTGTGGACTGTAGCCATGCAAATTAGCTTTGGATTCACACATTAACAGATCACTTCAGGATACAATGGTTCCATATTAACATACCACATCCTCATTAGCATATTATCTTGATACTTACAGGACAATGATTAGCACATTACCTTTGATACTTTTTGCAGGACAATGATTCAGCTCAAACCCTACTCCTTTCTGACTATATATTACTCTTCCTACACACTTGACACTGAGAGACACTGTCCTTCAGTGTTACTCCTCTGAAGATGCCTGCCACAGCTGCTGGCAAAGTGTCAGGAAAGAAAAAACCAAGACCACGGTCACACAGCCCGGATAACCTACAAGAACCAATTAACTCTGACCGTGAAAGCCTTCGACAATATTAGGAACGATGTGGTTTCCATGTATCTCTCACATGAAGATATCCTACACCAGTATCCATATATTGGTTGAAGTAGGCTTTCTTAATGGCTGATCTGCATCTCTTCAGGGGGCAGGTGGGGTGGGGGGGACAACAGACAGATTAAAGTTTGTTTCAAGTCCTTACTCAAATTGATGGCATTTTGCATTCATAATTTCAAAGAATATATTGTAAATGTAATTCATCTATCAGATGTAGATTTGCATCACATATGTTAATGTAAATGGTATGAGAATTAGGGCATATGCACATTTGTTTCTTTCAGGTTTATGATATATTTTCTAAGATGACCTCAGGGTTAAACAAGTTGCCCAGTTCTGGTTACTGCAAGTGGAATGTGCAATATGCATCTAGGAACTAAAGATCAGCTCAATATTAACATGCTCTGTGGAAACTGACATTCTTCCTTCCCAAGGTCAGCCTAACATTAATTATTGCCTTGCACTGCACTTTTATCACCTGTGTTCATTTTGTGTGTGACTATTACCCTATTTAAAAAAAATCTTAAATATGAAGAAATTAAAATGTCAATGGTAAAAAAACAGTGCTAGTTAAGATCTACATCCATCCATAACAGATACTGAAATGTATGAAAAAGATTTAATTTGCATCATTATTATCATTTTATATCATATCTGTTTGACATTCTAGAAACAAAGTCATTTCCTTTTTTGAACTTGTATAATTTCAGTAGTAATATAAATTATGGAAGCCATCATTTAATCTAAAAAACTGTGTCTTGTTCAAGTACAAATAAAAGGGCTACAATGACAGGATTTACCACTTTTTAATATATTGGTAGGATGAATAATTCTATTATTACTATACAATCATTAATAAACCAGATCCTAGTATCAGAGGACAGCATATATAGCACATAACAATGTTAAGGATTAAGATCTGTGACTTTCAATGTATTACCTGCTTTTAGCAAAAACTTGAAATATCTGCACTATAGACTGTACCACTATCCTAGAATGAAGAAGCAAGACACCAAACATATTGGTTGAACTAGGTTTTATTTAAAACTGATACACATCATTAAAGAACCAGAAGCCTAAATACAGTATTCCAGTGAGCTGTACATAGAGCAAACCAAGCAATTCTGAAGGGGGGGTGGAGCTGTTGAGGAGGCAGCCTGACCCCTATGAAAGTCTAAGTGACACTTGTGCCAGCTGAATGGGTGTGGATACTGATGCAAGGGCACTTACACTAGTGTAGGGGGGCTGTGCAGCAGCAAGAGGCATGGGCGCTGACACTTCCTCCTTGGCAGTGTTTTTCTGGCACAAATCCTTGCACTGGCTTCCAGCGGGGGGGGGGATGTTCCCAAGGAATTCCCAAGGGTAGAGTTGATTAGCTCCCAAAGCCCTTTTGGCCCAGGAATGCCCCTTTTTGCAGATGTCAAATTACACCCACAAAAAAGGTGGCATAGCCTTGTGAAACTCTATGGGCAAGTTTCATGGGGCTTGGGGGGGAATCATTTGCTTTCCCCCCCCCTGCATGCTGCTGCAAGCTGCTCAGGTGCCTTGTAAGTACCCCCCTTCAGGATTGGGCTGCCAGAGAACTATTATAATAACCAGTGGAAAGAAATAGAAGAGAACAACAAAAAAGGAAGAACAAAAGATCTGTTCCATAAGATCCAAGAAGTCAAATGAAAATTTAAAGCATAGTTAAACATGCTGAAAGATCCACATGGAAAAACATTAACTGAACAGGACAAAATAAAGACAACTGAAGAATTATACAGAACAGATGAAAGGATGACAGATTTCTTCCAAGAAGAATCTTTTGAAGAAGAACCTGCATTTTTAGACAGTGAAGTGAAAACAGCACTCAAAGCAATTGGGAGAAACAAATCACCAGGAGGACCCCAAAAGTCCTTAGAAATAAATTACCAAAAGACTAAGGTTGTAGTATTTTTTAAAGGTGTCCCACACCGTCATTCTTCATGGAATATGGATGGCCACTTAATTGAACAGGTTAATAAATTTCACTACCTGGGCATCCTTTTTGCCTATATTATGTCCTGGACAGGCCATAGAACTGCTGCCATGAAGCTAGCATCTGTACACTCAGCAACCCTCCTGAGATTTTTTCGAACCACAGGAGGCAATTATATACCAGCTGCTATCCAGGAGTTTAAGGCTACTATTTGGTGTACCTTTGGCTATTGCCAAAGTTAATGAAAAGTATGATTCCTGATTAATTTCTTTTTTACACTCCTTGTCCAGCTTGCCAGCATCTATTTCTGGTCCAACAATTCATTTGGAATTTGCTGAACCATCTTTGGAAGGCAAAGCTTGGGTTGCAACATTTACCTTTACTTTAAAAATTCTTTATTCCCCAGAGGGGTGCTATTTGCATTTACTGGCTAAAAATGGCTTTCAGGGTTCGTGGCAAAAATTAGTTGAAGATAGATTGCAGAGACTGAATTTGCCCCTTGAGGTTTTAAAGCAAATGGAATATCCCTCTGCATGTAAATTAGCTAGATCTAGAGTGTTGCAACTTGACAAATGGAGCACTGGCTGCAGAGCGCGCAGGGTATGCTCCTTGTACCATCTGGGCCTCCCCGTTCCAAAGATTCTTCCTGCTTATTGTAAATTTTTACCTGTCCCCAAATACAGAGTGCTTTTTTCCAAGGCCAAATTAAAGGCACTGCCATTGGGGGAGTTAGCAGGCAGATTTTAAGGGGTCCTTTTTTCCAAACGACTTTGTGATTTTGGATCAGGGAGTTTGGACAGCGTTTGGCATTTTTTTGTAGATTGTAAAAAGCATGATCTCACCAGAGACAAATGGATCACAATATACATTCAGAGGTGGGGACCTGCCCTAAAGCAAGATATAGTTGCAAAGTTATTGGCTGATACTGACCCAAATGTAACCCTCACTGTGGCAAAAATTTTATCTATGGTTTTTAATTATACCTCTTTTTAACTGTACTGTTTAGATATTATATTTTTGTATATATGGTTATTTATGTATTATGGAATGTATTGAATTTGTTTTGCTTATGACCTGTTGGTCCACAAGCATAAAGAATGGAATAAAGGAAAGGTAATCACCAGGAGTAGATGGGATAACATAGAGTTATTCCAAGCTACAGAAACAGAGTTCATCAAAAGTAGTAGAAAAGAGCAAGAGTCCAGTAGCAAGACCAACAAATATAGAAAACAAAACAATGGCCCACAGACTGGAAACAATCTACATTTCAATTCTGAAAAAAGGAGACATGAAAGATTGCAGCAACTATTGGATCGTCACACTAATTTCTCATGCAAGAAAAGTGATGCTGAAATTCTTACAACATAGACTGTTACCATATATGGAATAAGAAATGCCAGATGTTCAAGCTGGATTCAGAAAAGGGAGAGGCACAAGAGATCATATTGCAAATTTATGTTACTGGAGCATATGAGAGAATTTCACAAGAAGCTTGTGTTTCATAGATTACAGCAAAGCTTTTGACTGTGTGGATCATGAAAAGCTATGGCTGATTTTAAAATAAATTAGTATACCACAGCATCTGATTGTTTTGATGTGCAACCTGTACTCTGGACAAGAGGATACAATGTGGAGAAACAGAATAGTTTCCAATTGGCAAAGGTGTCGGACAAGGATGTATGTTATCTCACTATCTCTTCAATCTATACACAGAACATATGATAAGAAAGCTAGATTAGATTTAAATGAAGGTGGAGTGAAAATTGGTGGAAGGAACATTAATGATTTAAGATATGCAGATGATACCACATTACCGGTAGACAATAGTGAAGACTTGGAACAACTACTGGTGAAGGTGAAAGTAGAAAGTGCCAAAGCAGGATTATAGCTGAACATCAAGAAGATAACTACTAGGGAATGACTACTAGGAAATTACACAACTTTAACATTGACAATGAAGAAATTGAAATTGTTCAAGATTTTCTGTTCCTACACTCTATCATCAACCAAAAGGGAGACTGCAACCAAGAAATCAGAAGGAGACTGAGCCTGGAAGGGCTGTCATGAAGGAGCTAGAAAAGATTCTTAAGTGTAATGACGTGTCACTGGTGACCAAGATCAAGATCATTCATTCCATAGTATTCCCTATTACTATGCATAAGTGTGAAAGGTGGACAGTGAAGAAAGCTAACAGGAAGAAAGTAGATTCATTTGAAATGTGGTCGGCACTGGGCAACATCAACAGGAAGGGTGCTGGTGTTAGCTGCAATTCTTACTCTGGCTGGATGAATGTATTGTTATGGTATTTAAATTGAAATGTTTTCACTTGAGGGACGGGTTTTGGTCATGTTGTTGTATGTGAATCCTTGCGGGTGTGTGTATTTATGCTCCCTCATTGCTATTTTACTATGCCAATAAATGTGTCTGAATGTGAATCTGAAATGTGGTATTGGAGGAGACTTTTACAGATTGTGGATCACCAAAAAGATAAATAAGTGTCTACTAGATCAAATGAAGCCTGAACTCTCCCTAGAAGCTAAAATGACTAAACTGAAGCTATCAGAATTCAGTCAAATTATGAGAAGACAAGACTCACTGCAAAAGACAATAATGCTAGGAAAAGTTGAAGGCAGCAGGTGAAAAGGAAGACCCAACATGAGATGGATTGATGCAATAAAGGAAACCACAGCCTTCAGTTTGCAAGACCTGAGCATTTTTGAGGTAATGGAGGGTTGCCAAAATTTGGAAGTAACTTGATGACACTTAACACACACACACACACACACACACACATCATTAAAACACACACACATGCATCATTAAAACATTATCCTAACTTTTTACTCCTGGTTGCTACTAACTGTTAAAATGGCTATCAGCACTGGGACAACTGCACTCTCACTCCCAGCTCAGTCAGCATTAGAGCTGCCTTTGTTTATCCTATGGTGGACATTAAAAAAAAATGTGCTGCAAGGTGCTAAGCGTCATTCCTTCCTCCCCACACAATTTTCAAGCAATTAAGGGAAAGGGTGATACTGCTCCAGACTAAGGCTGCAAGAGCCAGTGAAATATTGGAGTGCTCTTCTTCCTTTGATGCCTCAGAGTGCTCACCAGTTAGCCCTACTTATGCCCGAGCAACCTACATTATTCTTGTGGCAGAAGTTAACAACAATTATTTACTTCTTTGTTTATTGGATTTCTAAGCCACTTATTCCAGGCATTAACACCACTTGTCCCACCTGTTGCCCATAAAGTCTATCGAGCTTTGATGCAGGTCAACCAGGACAATGTCACAACCGTCAACAAAAGTCCATGCCAGTTTGAAGAATGACCAAAAATCTCTTCTCATCCCCCTAAAAGGCAAGTACCAAATTATTCATTCAGGAGTGTGGGTGTGTAAGCAGCCAAAAGCAGCAAGCTTATCCCTGCCAAATAGTATCGTTGTACTTTGTTCAGAATTTGGAAGTTCACAGTGATATCCGCAGCTCAGTGAGCAAGGAACTTTAGAGGGACCATGGCTCACAGCCCATTCCTGAGCTGTGCTGGCGGCTCACGCCGAAGTCTTTAGGAGGCTGCCGAAGGCCCACGCCAGCACAAGGCACCACAGAGCTGGCATCCAGGAGGCGCACGGCAGCATTTGTGGCCCCAGCGCCGGCGTGCTGGGCCGGATGCCTGTCTCTGGCCACTGGCACGGTAGCGCCAGGCCTGAATGCCAGCGGAACCTGCCACCGGCGCCCGGACGCCGGCAAAGGCCACGGCGGTGACCTGGGAGGCATTACCGTTGTGTAACTGCATTCCGGGAGGCATTCCCAAGGCGTTACAGTGCTGGCCAGGGGGCGGGACCGCCATTAGGCGGCCTCCTGAGCCATTTTGACTCGGGAATGCCCCCTTTCCCCCCCCCTGAGATACGCCACCTTTTAGGTGGCGCATCTCCCATGCAACCCTATGAGGGTTGAACAGGTTTTTTTGTGCAGGGTGGAGGTTTTGGCCAGGCCGAAACCTCCTTAGGAGACAACACTGCTGCATTGCCTCCTAAGCCCAGGGCAAGCATTCCAGTCAGGAATGTGCTGTCAGTTGTAAATCAGAATGCCCCAGGTTCAATCCCCAGCATCTCTAGCTAAAAGGCCCAGGTAGCAGGTGATATGAAAGACCTTTCTCTGCTAGACACCCTGGAGTGCCACTGCCAATCTGAGTAGACATTTCTGAACTTGGTGGACCATGGGTCTGATTCAATATAAGGCAGCTTCATGTGTTCATTCTGTTAAATCTTCCTTTAACAGAAGAATGTAATTCAGCCCAACCAAGTAGAAGTGAGTTATTGGCTCTAACCCTCTGTATATATTTGTGCAGACATTCACAAAACTGCTAATTACAAATCTGTTCATACTAGGGATTGGACATATTTTGTCAGGGAGAAATTAACCAAGATAAAGCAGAATATTTTGCACCACAAAAGCCATAAATCTACAACAGGTATAAGAGCCTTGTGGCACAGAGTGGTAAGCTGCAGTACTACAGTCAAAGCTTTGCTCACAACCAGAGTTCAATCCCTATGGAAGTTGGTTTCAGGTAGCTGGCTCAAGGTTGACTCAGCCTTCCATCCTTCCAAGGTTGGTAAAATGAGTACCCAGCTTGCTGGGAGTAAAGTGTACACAACTGAGGAAGGCAATGGCAAACCACCCTGTAAACATAGTCTGCCTAGTAAATGTTGTGATGTGATGTCACCCCATGGGTCAGTAATGACCCCGAGCTTACACAGGGGACTACCTTTGTCTTTTTACCTACAACAGGTATATTTTATGCAGCTGTATGCACATCTGTATATGTTTGCTTGATTTGCATATTTCTTTTTACTTTTGAAAATCATTGGGGAAGAAACAGAGTCATACAGGGCATTGAAGATCACCATCTTATAATTCAAAAGCCATCTTTTTAAGTCACTTGGACTTCTGAGACAAGATGACACAAGGAAACCACAGCTTGATTTATATCCTGCGGCAAGCATTTGGATATGAACAGGTACAGGGACCATCAGTTCTGTGGTCCAGTTTTTCTTCCACTAGTTAACATACATTGGATATTTAATCCAGAAATATGAGCCCAACATTTTGTATAAACAGAAAGCAGCACTTTTGAAGGTTGTAGTCCTATATGATATAAGATTCCAAATCCAGATCAGGATATTATTGCTTAGTTTGTTTTAGAACCTACATTATGTGTTCAACTTGAATATCATGGAGCTGATATTACCAACAGTTGAATAATGCTTCTTGTTTGCTGATATCAAACCTTGATTCATGTCATCACATAATCTATTAATATATTTATTTTTGCCCATCTTAAAATCTCTAATGGGAGAGGAGATCTAACCCTGAAAATTGCAGCCAGAGTGAATGATTTTCTCCCTTACTTCCAACCATACTTTTCAACTATTGAGTAAATAGTTTCATTGTCTTCTAGCCTGACTATTTTCCTTCAAGAAATACAACATTACCTCTAATTTCTAAGGCTCTTTCCCCCCAATCCAACAGTAAACAGAGCATTTGATCAAAGACTCCTTTCATAAATCACACCACACCTTATCATGATACCAATGTGCATATGAGGGAGAAATCACCCTATCAGTAGAACAAAAAAATGTACACAGAAACAAAGAATGTAAGAGAACACTAAACCCAAAACTGGTAATTTATCATAAATTAAAAAGGGAAGAGTTTGATGCTTTGATATCTATTTAAGAGATAATATCAATGAAATAAAACGTTGTCACAAGATAATGGCTTCCTACTACTAGATAAATGTCAAAGCAATTCAAAGGCACTGTATTTTCAAAGTTAAAAAGCTACTATACTGTCAGGAAGAGCTATAATAGTGCTTTTTAATTTACCAGTAGGGGTATTCAGTTTATTCAAAGTTTACAAAAAAAATGGGCCCAACAAATCAGAACCTGAACTTTACCGATTTTTTTTTGCACAACCCTACTAATAATGCATTAATGAATTATTAAATGTGTTATTATTCCATGTACAAGTAACATTTATTTTCATCATTTTATTAATATGATCATAGAACAGCAGAAATCACAGCAAAATTCAAAACAAGCAAAGGTAATAATTAAAATTATCTTCCACACATAATTTAGGGCAATAGAAACGAAATAAAATAATAAATCAAGTTTATTTATTTTAAAACTATGTACAAAATTCCTTTTAAGAATCTGTTTTATCCTTTTTTTATATGGAGACACAAATTAGGGTTAACATAATCATTATAATTTAAGATTACTTATAATTATTTAAAATAGCAAGTTATAAATTCCCGTTAAAGTTACGGGGATGTCATGGTGGATCAGCCAACCTCATTTCTTTTCTCCCCCTCCCCCAACTGGTTACCTTTAAACATTTTTCTCCCATTTACCAAAGGATTGCAATCTCTTTTTTAAAATGTCTGGGTTGATACAGATTCCTGTGTTGACTAGGGATGTGCAGTTCAAAAATAAATTTTTGTAATAAATTCAGATCCAAATTTTGGGTAGGGCACTGTTTTTTCTATTTGGAATTTTTTGAAGTGCTGTTACCAGTTTGGCTTCCAGCTTCCTTCCTGCATCATTTTTATCAAGAGAAACGGCTGTGGGAGGGCCCTGTTTAGTCCCTTCTCTGCACTTCTGTGACCATTTCCAGAGGCAAAAAACAGTTGGGAGGGAACCAGAAACCCCTCCTCCTCCCCTACAGTACTCTGGAGACAACCAGAGCAATTGAGCCATTTCAAGGTAGGTTCCCCTGTTCATACGTGTGACAGCAAGATGGATTGGGCACCCATGCCCCAAATTATATCACGTTGCATCTAGTTCGTTTCTTTGTGGAGCTGCTAATCTGCACTGAGAGCCTCAATATTACTGCATCGCCTATCTTGTGTTTACCATGGATTTTTATCTTCAGAATCAGGACCTGGTGATAGCTTCTCCTTTAGACCTGTTCAAGACTATATGGGATACCCATATCATGAAAACTAAGATTGGGGGGGGGGGTTCTGGGGCTTTCCTGGAGCCTGTTTGCTGTCTCGGGCGAGGGAAGGATCCAAAAGGAGTGGCGCCGTTTGCTGCAGCAAGGCTAATGGCACTGGCCTGGGAAGCCATGCAGCAGTGTCTGTCCCCTTGCTGGTCAGCCTCACTCCTTGGATTCAAATAAGCCTATGGGCAGTCTGTGCAGAGCCAGGGTTTAGCAGGTGGACAGCAGGCCCACAGTTTTCCCTCTGGTTCGCTTGCCCAGCATATAAACAGCCTCACCTCACCGCTTGCTCTCAGTTCGTCTCTCGGCTTTGTCCCAACAGTCCCTCCCCCATTTTCATATTTTGTATTGGGCTTATATTGCATTGTTTTGTCACACCTTTTTGGCAGTGTTAGTATGGGGCCTGGGTTCAGTTTATTGGGAAAGTGGCCTGCATGTCCCTTTCTCCATCTTGGGGATCCCAATAAGGGTTTTTTTGGGAGGCTTTGGCAGTGGACATGCCCGACTTGGGGGTTGTCAGGGCAGCCTCCTCCCAAGTAGCAGGGGAACCATCAAGTGGCTCAAGCCCAGGTGAAACCCAGATACTGCCACCCAAGGCTATTGCCAGCAGGCTGGGTGGGAGTAGAAGGTTCTTTCAGTTGACAGGCAGGCAGGCCAATACCTGGGATCTTGCCCACATGCTGCGCCACTGCACTGTTCAGCTGTAGCCAATAAAAAAAGTTGTAGCCATTTTCTCTCCAGCATGGTATCTGAGTCTTGTTTGTTAGTATTCGAGTATTTCACATCTGCTCACCTCTGCCCCCCTTTCCCCATTTAGTCTTGGGTCAGCAAATTAGTCCTAAATATGAGGATATTCTGTCATTTCTCCCCCTTTTTTTCCTCATAAAGATGATTGACAGTGATCCTTCCACACCTCCGCATACACCCTGCCCATTGCACTAAATTATCAGTTTTCAAGAAATTCATTTTCACTTGGACCAGAATGGCTGTCTCTTTTACACGATAAAGCAGAATAAGCTTCTTGCCCTTAATAAAATGCTGCAGGCAATTAACAGCCCACTCCCGACAGCTGCAGCTGCTGGGGACGGCATGGCTGTGGCGGCACTTCCCAAGAGGTTGGCCACTGCAGCAAGGGGGAAAGAGCTTTTCAAAAATGTTAAATTTTGAAAATTTACCTATTGAAAACAGTGATGCTGTGCCATCCAAAAGCTGGTGCAGCGCCACGGTTGTTTAAGGGGTTGTTCCCAGGCTAAAAGGGGTTAGGAAACCTCCCGGGACGCTGGTACAAGGAGTGGCAGGACACTGGCAGGAGGCCAAGCTGGCATCCAAGGGCCAATCTGCCACAGCCATCCAGGGGGGCCGACGCAAGTGGCACTACATCAGCGTCCATGCCAGTTTGCATGGCGCAACTGGCATGGATGCTGGCGTAGGGGTCATGTCACCTCCTAAGGTGATTTGGCCCCCAGCCTCGGGAATGTACTGTAAATATCACAAACCCACATTTTAACAGAATTTTGGAGCAACCTTTTCCTGTTGAAACATCCTAACAATTTAGAGCTTGAGGTAATTTCCACAGCATAATACATTGCGCTAGTTGTTGTTATATTTAATAAGCATGTTATCTGCAGACTCGTCTTCCACTTATATTTGACTAATTTATTCTTACTTTTATTTTTTTATTTTTAATTATATTTGCATGAGCGTCTCCCTGCTCACTCTCTCCTCTCTTTGGTTCCAGGGTGGAACTTTGTACCTCTAAGGGCGGGGATCGTTTCTCGCCCTGGTTATGCTCCTCTGTCATTCCTTTTTCCCGGAGTCTCAGATGGGGAGTTCAGGACCGCTCGTCCTCCTTGCATTCCCCTCTCGCTTCGCTTCAGTGGGTCATTCTCCGTCCTTCCTCCTTGACAACTTCCTCCCTCCCCTCCTCCCTTTTTATCCCTTCCTGCTCAACACCTGTGCTAACCACCAAATTTCCCAGATCTAGCTTCTTGCTCCAGGAGTGAAGGAATCCTATTTGGTCCTGTTGGAAGTGAAGGACTTTGCGCTGGCTCTTCACCTCAGACTCCAGAGGGGTACAAGACTAGTGAGTCAGAGAGATAGAGGGGACAAGACACTAGGGCATCCTTTCTCTACTGCTCTGACCTATCCCTTTGATATGTAGATTGCTACTCTTAGGGAAACTTCCTTCCTTCCTGTTTCTTCCCCACCTCCTCACACACACTGGCACTCTTCTCCCTCTTGCCGCCATGAGGGAAGGACGCATGTCCTGGATCTCCCTCCATCCTAGTTAGTTAGAATAGATAGGCAACTATACTTTATCCTATCTAGAAATGGATTTCCTACAATAAATTAAGTATATTAGTTAAATAGACAAAAGGCTCCTAGCAATTTTGTTCCTGGTACACACAGAGGTTTGGATGGGCTTCTCTGCGCACAATAGCCTTTGTGCATTCTGCTAAATTAACAGGGATTTGGGCATAACAAAGCCCTCAAAATCCAACAGGTCCCTCCAACTTACTTTCTCCCCCCTCGCTCTTTCAATGTCCCCTCTATTTGCTTCAGGAGTTGCCTGTTTCTGGCGTGTATTTGCCTCGGCACCCTCTCTCAAAGCCGACTCTATCCTTGCCCCATTTCCTTGTCTCTTCCGAGAACCTCCTCTGTTTATCTTTCTGGAAAAAGCCTTTCTCCCCCATCTGACCTGATTCCCCTCGCCTTCTTCCTGCCCTTCCCCAGATGTATCCCCTATTGTTTCTGTTAGTATCCATGCTTGTCTGTTCTCCCTGTGCCTGGAGGAGGTCTCCTCATTCCCTGCCGGTCTGCATTTACTATCTCTGGCTGTGATGCCATTCCTAGCTCGCCCTTTTTTTCTCTCTCTGCCTTGTTGTGTCCCCTCATATTGTCGTTGTGGATATTACCCCCAGTGTAGGAGCATGCCTGTGCTGGATTGTCTCGGAACGGCACAATTTGCTATGTATTATAGTTATTCCAGTTAACTATTTTTCATCTTACAAAAAGCTCAGAACCATTAATTTATTATTCCAGACATGTGACCTCCTGGCTAGGTAGCATACAGGGCCAGATCTGTTCAGCTCCAGCCATAGAACTGCATTACATGCCATGTGATTCTCAATGCCATGTGGAAACTTTCAGTTCCGAACATGAACATGTGGCCCCTGGAATTCAGCTAAATATTCACTCTATTTTTTATCCCAAATACAATTGTGCTACTGGGTGTTTTAAAATATAAAATAACTGTTCAATATTATTCTATGCTTAATGAAAAAGGGGTCAAATAATATATTCTGCAAATTATATTTGATCAGCTTTAGATTTTAGACAAGAGCTCCATTGTCTAACTATGGTGACTGTAGCATGACAACCAAAAACAACATGTTCAAGGGTCTTATTGACTAAAATTGCAAATTGAAAAAGTATAGTACAGGGTCCAAGACAGATATTTATCTTACATTTAAAAATCAACCTTCCCAAGCAGACAGCTATTGGAAAAAATATTTATATCATAAATTATCTCTGGTATCTAAAATCCCCTTCTTGTAATGCTTTTCAAAGCCATTTGTTCAGAAATTTCACTGACACATTCTATTAGCAATAATTTATGTTTACCAATGAAACCTGAAGGGACAGCTTGACACCTTGATATTTAATTCTGTGGTAAGGTAAAATAAATTGGTAGTTTCACACACTCTGTACTCTACTGTAATTGATGTGAGGTGTTTCCTTTTTGCACTGTTGAACAACACAATTTGGATTTATAAAAGTGAGGAACAAACTGACAGTATAGAAGCATGTAATTCTCAGATATCATAATGAATGGGTAATTTACAGCTACTGGGAGGGGAACAACAGAACATAACATAACATTTATTGCGGCATTGCACCAATAAAAAATAAGAACATAACAGCAATATTACAGCAGATACATTGATATTGTTTAAAAGTTGAGTCATGTTAATTTAAAAGAATATATATAAATTAAAACGTTTCACGATTTGGATGGGAGGGGAACAAGATTGGTAGGACAGCAGCAGAAAATTCTTACTTTGTGTCAAAATGTAAGGGTTTCATAACTGAGGAATATTAATATGCTAAAATTCTCTTTGTAGTCATTGTAGTCTCTTTGTAGTCATTGTAGTCATGTAACATATACTAAAAACATTGCAATTCTATAACATCATCAAAGAGAGGGTGATGCTCACATAAAGAGTTAAATAGCAATCTGGCATACAGTCAGACTTAATCTGATCTATTGAGCTCACAGGTATTTCCTAGTACTGAACATCATCTGCATGCAATCACTTAGCCCTGTTGCTTTGCTGTGAAATAATTATTTGTACATACTAAAACACCCATATATGTTGCAGAATAATGATTAATTATGTGGATATTTCTTTTTGCAAGTGTGTATGACTTGGGAAGAACTATTGCCTGGATAGAACATGGGTGCTCAAATACCCACCAGTTTACCCATCACAAACAGGGAGTTCACCATTCACAAGCAGTTTGTGTCTGTTCCTTAGGTTGTTTTTCAAGTATTCAAATAATGTGGTACAATACAGGGGTAATCAACAGACTTTCCCAAGGGCACATACTCATGGAGTGCAATGGCAGTCCTACTCCCTCCACCCGACTTTTTGTCACTGCATGCTGTTCAGCAACCAATGGTGTGAATGAAGAAGAGTTGGTTTTTATATGCCAACTTTCTCTACCACTTAAGGCAGAATCAAACTGGCTTACAATAACCTTACCTTTCCCTCCTCACAACAGACACCCTGTGAGGTAGGTGAGGCTGAGAGTGTGTCTGGCCCAAGGTCACCCAGCTGGCTTCGTGTGTAGGATTAAGGAAACAAATCCAGTTCACCAGATTAGCCTCCACTGCTCATGTGGAGGAGTGGGGAATCAAACCCAGTTCCCCAGATCAGACTCCACCGCTCCAAACCACCGCTCTTAACCACCACACCACGCAGTGATCAAATCAATCAGAGTTTTTTGGAGGAGGGTAGGGATTTAATGAGACTTCCTTCCTTACATAGCTTGGTTTCTTGTACTTTCTCCTGAGGCCAAATGTAGGAAGCTGTGAACAAGGATGAGTCCTCCCCTATAAAGACAGAGACAGGGGTTTTCTGTTATGTTTGATCTCCAATGGCTGTTTTATACACAAAGGTTGCCCTATTCTGCATTCATACATCCAGGCCAGAGCTTTTGTCCATGAAAGGAGGAATCATTCCACAAAAGCCAAACAATCTTCAAACGAATTCAGTGCTTGTAACACCATTAGAGATATGGCCCTTTAACTTTTTATGACCTTAAAGTTATGCTGCCTTAATTACATACATAATGACTTGGATATGAACACTGCCATTTTGATTGAAAACAAGATGGAAGTCAATAAATAACTAGTACTGGCTCAACAACAAACTGTCACTTATCTGGAAGCCAGCTGTAAAACTGGGGAACCATCAAGCATTGGTTTAAAGTTGTAGTCATATATCTGCCCTTCATTACTTTGTATGCAAATTTTCACCCATACACAAATATGAATGGAAGGGAGTGTATATTTAACTATTCATGAAAATGCACATCTCATTGAGTGTAACAGATAACTTTTCCATTTGTTTAGATGCACTTCAGATTTTACTCTAGTATACAGAGAGTACACGTTCCTAGAATCTTCATTTGGATATATGTCTACATCAACTGCATATACTAATCTGTTTTTGCTGGAACAGCATATATAACTTTGGAAGACAAAATTGGTTCTATTTCTTTTTACTGAACTATGGACAAGAAATTTCATTGGAAAATGGTGCGTGAAATTGCAATAGAGACAAATAGAGGTAAAGACCCACAAATGGAATTAAACAGGCCAAACCTTTATTAAAGGAACATGGCATCCACGCATTTGTTTAGACCCATATGGAATAGGTATCTCTAACCTAAGTAAAGTTCCAGGCATACTGATGAGGCCAGGCCATTCAAAATGTCTCATGATACCACACAGCTCAGCCTTGAGTTACTCTTGATTAACATGTCCTTTTCCGAAAGATATGGCTGTCAGGTAGGTTTTCATTGGCAATCTGTTGGTTGTACCATACATTCACTACCAAGGACAGCAGTCACACTCCAGCTGTGTGAGAGTCCTACTATTCATCATCTCATCCAAGGTAATATTCCCATCACCTTTTTAATCTGATCCTAATGGTTGTACTTTTTCCTATATCCATACTGTCTTCTGCCAAAGTTGTAACAAAAAGGTAAATCAGCAATTAACCAAATTCAACCAATAGTATACACTGTCTGCACCCAGAAGAAGGAACAACAAAAGGAAGGCAAAATAAAATAAAATAAACAAACCCTGCCAGCTACTAATCAATTCAGACTGACACAAATAATTCCTGGCCTCAGAGGCCCAGATTACTCCCCCAGTCATATAGGTGAGTGAAATGCACTACCACTCTGAAAAGCCAGGCAAGAACTAGTCTTTAGGGGTGTGCAATTCAAATTAAGAAATATTCAAAAGTACTGAATAATGCTATATTCAGAAAAGTTATGAATAGTTCCAAATCTGATTTTTTTAGTTCCAGATATTCAGAATAATTCTAAATATTACTCAGAGTCACATTGTCTCCTATAGAAAGCAGGCTAGGCTGCCTGTAAGAAGAGAAAAGTGAAATCTATTCATCAGACAGCTTGGCCCATCTTCTTGAGTAATGAAACTGCAACATTACTTAGATAGCCTTGCACCAAGGGTGATGGGGCAGAGAGCACAGTGTCCCCTTATTGATTTCACCAAGGGTGGATGTAATGGGGTAAGACCAAAGTCTGTGAGTGATGTGTGTTTCCACTTATGAAATCCTGAAGGAGGCACAGACACCAGAAGCTACTTTCACTTTGGTCCTTTCCAACTGAAAGGCGGGCATAGATGCTTATTCAGGTCCTCTGACTGTCCTTCTGTCCTCTGACTGTTTGCTGTAGCTACTGCTCTGCATGCCGAAACAATCTTCACTGTGTCCCTTTCTTAGCATCTCAACCTCCACTTGATTTCCTTTAATGTATATTAGGAATAAGTTAGGAGATTGTAGATTAATAGGGAAATTTTATATTTAATTTAGGAACCTTTGGGGGTATATCAGGCAAAAGGTTTGCTAGATAGATATAAATTTAGATTATTTGGGGAGAACCTACCAGTAGTATGAAACATTGACATGACAGAGGATGCTGATTAGGGTTGTGCATATTGATATACTCAAACTGAAAATAAACCCAACATTAGCTGTTTTGGCAATATTCGGGATTTGGGTAGGCCAAATACCCAAATCTGGGAATCTGCCTGAAGCCAAATAGGCGATTCCCAAAAAGCTGAATAATTATTCGGGTTCGGCTATTTGCCTTTGCTCAGATGCATGGCTCTGTGCTTTCTCCCATTTTTGACTGGTTTTGTTAGGGCCCCATAGTTGGGGCCCTTTTGAGGTAGGGGTTCTGTAATTGGAGCCAACTTGGTCTGACAGCCATTCAGTGGGTTGATCTGAAATTATGCATCAAGCAAAAGGGTTATTTAAAAGGGGGGCTCACCCAGTCCTGTCCAGAGGGATATACCCTCCAACAAAAAAGAACAGACTTCGACAGCTGCTCACACCACCAGTCTTCCGAAGGAGACTTCCTCACCCACGCAGATGAGCAATCTCCTTCAGAACAGCCACCATGGTTGAGACTTCAGCTGACTCCCATATTAACCTCCCCCCCTGAAAACCTGCTCTCAAACTGAAGGTCGCCCTGAGTAGAGGATTTGTTTCCCTGCACCATGGCCATCTCTTGAAATCAGATTTTTGATTACTATAATAAAGGACGGTTCACAGGATGTCATTTGCCACCAAAAGGAATGTTTATTTTTCTTGCATTTAAGCTATTTTCCTCAGTTCGGAAGCTAATTTTCATGGACATCATGCTATGTGCCCCAGAAATGAACTCAGCCCCCAGACTTTGAGGCACCACCAGCCTGGCAATCCTCGGCAATGCTGAACTTCTGAACCTGAAAACCGATGGACAGCTCAGCTTGCAAATGCCTGGAGGATGGGGGCAACCCCTTTGCTAGCACATAAAATTGGACCCTGTCCCAAAGTTCACCAAACTTTGGTGACCATCAAAGGAGAGTCGCTTGCAGCCATGCTGCACATTTGGTGAGTCTACCTCCAAAAATACCCCCACAGGAGCTTCAGGGGGGGAAATTCCCATAGACTATAATGGACCTGATTTTTTTCGGTATCGATATTTTACTGGTGTGGGTATTCTGCTTATTCCAGGTTTACAGAAAAAAACAGGCCCAATAAACCCAAACACAAAATTTACAGATTATTATTATTATTATTATTATTGCACAACCCTAATGTTGGTGCATGGGGAAGGCTGAAGTAACACTGCCTGCATCCACTGCAGCACCCTCAGCCATTATTATGAACTCCCCAATTAAAATTTGTCACCCAGCCACCTTGTTCAGCACTGGCAACTATGAAAAAACAGCAGGCAGAAGTAGAGTATGTGTGTTCCAAGGAGGTGGCAGAAACACTGCTAGTTCAAGGTGGGACAGATGTGAGTAAACTTCAAGCATGTTTCTGTGTGGTTTGCAAAGAGCACCCGACATTCCCTTCCAAACCCATCCCATGGAGTACCATTAGTATCATATCAGATGAGAGCCTAGCAATTAGCCTCAAGGAAGGCTTTGCCTCCAGCCCCCGTTCTCAGAGAAGCACCCCTGTGTAAAGCAGCATTGTGGTTGGGGGAAACTCCCCTTCAACTACACACAAATCTGATGTGTGTGTGTGGGGGGGAGACTGGGGGGACTCAGGTGGGCACTGTTCCAGAAGCACATGAAACTGAGGCCCTGAAGCTGCAAGGGCCTCAAGTTGTCCCCAGCTGGTAGTGACAGGTCAGCAGTCCCTCTTGGGAACTGGTATGGGTCCCAAGGGGTCAATAGTCTGGAAGCACTTTTGCCAGTGTGCAGCATACGCTAGTTTGGCTGAGTACATGTACAGAAGTATAAACAAGAGCATCAGATATAAGAGATATCCATCCTCTGCCACGAAGATGACTGACCCAAGCATTTTCTCTGAGCTTAACCTATCTCATAGGGTTGTTGTTGGGATTGAGTGAGGGAGGAGAAAAAACATGTTTGGAAGAAGGTTGAGCTTTTAAAAAAATGCTAGATGGTAGATAGTATCTACAGAGTAAAGACTAAGTTTGGTGGTTGAAAGAAAACCTTTCATCATATTTTCAGGGGACTGTTTTATAAGGCTGTTTTGCTGCATGAATATCCAGTTGCATTGTTGTTTTATGTGTTAATAAGTGGCCGCATGTATTTTCCATCTATTTCTGTAAACATGAGCCATTCTGGTATTCGCTTTGCACGGCTAATTATGTTCTCACAGTTTCACAGTCTGACAGACAAAATCTGTTCATTTGGAAAACAGTTAATTATCTCATTCAAAAGGGACATTCATGAGTCCATTTGTAAGCTGCATCTATGGATTGACTGGCTCCAATATGATGAAGATTCCAGTGATGCTTCTTACAGCAGTGAATTTGTAGATGAGGTTAAGAGATTTCAAGTTTCTACAACCATTCCAATTTGTTAAAAGAGGCTTCCCACTCATACCTGGCTAGTTTTCTTTCTTTCTTTCTTCCTTCCTTCCTTCCTTCCTTCCTTCCTTCCTTCCTTCCTTCCTTCCTTCCTTCCTTCCTTCCTTCCTTCCTTCCTTCCTTCCTTCCTTCCTTCCTTCCTTCCTTTCTTTCTTTCTTTCTTTCTTTCTTTCTTTCTTTCTTTTTGGCAAAGTACAATAGGGTCTTTTTTGGAGACAACATCTCCTGGGGCATGATTTCCTGTGGGTCCCATTCTTCCATGCACCCTCCTCTTGTATTGTTTGCTCCTCCATTTGTTGAAATACCTTTCTCTCCTCCTCCTGTTGCCCCCTCAAGACTGGTTCACGAGTTCTATCCATGAACTCTTCACCTTCCCTTATGAAATGGAGTGTGGCTAAACATGCCTCAAGTCCCTGTATCTCCTCCTCCAGTAGGGTTACCAACTTACACTTGCTGCAAGTGTAATTGCTGTTACCCTCAGGTAAGAATACAAACATGCCACAGACATTGAATGACACTGCCTCAACTCCCTCACTAGCCACACTGCTGCGATCCATTTCTGAAGTGGTTCCATTTTTTCCTGCACTTCCCTGATAAGTCCCCTGACAAACTGCCTTTCAAGATTCCCCAGCAGAAGATGGGGCCAGCAGTCAGCCCAGGAAGAGCAGGCCCTAATCAAGCAGAAATAGCTGCTGCAAGGAAAGCAACTCGAATGACCGAGTCACGCATTGTGGACTTACCCGGGCCAGGCTGCAGAGGGAAAGAGAGGGGTGTGTCTGCGGGGAGGGCAGGGGGAGTCACTCTTGCCGCCATCTCGTGAGCGCCCGCTCGCTTCCCGTGGCGTCCCGTGATTTGGCGCCGGCACGGGATGATGAAATCGGGGGCAGCGACAGGAGATTGTTCCCTTGCCCCTCCCCACGTCCTTTTTAAGAACACGCCGCTTGACCGCCAGGCTGTTGGCATTCGGGTGGCACGGAGAGTGGAGCATGGAAAGTGGAGTGGGGTTTGGATCCTGATTGGAGCTTGGACCACATGGCTAGAGCGGTTTGTTTGCGGCCACTTTGGCACTAGGCTTCGTGGCGGCTATCCACACGATTCTTTTGGGCATCAGTTGTTGGGCGGCGGGGAGCTTTCCTCATGGTGCGTAGGACTGGGGGCCCCCTGCAATTTGAGGAGCGGCGCCTGCGATGGACTGAACGCAAAGCACAGGACGTATCCTTCCTGGTGCTTCTGTGTGTTTACCAGGGCCCCGGGGGAATTTCTGTTTTATAGCGGCTTTACAGCGGCCGCGGCGCGTGCGTCCACCCACCTTTCAAGGGCAATAAAATTTGAAATTTATAGATAAAATAGGAAAAGAGGACGTGGGGGGAAGGAGTAGGGGATGGTAGCAGGCGACCGGATTTGAGAATAACCTACAGCTGGTTGCTTCTGTAGCTCGGCCAGGACGCGGGCAGTTGCTTTGCTGCCACGGGCATTTCTTTGGTCTGGCTTTTTGGGGATTTTATTGCACTGGGGTTGTTTCAATTCTACGTTATGACTGATTCAATTTTCTGCCCCTTGGGTCTCTTCCCTGGTGAGGTTTTTTCTGCAGTTGCTGGTGGTGAATTTAATTCTACCTGGTTTTAATTCCTTCTCCATTGTTGTTGATTTAATTTTGTTGTCCCTCTTCCTCATTGGCATTATAGAATTAATTTAGGGCAGGCATATTGTGCTTAATTGGCATCATAAGTGGAAGTAATTAATTCTGATTTGATTGATTGATTCATTAGATACAATAATAATAAAAAAATATAAATACTGTGGAAGTAATTAATTCAGAATTGACTGATTGATTGATTGAAAACAACAACAATAAGATTAAAATATATATAGTAATTAATTATATATACACAATTTTAAGTTCGTGGCAGAGCATTGTGATGAATTATTTGCCTGTGCCCCCCCTCTTTTCTGGAACATTGTTACAAGTTACAAGGATGCCTCCTAAGAGGGCCCAGGCACCCAAGCGTAATGCTGAAGTTTCTCCAGATTCCCCGCAGTCTGATAAACATTGAGACTTTTTTATCATAGTGTAAATTATTATGCATGGATTTTAATTGGTCAATCATGTATAAGACCTATATAATGTTTATAATTAATTCTTAGCTGTTTACATGTTTTGGATTACTTTATATTCCTCCTAAACTTAATATTTTATTTTCTGTACATGTGATGGATATTTTGACTGGTCTTGGACCGTTTCAATAAACTGACTGACTGATGTTTCTGTGGGGAAGGGCAAATCAAAAAGGGCAAAGCCTCTGGCAGCCAAGGCTTCTGCCAAGCTGCCACAGCAAGCTGCAGACTTGAGGGAAAAGGGGCCTGTATCTCAGGCCTGTGACCCCAAGGGGGTGCCATCTGGTCACCGGCGTGCCTCAGATGTTTTGATTGGATTAACTAATAAGGTAGCCCACTTAGTAGAGAGGTTGGACAGATTAGAGTCTCCTCAGGTGGGGACTTTGCCCACGGTGTCGGGTGTGGCGGAAGCCCCCTCTATGAGCACTGGGGTGTCTGGGGCCCACGCTGGGCAGAGGACTCTTCTTCCAGCTCATCTGAGAGTGCAGTGAGCCAGGAAATTGTGACGGTCGGAGCTAAGAAAAAACAAGGGCAGAGTTGTCGCGGAGCACGATGGACCAAAGACCAGGCCACGGACGAGTCCTTGTCGGGTGAGTCTTCCTCTGATGAGGAGTCATCTCATATTGGGGGGCATTATTGGTTAACAGCGGGGCGGGTACCGGGGCTGCCGAGCTGGGTTACCAGGAGACGTAAGATGGCACAGACAGATCCCCCTGAGGGCGCATGGGCTTTGGCTGGAAAATCTGGCTTGGGTCAGCCGTCACCTGCCTATTTAGATTCAGAGGACCCACCAGGCATTCATCTAGCCAGAAAGGTTCGTGAATGGATCCTGGATGGATACTAAATTAATGTATTCTCATTGCTAAAAGATTATTCTGATGACAGAAAGGACGGGCCTCGTCCCAGTAAAAAAAAGAGGGGAAGGCTGAAGTCGCTGAGCGTAATTTTTTCAACTGGATGGCGGGATACAATGTATTTATGCATGTCATGCAGGCAGTGTTCCCTGAGCGGGGTTGGCATTTGTCGAACCACTTGGCCAATGTATTGAGTGCCAGAGATTTAGCAGGCAAAACAGTGGCCATGGACTATGACGAAGCATTTAGAAAAAGGGCTTCCAATAGTGCACATACGAGGTAGGATCTTATTAATGATTATTATTAACTGTGGTTCTGCTGGGTCAGCCTTAAGATGAAAGATTGGTCTGAAGATCACAGGCCTAACAAGGCTGCCTTCAAAGGGGACTCCAGCAGGTGGGTTTGTTGGGAGTATAATCAAGGGAGGTGTCGCCGGGCTCTCTGTAAATATGAGCACAACTGTGACAGTTATTTTGGGCCTCACCCAAGGCTGTCCTGTACAAGGGAGCGCAATAACCAGCAACCCTTTCACAGGAACCGCCCCCTTCAAGGTAACGGCAGGAAGGAGGGTGGAGCCGGTGCCACCTCAGCTGATAGCGCCAACGCCAGTAAATAGTTTCTGTGAGCCTAGCGAGCCCCTGTTGCTGTGCCCAACACCGGTGCGTTTTGAACCTTTAAGTAACTTGCTCACATTATATCCGAATCGTGCCGCTGCTATTTTTTTGTGGGAAGGGTTTTCTTTGGGTTTCAGGATCCCCTTCCACGGCCCTCGCACTGCCTTTGAAGCGCCTAATTTGTGCTCTCCTCAGGACCTGCAGGGGGCGGTCGCTGCCAAAGTCAAAAAGGAGTGCATGGCCGGCAGGGTCACCGGCCCCTTCTGGGCTCCTCCATTCCCCAATGTCAGGGTGTCACCGATAGGCGTGGTGCCTAAAAAGACCCCTGGTGAATATCGGTTGATCCACCACTTATCGTACCCTAGAGGCACCTTGGTAAATGATGCCATACCTCCTGAATTCTGCTCAGTGTGGTACACTTCATTTGATCACGTGGTGGGAATAGTCAAGTCATGTGGCAAGGGGGTCCTTATGGCAAAATGCGATATCAAGTCTGCCTTCTGGCTCCTGCCAGTGAACCCACTGGACCATTGTTTGCTGGGTTTTAAGCTTAATGGGGCTTGGTACATGGATAAGGCCATGCCGATGGGCTGCTCAGTGTCCTGTGCGGCCTTTGAGACTTTTAGCACCTTCCTCGAATGGGCCTTTAAGGTACAGGCAGGATCCCCCCGGGTCACCCATTACCTGGATGATTTCCTCTTTGCAGACCCTCCTGATAGCTCTGCTTGCGCAGACTACTTGTGTGCATTCAGGGAACTCGCTGAGGAATTAGGAGTTCCCCTATCTCTGGAAAAGACCGAGGGCCCCTCCACCAAATTGGTTTATTTGGGGATCCTCCTTGATTCCGTGGCCGGGACCTCCATCCTCCCGGAGGAGAAATTGGCTGCTCTTCAGGCTCTGATTTCCTTAGTGCTGGCCAGGAGAAAATGCACTCTGAAGGAGATCCAGGTCCTGTTGGGGCATCTTAATTTTGCTGGTAGGGTGGTTCACCCAGGCCGGGCCTTTTGTGCCAGGCTCGCCAGGGCCACAGCAGGGGCTAGGTCCCCCCACCATCGGATTAGGGTCACCAAAGGCATCAAGGCTGACCTATTGTTGTGGCAATCATTTCTGGCTACATACAATGGGATTTCCCTATGACAGTCTCCCAGGGATGTTAGTCCTGCTCTGCAAGTTCACTCTGATGCAGCCAGCAGCATAGGTTTTTGGGTTTACTTCAAAGGGTGTTGGTGTGCACAAAGATGGCCACTCTCCTGGGCCACATCGGGGATCTTAAGGGACTTAACTTTCCTGGAACTTTTCCCAATTTTGGTAGCGGTGGTCATCTGGGGTCCATCCCTCTCTAATTCGCTCTGAGTGGGTTATGTGCCTGGTGCGCAGGTTTGTCCTAACCTGTCTCACGCATAACATTTCTTTTACAGTCAAGCACATTCCAGGCGTTAATAATGAAATTGCAGATGCTTTATCTCGTTTTCAGGATTTGAGGTTCCAAACGTTAGCTCCAGGGGCGAACTCTCACCCGGACACTTTCCCGACCGATCTGTGGAAAGTTGGAGAAACTTAATTTTGCAGGGAATATTTAATTCCATCGCCTCATCCTCACTGTGTTCCTATTCACGGGTCTTGGACAAGGTACTGGCTTTTGACAGGAGTTTGGGTGGCAGAGGGGCCTTGCCTCTGGGACAAGAGGTGATTCTTAGATATTTGGCAGACATGAGGCTATGAGGCCTGGCACCAAAAATGATGTCCCTCCACATGGCCGCCATTTCCTTCTTTAGTAAGGCATATGGCTATGAGGATCCCTGCTGAGTTTTTTCCATAACTTGGGCAATTAAGGGGTGGAAGAGGATCTCCCCCCGTCCTCCTGATGCCAGGCGACCTATAATGTTCTATGTCAGACTTAGGAAGTCCAAAACCGATCAGTCCGGACGTGGGGCAACCGTAGTTCTCCATGCTGTGGCTGGTGAGCGGTTGTGCCCTATGTCCACACTGAGGGCATACCTGCGGGGGTGACCTCTTTCTGCTCGTCCCCTGCTTCTACATGCAGACGGGGCTTTCCTGATGAGGTACCAGTTCATGGCAGTCATACATTCCTGTCTTAGGGTGGCAGGTCTGCCGCCTAAGGAATTTGGGACACACTCCTTCAGGATCAGGGCGGCCTCCTATGCAGCGGGCTGTGGGTTGTCCCATGAAACCATACCCACAATTGGTCATTGGAAGTCAGGGGCCTTCCAGACCTACATCCATTAGTGACCATCATGTGAGTGGTCCTGGCAATGCTTGTTATCTTTTCTGTTCTAGGACGCCGGAAGTCTGTTTGGATATTGGGACACAGCATTGTGCACTGGGCCGGGAGCTATGTGAGATCATCGGAATGGGGCAGAGTGCTGGGCTTGCAGAAGTTGATGACCATGAGATGGATCGGCCACCAGGGAATGCGCTGGGATTCCTTCTTGTCTACCGTTACGAAGAACGTAGAGCTGTTTGGCATTCCTGAGGAACTAGTTATCCAATTGAGGTAGAACGATCTGCCGGCCTTGAAGGGTTTGGACTTATGATCTACAATTGTACAGGATCTTGAAATTTTGCATTCAGAGATGCTGGGCATCCGGCTGTTTTGGTCCGAACTGTTGGAGCGGTGAGCGTGGCATGATACAGATGTGCCAGACAGAGTGGACTTTGCCAGGAAGAAAGTGTGCCATGTAGTTGGTCATTTCGTAAAGTCAATTGGGGGCATGGTAATCCACCACCCGGACATTTGATTCAGACAGTCCATGCTTTATCACCCTGATGGTGTGCATTTGTCCGACTAGGGTCAGCACCTGTGGCTGCACGATATCAGGAGCTCTCTCCTTTGTTGGTCGCAACAGTAGGAGTGTTGGCGGGAGCAGGGCAGCAGCCCTGCTCTTTGGTGGTTTTTGCAGGGGTCTGATCCAAGCTGGGAAGATGTGCCTTTCCTTCCCATTTGTGGGGACTTGGGATGGAGTACAGCATTGTTGCCCAGCTTGGGGTTTTGCTTTGGGTGCTCCAGTCCTGGTGGCACAAAAGCTCTACTCCGTGTGCTGTCCTAACATGCGGTTTGGGCCATTCATCAATGCTTTCGATATTGAGCGACAGGGTGGTCACCCAAAGTTTGGATCTGCCCCCATGGTTTTTTCCACCAGGTGCTCCATCTGTTGTAATCAATAAAGCTGTGGCCATTTATTTCCCAAGTTCAGTTGTTTGTGTGTTTATTGGGATTCTCCCCCCTTTCTTGTGGAGCCGTTCGCCCGTGGGGTCACAAGGAATGTGACTTGAATGACCGAGTTGAGCATTGTGGACTTACCCAGGCCCAGCAGCAGAGGGAAAGTGAGGGGTGTGTCTGCGGGGAGCGCTAGGGGCGGCCGCTCTCGCTGCCGTCTCACGAGTGCCTGCTTGCTTCCGGTGGCGCCCCGTGATTGGGCGCCAGCGCGGGACGATGACATCGGGGGCAGCGACGGGAGCTTGTTCCCTCGCCCCTCCCCACATTCTATTAGACAGCGCGCTGCCCAGCAGCCAGCCTGTTGGCGTTTGGGCAACACAGAGACCCACCCACCCTCCCTTTGTTGTATGTTGTTTTAATCCTTTTTGTCACAGCTGTGGGCGGTTTTTGCATGGGGTCTGATCCAAGCTGGGAAGAGGTGCCTTTCCTTCCCATTTGTGGGGACCCCCATAAGGGGTCTTGGGATGGAGTGCAGCATTGTTGCCCAGCTTGGGGGTTTGCTTTGGGTGCTCTAGTCCCAGGTGGCTCTGGCTTCACATAGAGATGCCTGTCCTGGTGGGGCCGTCCCCACATGCTGTCCTAACATGCGGTTTGGGCCATTCATCGATGCTTTCGATATTGGGCGACAGGGTGGTCACCCGAACGTAGGATCCGCCCCCATGGTTTTTTCTGCCAATTGCTCCATCTGTTGTAATCAATAAAGCTGTGGCCATTTATTTCCCAAGTTCAGTTGTTTGTGTGTTTATTGGGTTCTCCCCCCTTTCCCGTGGAGCCATTCTCCCATGGGGAAACAATCACCTTTCTCAATTAGGCACACTCAGCAGTCCAGTAGCTCTCTTTCCCAGCCCTACTCAGAGCCCAACTAATTGTGGTCTTCCTCTGGCAAGGAGGAGCCTAACTCAATTAAAGGCTCACCCAGCAGAAGGCAGGGCCAGTAGTCAGCCCAGGCAGAGCAGCTGCTGTAATCACCTTCCTCAATTAGGCACACTCAGCAGTCCAGAAGCTCTCTTTCCCAGTCCTACTCAGAGGCCAGCTAACTGTGGTCTACCTCTTTGTGAGAAAATACCCCCAAAGAAGGTGGAGCAAACTCTCTGTGCTCTGTTGTCCACAATATTGTGATCTAATAAAATCCAGCTTTTTAAAATCAGAGTCACTGCCCTCCTTTCCCCAAGTTGTTTTATAGTATCTGTTGAGCATCCTAGCTGATTAGCCCTTTTATCTACCATTTGTTTCCACGGTGACTTATGATTATCATTCCCAAGACATTGCACATTGAAGTTGGGGCTTGTATTTAGCACCAATCTTACCCAGTACTTAAAAGTAGAGTGCCAGGCTCTCATTTCGAGATAATTCATTGCCAACTCAGCTTGTATTGCTATATTGGCAACACATTTGGGTAAATCCGTGACCTGTCTTAAGAATTTATACAGAGAAATTTTAATAGAACAATTCATTCCATTAATCCAAACCCATATAGTAGTGGAAGGACTACCTTCACTTCAAATATTTTTTATAACTGCTGGTATGAACTGCCCTCCTCATCTGAAATAAAACTTAACAATTGCATTAATTAATCCATCTACTTTACTTTTATCCATTTTTATACGTTCAATCTGGCATGAAACAAAATGTCCAAATAGACAAAATTGTCCAAATGTTCAATCTCATGGCCTTTCACCTTCCAAAACAAGTCGTGGTATCTTTTCTTCTGACTAAACACTACAGCCTTAGTCTTCTGGGCATTTATGATCAAAAGCTCATTTTCAAAGTATTCCTCTAAACCAGAGATTAATTTGTGCAACCCATTTGCTGTCCACAGCAAAAGTGCCATATCATCTGCATACAACAGAACTGAAATCTTATTATCGGCCTATATGGGATGATGTTGAGAACTAATTGTTTGTAGTCGAGCTGGTAAATATCTTATATGTAATATAAATAATAAAGGAGCAAGGGGACAACCTTGTCTTCATGGAATCTCTCCAGACAGTCCCCCCCATTCCTACATCTAAACCAGGCTGTAGGCCATTCATACAGCTTAATGATCAGCCACAGTAGACACCAGTTGATATGTTTGCGATAATTTTTCCCAAAGACACGGGCAGGATACCATAGCAAATGCCCCTTGCAAATCGATAAAGGCAACAAATAAACTTCCATGACTCCCTGAAGCACATTTATATATTAAATGGGAGAGTATTAGACACCAGTCAGTTGTTGAATGGCCCTTCCAAAAACCAACCTATAGCTCAATATCTCTTTTAAATGTGGATTATAAATTATTTGTTTCCATCTACACCAAAAGAATGCAAAGATGCATCGCCAGATTGGTGCACCCCGACCAGACAGGATTCATTCCTAAGAGACATATGAAGGACAATGTGAGACTGGTCCTTAGTGCCATCAAATATATTAAATCCAAATCATTGAAGGCTACTTTGATATTCTTAGATGCTGAAAAAGCTTTTGATAATGTCTCCCGGAAATTTATCTCTGAAACTTTGAAACAAATGAACTGTGGGGACACATTTCACAATGTTTTCAATACTATTTGTTCCAACCAAAAAGCACGACTTCTGATCAATGGAAGCTTAGCTGAAGAATTCGTTATTGCGAAGGGCACAAGGCAAGGCTGTCCTCAGTCGCCGTTGTTATTTGATCTGGCAATGGAAGTTTTGGCAAACTATATAAGACCCCCTCACCTCTGCAGGAGTATATCGTATACCTTGCAGTTATGGACAAGTTTACATAGGGACTACACAACGCAGCATACAAACAAGGATAAAAGAACATGAAAGATACTGCAGACTTGGCCAACCTGAGAAATCAGCAGTGGCTGAACATGGACTGACCCAAACAGGACACAGGGTCTTATTCCAAGACACTGAAATACTGGACAATTCTACCAACTATTTTGTGAGATTGCACAGAGAAGCCATTGAGATTCATAAACATCAGCACAACTTTAACAGAAAAGAAGAAAGTTTAAGAATGAATAAGGCTTGGCTTCCTGTCCTGAAAACCTCCAGACTAACAAAGACTACAGTCCACAATAGCCATGTGGATTAGTCTTGGATTCCACATGTTAACAGATCACTTCAGGATACAATGGTTCCACATTAACATACCACACCCTCATTAGCACATTATCTTGATACTTACAGAACAAAGATTAGCACATTACCTTTAATACTTTGCAGGACAATGACTCACCTCAAACCCAACCCCCTTCTGACTATATATTACTCTTCCTACACACTTGACACTGAGAGACACTGTCCTTCAGTGTTACTCCTCTGAAGATACCTGCCATTCACTTTATCTTTTTCATACCATAGATATGCATGCCATCCAAAACATAAATTAAATCCTTCCATTTCCAATAGTTTAGGATTCTCTAAAAAAAATCCAATTTTTTAACCACACAAAACAAGATGCTTCATAATACATTCTTAAATCTGGTAATCATAACCCTCCAGTCTCTCTTAATTCAATTAAATTATTATATGCAATTCTATGCCTTTCTTTACCCCATCAAAAATTTAAAACATCTTTCTTCCAACTTTTAAATATTTGTACTCCTTTTAGGATTGGTAAGTTTTAAAACAAAAAAAGCATCTTAGGTAATACCATCATTTTAACCACTGAAATTCTACCCCATAATGATAAGGGTAATTTTTCCCAATTTTTAAGATCTATAACAATTTGTTGCCATAACTTGCTATAGTTATTTTGAAACAAATTAAGATTATTTGTGGTTAACCATATACCCAAATATTTTATTTTGTGTTCAATATTAAAACCTGTCTTTTTAGATAATTCTTGCTGTTGTGATAGATAGAATTTTATTCTCATATTATTAGATTTGATTTATTCCAAATATGGAAAAAATATAAAAGGTTCGTGGAAAATAAAATCCCAGGATGGGTCAATCCAGTAGAAGCTTTTATGAAGAGAGGCATACAATTAAATTTGGATATGGATATTTATAGAGAAATTATGGATTGTAAGGAAGAGGAATGGTTTTTAAAGAGTAGAGAAGAACTTAAAATTTGGGGAAATCTCTGGAAAAAAGAGTATAGATTTACAATTACTAATGAAATTAGAGAGAATTTATATAAAATGTTCTATAGATGGTACATAACTGTAATCTATCATGGGAATCAGGCTCAGCCTGGTATCCAATGGTGCCTTTCTGATATATATGTTTCAACCTGCCCGCTTCCCCCCAGTTGAGTCCTCGTACCTTTTCCTGTAAGTTGCTGCTATACACCTTATGCTTCCTAAATAAACTGCTTCTGTTTTAGTTAATGAGTTATAGAGATAAATGTTTATATCTTTATATTACTGTTATGAATAACTTCATAAACTGTTAAGACACTTCTCCGGAAGTCTGGTGATGGGTCACTGTTTTAGGTGGCTGGTGGGTTTTAAGGGTACTTTAAATTGTGTAATCTTTTAGTATACTATGTAGTCAAAATATTCTGTATGTACTCTTTTGTTTTTTCTGTTTTTAATTATTTGTTTGTTTTGTTTTATATTATAATTTTTTTAAAAAAAAGATGCCTGCCACAGCTGCTGGCGAAACGTCAGGAAAGAAAATACCAAGACCACGGTTACACAGCCCGGATAACCTACAAGAACCAATATATAAGGAGGGATCCTAATATCAAAGGAATGAAGTATAAGAACAAAGAACACAAAATCAAAAGTTATACTGATGACGTAGAATTAATTTGTCAAGATCCAGGGGATACAGTACCTAATATACAATTTCAATCTCGATGGTAAAAATGAAAGTACTTCCAAGACTAAACTTTTTATTTCAGTTCTTACTTATAACCTTAAATGAAAAAGTGACTGAAGGTTGGCAAAGAAAAATAAATCAATTTGTATGGAACGGGGGGAAAAACCCAGAGTCCGATTTCAAATGCTCCAAGATGACAAGAAAAGAGGTGGGTTAGGGCTGCCTAATCTCAAGTTATATTATTGAGCCTCTTGCCTGGCCTGGCCTGCTGAGTGGATAAAATTTCCGAAAAACAGGAACACCATTTTAGAAAAAGCAGATCTTTCTCTCGGGTTTCACAATGCGTTATGGACCCCCAAAACAGTGAGGAACTTAAGACAAACATCTGAAGACTGTGATATTAAACCAGCATTATTAAAAGTATGGGACAGTTACAAAAAAAGAATCAGTCCTTCACCACTACCAATAATGTCACCACTTGAGGCATACCATGAAGATCTTGCTTGGAAGAATGATCCTCTCCTCACATATCAGGATATGGTAGATAAAGATGGAGAAATTAAGAAAGATATTAGAAATCTAAACTGGCTAACATATCTTCAACTGAGCTCCAAGCTTAAAGAAGACTGTCTGAAATCGGGTATGATGAGGTTATTAACAAAATTTGAAACAATAATAACAAAGAGCAATGATCATCAGCTTGAAAAGATTTACAAACTGCTGTTAAGATATGATACAGAAATGGAACAAGTAAAGATAAATATGATTAAATGGATGCAGAATTTCAGAGAAATGGTAACAATGGAAACATGGGGAAAATTATGTACTACAGACCTGAAGTTTACTGTTAGCCAAGAAGTCAAAGACAATTGGTATAAAACATTTTATAGATGGTATCTCACTCCCAACACAATTCAGAAGATGAGGGAGCATGCTGGAAATGTCAAGAGACAGACGGTTCTTATTTTCACATGTGGTGGACCTGCCAGCAGCTGCCATTCTTTTGGAAAAAGATCCATAATGAAGTACAAAACATGTTTCAGCTAAAATTTAACTTGAACCCCAAAAGTTTCTTGCTTGGTATAATGCCATTGGAACTGTCCTGACAACTAAAAGATGTATTCAAATATGCTACAACAGCGGCAAGAGTCATTCTCGCAAGAAAGTGGAGACAACCAGCTTTGCCAGATGTAGAAGACTGGAAAGATAAAATGATGGAGTACGCCATAATGGCCAAAATGACTCATATGATGAATACAACTGATGAGGAGACTCTTGAACAGTTTAGTGAAAAATGGAAATTGTTTTATAGATACATAGACTCTAGTAGCTGAAAATTTATTATATTGATAGCAGTAGAAGAAAAGGTGTTAACACTGGTTAAAGTACAGTAAAGTCATTTTCTAGCAGAAAAATTAGAAGATAATACTATTAGACATATTATTTGTTTAACTGGAGAAACAGATGCAATTTCTTATGCTGAAACGTTCCTTTTCATATATACTTTATTTGTAGACGGTCCTATATCCCCCTTTTCCTTTTTTCCCTCCTGTATCCCCCTTTTTGAATAAATAAAATGTCTGTTTGTTTTTTAAAACCAGCCTGCTCTGGGCCCAAGTTGTCATGTTCTATAACCCAATCTAACAACTTCCCATGTAAGTATAATGCATACATTTTTGCCACAATTGAGATCAGGCTAATTGGGCAGTATGAGGAGGTACCTCTCCTATTACCTATCTTAAAGATTGGTGCAATTATGGACTTGGCCCAGCTGGCTGAATCTGGAGTCAGGATGGATTTGCCAAAATGAAAGGCAGCCATGGGTACACTGCCTAGCGTAGCCAGCCTTCAATTAAAATTATCATACTTAATCCAAGATCAGAGGAGCATGCCTAATATATTAGGTGCTGAGGAACACAGGCAGGATAATGCTGCTGCAGTCGTCTTGTTTGTGGGCTTCCTAGGGACACCTGGTTGGCCACTGTGGGAACAGACTGCTGGACTTATGGGCCTTGGTCTGATCCAGTATGGCTTTTCTTATGTTAGTATGTTCTTAATTGATTACATAGATCAGCAGTTTTAAATAAACTAGTTAAATCCAAGCTGTAGCCTCATGTCTTCATTGGGTACAGGGGCAAAGAAACTTATTCTACAGGATTTTGAAAGTAATGCTCTAGCATCTTTCATCAGTTAGATCCCCCAGCTGCAGCAATTGTACCAAAAAGACACAGCAAGCTGTGCTTTCTTTGAAAAATGGATAGTAATCACCATTAAAACCTTCTGGAACAAGTATTGCACTTATATGTACGTGTTAAATTCCCATTGAGAGAGATGTACTTGGGAAGAATGTGTGTCTTGCTTTTATGTCTAAAATGTGTTATAGACAAACTGTTAGTTCTGGGGCTCTAGTTGCAAGTGTGACTACCACTGAATCCAAAAAGAATATGGATAGCTTTAATATTTTGTTTGAAAAAGTAGAAGCTATAAAATATAGAATTATTTAATGAAAAAGTTCTGAAGTTTTGAGACAATCTTTCCCAAAAATGAAGACAATTTTATAGCACTTTCAGGTTATGTTTTCTAAAGAGAAAACCAGAATGGGAAGTAATGAAAAGCTGTTGTGGGAAAATACATTACTAGCATTGCAATTCTATGTAGACATTCTAAGCTCATAGAACTAAGTGGATTTAGACTGGAGGAATTCTCCATAAGATTGCACTGCAAATGTCTCAGGTTCAGAGATAAACTCTTCTCTAGAGGCAACTCAACTTAGTTCTGTCAAAATGTAGAGGGAAAAAGGAGCCGTATTTTACAAGCAAAACTCATCTATGATTAAATTAAACTGAGTTGCACCTGAACAAGTTGCACCTGAACTTACAACAATTTCAACTATGGGAGTTCATTTCAACAAACTGTTTCCTAGCATTTCACAAGGTTCTTCGTATTGATGCTGCCCTCTGCTTTTCCTTCTTGGTGTGCCTTGAAGGGGGTATAAATCCAGTGCACAACAGATCTTTGGGATTTGCACACATATGCCAGAAAAATAGCTGGATCACATCTGTCTTTGCCATGTCAGACCCAGGACATAAAACCTTAGATCCTAAGCAGTGCAAACAGAGCTGTGCTGCAGAAATAACTTTCCAGTCTTCAAGAACTCTTGAAAATGTGGGTCAGGACACTCCCAGGAACACCATGGGAGTCAAGTGGGGGGCTGAACTTTGCCTGCTGCTGTTCAACAAGCAGAAACAAACTAGCACAGACAGAAAGCGAGTTTAGAATCCAAGCCTGTCTCTGTTGTACAATGGTATATATTGCACCAATGCAACTAGAGGCAGAAAAGTACAACCCAATATATGCTCAGCTCCTTGTTGCAGATCTGAAGATTAAGCAATGAAATGCTTCTCTTCAAGAATATCTTGTAACTTCAATTATAACTGTTTGTTCTTACATCTATGCACCATAATTATTCTCTTTCCAGTAGTAACTGAAGTGGATTTAACACAACTAGAAGCAATACACGAAGGGTGAGTCCTAGCGCAGTGTCTGTTACACTTGTTAGTAATTAATTGTACTGAACGTTTAAATGGTCCCATTATTATATGTTAAATACAGTTTAGCTACCACTAACTATTCCTATGAGAAGGACAAATGGGAGAAGCCTAAAGAGGCCAGAGTGGTTCCATAAACAGCTTTTTAAAGATTTGAGAAATAAAAAAGACTCATTTAGGAAGTGGAAGGAGGGCCTTATAACCAAAGAGGAATAAAAGAACTGACCCCTCCCCCCAGGTTACTCGGTCTTTCACCAGTCCTGGAGGTCAGGCTGTGGGGGAGGGGTGGCTATGTTGGTCTGGGAGGCTGTCTCCTTTAGGGCCCTTCCCAACCCAGAGATTCCAGGTATTGAATGTGTTGGCCTAGTGTGGGAAGCTCAGGAGTGCTTAGCCATCTGTTTGGTGTATTGGCCGCCTAATGCACCAGCAGATACCCTGTCGAGCTTGATTAGAGGTAGTGGCAAGCTGGGCCTTGAGGTTCCCAAGGCTGATAGATCTGGGAGATTTCAACATCCATGCTGACGCCACATCGTTTTTGCATGCCTCGGACCTGGTGTCGTCCATGGCAGCAGTGGGGCTCTCCCAATTTTTTTGGGGGGGTCCTACACATCAAGCAGGCCTGGATTTAATTTTTGGTGCTGGGATAGGTGTGGATCTGATGCCCAGCGAGGAGGTTCCATGGTCAGATCACAAAGTCCTGAAGGCCCGGATCAACTTTCCACCCCCACCCGGTTTGGGCAGCGAGCTGATTTATGCTCGCCTGTGGAGACTCATGGCTCCTGTAGGATTCCACAGGGCTCTGCGGGATCCTATTGCCCCGGTGATTCCCTCGATGTGCTTGTTGGAGACGGACATGACTGGCTCTCCACTGCTATCAATGAAATTGCACCCCGGCGCCCTCTTCGCCCCCGCCGAAACCGAGCCTCGTGGTATACCGAGGGGCTCCAAGTCATGAAGCGGGAGCTGATACGGCTAGAGCGAGTGTGGCGGTGAACTCATGACGAAGCTACAAGAGCATCTTATAGGACATTTATGAAAGCCTATGAGGTGGCAATGCTAAAAAGTTCTATGCTGCTGAAATTGTGTCTGCTAGCTCTCGCTTGGCACAATTGTTTAGAGTGATTTGATCTTTAACGTCCCTTGATGGACGGTCAAATGTAGGTACAAATTCGACACATAGCTGTGAGGCATTTATGAGCTATTTTACGGATAAGTGAACTAGAGGTCCCTTGCCCATCTTCTGGTCTGATTTTGGACCACTTCAGCCGGCTTTCAGAAGCTGATGTCGACAGGACCCTGTTGGCTGTGAGGCCTACCACTTGCCTCCTAGACCCGTGCCCATCTTGGCTGGTTAAGGCCAGTCTGGATGCGGTGTGGGCACCTCTGGGAGAGATCATCAATAGGTCCCTTCATTCAGGGACATTCCCAGAGGACTTAAAGGAGACAGTGGTAAGACCGCTTTTAAAGAAAACATCCTTAGACCAGAATGATCTTGCTAACTACCACCCAGTATCGAATCTTCCATACCTGGGTAAGGTAGTTGAGAGAGCAGTCACCAAGCAGCTACAGCGATTTCTGGATGGGTCATCGGCTCTGGATCCCTTCCAGTCTGGCTTCCGACCCGGCCATAGGACAGAGATGTAGAAAAAGTTGAGATTTGTTAAGCAGAGGTATTTTGAACAAGCTAATAAGTCTGGGAGACATCTGCGAACATACTCAAAAAGGAATCTGAGATGAGAAGGATTTGGGTTGTACACAAAAATAATGTTTTTTAACAAAGAAGAAGATATTCAAGAGGTATTTAAATCTTTTTATTCAGAACTATACAAGAAGAATGATTCTTCGCAAACAAACGTTGATTCATATATAGATTCTGCAAAATTGAAAATGTTACAGAAGAGGATCGCCAGATTCCTAATCAAAGAGTTTCTATGCAAGAGTTAACTGAGGCTTTCAAAAAATTAAAAATGGATAAAGTCCCAGGCCTGGATGGACTGACAGCCAGTTATTATAAGGCTTTTGATCATCTGTTGATGCCCTAATTATAAAAAGTGTTTAATGATCTTCTAGAAGATGGGAAAATGCCAAATTCATGGGAGGAAGCTCATATAACCCTAGTTCCAAAAGAGGATCAAGATGGCCACTATCCTCAATCATACAGATCAATTTCGCTATTAAATATAGACTACAAGATCTTTGTGTCAGTCTTAGAAATACTGAAAAGGTGTATATCAAGAATAATCCATACTAACCAAACAGGCTTCTTGCCTAAAAGACAGATGAAAGACAATGTCAGAGTTGTACTGAGCGTTATTAACTGCATTTAGAGCAACTAGGGATTTGATTTTTTAATTGTTATAATAGTTATTATATGATATAAGAGCTAGTAACAGTTATATTAACTAGTATATAAGTACTTGATTATTTTAGAAACATGGTGAAATATTGGTTAAGTTCAGTAATTATAAAGGCGAGTTTAATGTTAGTGATGTACTATGTACTATGTTACTGAAGCTTGGGCACAAACAATTTTTGCTAATTCCCCTATATTTTCTTTCCCTTTTTTCTTTTTTCTGTATCCCCATATATAAAAATAAAAAAATATTTTTTAAAAAAACACAGAAGTATAGTGTCCAGATTACACAAAGTGATGGTATCACTTTACTCTGCTCTAGTTAGACCTCACCTAGAGTACTGTGTTCAGTTTTGGGCACCTCAATTTAAGAAGTATGTAAACAAGCTGGAACGTGTCCAGAGGAGGGAAACAAAGATGGTGAGGGGTCTGGAGACCAATTCCTATGAGGAAAAGTTGAAGGAGCTGGGTATGTTTAGCCTGAAGAGCAGAAGACTGAGAGGGGCTATGATAGCCATCTTCAAGTTCTTGAAGGGCTGTCATATAGAGGATTGTGCCGAGTTTTCTGTTGCCCAGAAGGTCAGACCAGAAGCAACGGGTTGAAATTAAACCAAAAGAGTTTCTGTCTAGACATTAGGAAGAATTTTCTAACAGTTAGAGCTGTTCCTAAGTGGATCAGGCTTCCTCAGGAGGTGGTAAGCACTCCTTCCTTGGAGGTATTTAAGCAGAGGCTAGATGGCCATCTGTCAGCAATGCTGATTCTATGACCTTAGGCAGATCATGAGAGGGAGGGCATCTTGGCCATCTTCTGGGCATGGAGTGGGGGTTACTGGGGCTTTGGGGGGAGGTAGTTGTGAGTTTCCTGAGTTTTGCAGGGGGTTGGACTAGATGACCCTGGTTGTCCCTTGCAACTCTATGATTCTTCTATGAACTTTTCTGACTGTAATCTGAGTATTCCAAGGGAATCACCTTGGAAAGCATAGGCCAGATACGTCTGGTAGTTGGAGTACACATTACATTCCTCCAGCACAGAATGAGTTGGCTAAAGCTTTCTTGCTACTTCCAACAGTCATTCCTTACATAAGAAGGGAGAGAAAAAAATAAAATAGTGTGTAATTGTAATGGGCAGAAGAAATGATAGGCAGGTAGTCGGGGCAGGCAAGATATGAGTACAGGACAAAAAAAACCCTTGGAAATTTGGAATTCTGGATCTTGGAAATGGATTTCCTAGTTGGGAAAACACTGAGCCTTTACATGCCAAGGCAACTCTCTTCAAGCCTTCTGCACAGCTCATAATGTGTTTACCCAGCACCAGCACTCTTGGGGATCAACTAGTCTTCCCAGCATTGTTCCTCTCTATTTCTAAATGCCCAAGGAATGATTACTTTATCTTTAATATGCTTCTGTGAAGTATCGCTTGAAAACCTGGATACTTATATAGAGCATAGGCAGCTCAGATGACTGTGCTCCCTAGTTCAACCGACTGAGTCAAGAGGTAGTTGGAACATCTTAGCATCAGCAACTTCCATTGCCATTAGGGAGACTAGAGAATGTAGTTTACAATGCCCTCATGTTGCACCCAGGTCTCCTGGTTGCTGGTATCTCCCTTCAAAGTGGAATGTTTTGTGAAAGAGGGAAAATGGTGGAGAGCTGTTCCAGGTTTATATTATGAACTGGAAGAGACCTCCTTGAGGAGGCAAGGATCAAGTTTTTTTTTTAATTGAAAGTTTCCCAAGAAAGCTCAGAAGTACTGAGCCAATGATGAAGTGAGCTGGATAAAAAACTAATTTTGATGAACACAAGAAATTTTAAAAAGATATGAGTCAAAGTTTAATTTGGAGTGTCTGGCATTGAAAGCTTTGTGACATAAAATGAAATCATCCTTAGCCTTTCTGTAAATTGCTGGTAAAATAAAATATGAATCTGTTTTAATGTAAAATTACCATATTGAACTGTATAGTTGACCTTTTGCCAACTTTACCTGAGTTCAACTAACTCAGTTCAACTATAACTGACTCCAGGTTAATGAAAACTTGCTTGGTAGGCAACTAGAAATCCAGAATTTAGGAAGTTATGTTGGAATTACTAGGTTTGCACATATTGGCAAGGTTGCTGCAGATGATCAGGAGGTGTTATACACTTTGGTTGACCTATAAATCAAACAGTTGTTGCTGAAAATTAAAAATTTTGATGTGATAAAGACAACATCCTGCTTTTAAATAAGACTTGTATTTTATACCATTTTAAAATAGTATAGAAACTGAATTTTGATTTCACTTTCACAGATTTTGTGTATCTAAAGGATAAAGGTATAAATTCAGATAAGTAAAATTTTGCTATTCCATCTATTAAACCTTCTCCTTGGATTGAATTGTTCAGAATTATCTGAATTTGTAAAGACAATAAATATATTAGATTTTTTCTCCTCACCATTGCTAAATGTTTTTGACTCTGCATAACTTACCTGCTACAATGATTTTGAAATGCAGCATCTTCATTCTTCAGAAAAATAATTTTAAAAAGTTTCCTTAAAGCTCTGATTTTTTTTTAAAAAAAAATTTATATATTAGGGTACCAAAAAAAAAGAAGAAGACAGGGGGGAAAGAAAGGGGGGAAATCAAATAAAAGAAAAATATGTCTGTGTCCAAGCTTCAATGTAATAACTCTTGCATGCACCCATCATTAACTCTGAACTTAAATTATTAGTTTCTAATAGTAATTATTATAGCTCTGATTTTTGTTTATTAATTTCCATCTCTTGCTTTTAGCCCTCGCTTGTTTTCAACATGAGGGAAAAAGATTGATTAACTTGTTGCTATTCTTGCTTTATCTTGTTTCTGTCCAACAGGATCTTTAAAAAGACAAACAATATTGTTATTTTGTTTCACAACTTGGCTACTTGTATATATTATTTAGAATTTTCTGGACACAGTGCATTCCTCATTTACTGACCCCTTATAGTAACCTTTCCTCTAGCAAGTAAAAAAACAAAAACAGAAGTATCTGAAAATGCCTGAGGACTTTTCGATGGGTATGAGCAAGAATAATTTCCGTACATACTTATAATTCTTGATGTAACCTGGGGACAAGTAACTACTATTCAAACAGAGCTGCAAATGAAACTTGCTAATGTAATAATTTACTGTTCCCATTCTTGATCCATGAGATTTGCTCCACTTTTGCTAGTTTGTGGTGGATAGCAATAATCTTATCTGAACCAGGTGAAATGTGTTTTAGTACTACATATTTACTTGTTTATAACTGGTTATGATTTTGTTTTGGTGCCAGTCAGTGAAGGAAGATGTGATCCTTTAGACCTAAATGAACCCCAGGAAGCTTGGTAATTATGCAAACATTGTTTCAGTGCACCAAGAGGGATATTTTACACTGCTATGAAAAGTTAAACTAATAGTCATAAGAACTAGTATAACTCAACAGATGACAAGACTATTTGCTCAATGAATTATCAAAATTAAGGCATAAGCACAAATCAACTAATTAGTAAGATTCATTGACTGTCTATCTAGTATGTTTTTTTTCTAATCACAGGCTTACATGGTGTATTAAGGACAAACTATATGTTGCATGGGAGATCCATGATCAGGGATATACTAAGGTTTTATTTGATATTAAAAGTATCTGTAGGAAGAAAGATTTTGATTAGGGCTACATAGGGTGGCTATCCTCTTTCTGCTCTATCACTTTCCCCAATAAAATGCTCTCCAAAGTTGATATTACCTCTATTAGATAAAGAAAACTAAGAACAACATTTTTCCTAGTCAATCAATCAAATTTTATTTCAATACAATATCAGCTCTGAATAAAAATCAAAGTTAGGTTAAAATAATAAAGATATGGTTCTAGGGGGGATGATTTGAAGAGGAGGAGGAAAGATCTTCTATGGGGAAAGGTTTTCAATCAGCTGTTTATGAATCCCACTAGACAGGAGGCAAAATTTGGCTACTTGAGTGGTTATCTCCCAAGAGGAGTCTGATAAGAGAAGGAAAACTTTAGCTTCTTCCAATCTCCTAGGAAAGGATGACAATATGGGGAGAATGTACTGTGATCTTATGTCATTATTGAAGGGACATTGCAGCAGAACATGTTCTAATGTTTCCACTTTTTCTGTTTTGCATGGGCATAATCGTTGATGCAAGGGCGTATGGAGATACCTGCCTTCCAGGAGAGCTGAAGGTAAGGCATTGAAATGTGCAAGAGTAAAGGCCCTTCAATATTTGGATACTTCCAGGAATCCAAGGTAGTCTGCAGGGTGGAAAGGTTTGATGTATTGCAAGATGGGTGAATATTTATGAATCTGAGCCCTATCTGATTGAAGGGTCCAAGAGTCTCTGTTTGATCGTTTCCTTGGCTTTTTGGTATCCCATGGGCAATATGGCTTGAGAAGAGAGGCCATGTTTTTGGAGCATCTTCTCTATTGCACTTTGCCAAGTTAAGCAGTAATTATCAGAGGGGTTAGAACTATAGGGTTGAATATGAGTTTTAGCCAATAGTTAAATGCTCGGATCCACATATTGGACTCCAGAGAACACTCCAGTTTCTAATAGGAGAAGGGCGTTCGGGACACATCTCGGAACTTCAAGTATCTTCCTCAGAAACTTTGATTGGATCATTTCCAATAGGCAAATATCTTTGTAAATGCAAAACTGTGACCCATATAGAAACTGGGGGATGACTTCTCCTTGGAAGGCTTTAAATGCTGCTGGAATGTAGGAAGCTCCTTTAGTAAAATGAAATTTTAGTATTGCAGAGGATGATTTATAGGCAGCATCTGTTACATGAGTCACTTGTGCTCTCTGGTTGACTGAAAGAACATACCAAGGTATTTAAAAGATTTTGTTCTTTCGATGTGGTCTTCCATAGTAGGGGTCACTGGGGGTGTGGGGGGTTGGTAGTTTTGAATTTCCTGCATTATGCAGGGGGTTGGACTAGATTACCCTTGTGGTCCCTTCCAACTCTATGATTCTATTATTCCATTTGCCATATATGAGTTCAGTGTTTTTTAGTAAAGACAAGGACTTTTGTTTTTTGGTAATTTATTATGAGTCTTTCTACTTCGCAGTATAAGGTGATGGCTCAGAGGGCTCTTCTGATTCCCACTTGTGTGTAGGACAAGATAGCTGTATCAGTAGGGCAGGAATCATTCTGTTAGCCAGCTTTGGTGGGTGGTAGCTCGGGTTCCTTAATTGTTGTGCCAGGGTGTTAATGTAGAAGTTAGAATGTAAAGGGGCCAAGATACAGCCCTGCTTGACTCCTTTTCCAAGTTGGATCCTGTGTGAAAGATAGCCTTGAGGAGTATATTTTACTTTTAGATCATTCCTTTCGTGCAGTGTGCGGATGAGCAGGTAAAGCCTTGGGTCTCTTGAGGAGCTCTCAAATTTTGATCATAACCTGGACCTAGATATACTGTCAAATGCTGCTTTAAAATCCACAAAAGCTGTGTATAGTGCTGCATTTGGTTTGGAGCTATATTTCTCTGCAAGGTTATGTAGTACTAGGCACTGGTCTATAGTGGATCATCCAGCTCTGAAACCTGCTTGTTTTTCCTAGTCCACATAATAACACCCACAGGGCTAGATTTCTGTTAGGAAAGCAGCAATAGGAAAGGGCCAAAACTCATGAGAATAAGTGCCTTCCAGTCACGCAAGGGGGGACTTGGCTTCAATTCTACATTTTTAGTTGTATGTCTAAAGTAATAATTTCTGAACACAACACATTTGTATCATGCAGGAACACTAGCAAAGAGCCATGAGCAACTGCAATTTTTTCTTTACTCTATGCTCACACTAGGTGTTTTTGCAGGTGCAGGATTTAAGAAAAGAACATAAGAAAACCCATGCTGGATCAGACCAACACAGTGGCCAACCAGGTGCCTCTAGAAAGCCCAAAAATAATGCTATATTTCAGAGCATTATTTCACACCTCCCCCCTGTCATGGCATGGCATGATATTTGTAACTGTATTCATTTTTAAACTAGGAAATTAAGCTATCTTTCTGCAAGCATAAATACTTAGAAAACACTGCCCAGATTGGTTCAGGTCTTGAGAGCAACCAAACTGCCTATATTCCTTTTGCAGCTTTGCATGCACTGTGTTGGATGCTCCCTTTTTCGGCTAAGTGACATAATATTAACTTGATTTCATTAAAGATTCTGGTTCTAGAGATAGTCAAAAGTCCCCCCTCCCCAACATATTTTGCTAGTTTTATTTTTTTAACTGCCTGCCCTCAAAATTATTCATATTCTTACTAAGAAGGAATCTCTATATTGAATTTTGCTTTAGAAGAAATATGACCTAAGGATATGTGAAATTGGCCTGAGTAATACACCTGAGTCTTTTGGCTTCTCACAACATTGCTTAGATTTTTCACTTGACGGGGGAAAAACACAAAGAAAAATTTGCCTTGAACTTTGCTTTAGGTGAAATTCAGGTGCTAGTGTACTGACTTCTCTTTCACACCAGTTTAAATTCATGGTTACAGAAAGAAATAAAATCTTACTGCTTTCATTGAGACCAATAGGATTATTCTGGATTTGTACCACTGAGAGGCAGAATTAAGTCTTCATTCTATGTAATCAGTATGAAACTTCAACAATATGCTCACATATATAAATACACAGAAGAAGCCATAATTAGTGAAGTTTTGCTTCCTACCCTATCCATGCAGGAGTTATTTTTTTACCTCCACAGTCTATAGAACCAGAGCCCAGGGTTTCCTGTAGATTGGATCTGGGCTGGATTCCTTCTGCATCACAGCCAATTAAAGGTAATTTGGGGGGAAGTAGTTGTGAATTTCCTGCATTATGCAGGAGGTTGGACTAGATGACCCTGGTGGTCACTTCCAACTCTATGATTCTATGAAAAGAAGTAGCAGAAGACAAACAAGCCCCACTTAGGTGGGGGGGTGCATGGGTGGGCGGGATATATAAGTATAAAATAAATAGCCTCCACCTCTCAGCAGCAGGTATTTGCAAGTGTTAGTTGGAACTGATGTGTGGTGCTTGTCCAGAGCAAGGAGAGGTGGTGTAGTAGGTGGCAATAGTAGTAGCAGTAGTAATGGTGACAGCTGGGATGGTTTGGTCACTGAGGTCAAATGGGAAAATCTTGCTGCCACCGAGTGGGGAGTTGAACGCAAAGGCCTAAGGCCTGACTGTTTTCCCCTCCAGAAGTTAGAACATGACTGCATCAACCCAGAGACTCAGGTGCGGTGCTTCTTGCTGTGTGGCATTGGCACTGAGGCAGTTGTCATAGGCCTGGAGTTGGGGAATGTGGTGGTGAGTAAATTAAAACAAACACAGACATTTCACAATACCTTGTCTTTACAAATGCGGGGGCAAACTATCCTGTGTGGGTTTTTTACCTGCACTAATTGAATCTGTGGGCATTGTACTTCAGTGGACACAGCTTCCTGAATGTAAAGTGAGGAATTGTTTGTTTGTTTATTTACTTGCTGGGATACATATAAAGCATGGTGCCAGGTCCCTGAACTGGATTTAAAATACAGAAAAGAAGGGGGACCTGGGCTTGGTGAGGCTTGCAGTATGTTTGCTCAAAATTGCCCATACTGGTTGAAGTTTAAATTCAAGCAGTAAGCAATCACTCAGTCTGTTAAATATTTGTTTTAATAGGGAAGCTCAAACACCTGCCAGTTTGGGTCATGTTCTGCTCACCATTCATGAGTAAGGAACAATTTTTTGGCAAGCAAGCAGCTCCAACCTGTTTAACAGGTTACTTTTTTGCATATTGAAACAATATAATACAATACAATTAAACTGGTAGTATTTAATACATTCACATTCTCACTTTAACCAATGGGAGTCCTAGCTATGCCACTTGGTACACAATCATATAAATAAAAGTGAACAAATCTTAGAGTCTGGCAAGTTACTATAAATAATGTGTTTTGTTTTAAAGTTTCCACTTTGGTCTAAGTCTGTGTTATCAAGATTACTTCACCCAAGTACATTTTCATACAGCATTATTGGCAATGTAGTTCCCCATCATTAAACTACCTGACTCAACCATCCATGCAAAAGTATCTGCAAGGTGAAGGAAATGATACTCCACCATGGCAACTGTTCAGCAGCTATTCAAATAAGACATGGCAAGGTAAAGCCAACTCATGTTCAGGTCATGAGTGCTCATGGCTTTTAAGCATGCTGTTTCCATCTGCAGTATATGTTTGCAACTTACCTAATGTTTATGGCCTGGATCCAGGCTAGTCATTTCCATGGGTGCATTAGTGTAAGGATTTCTGCCTGTGCAGCATGATTTTTCCCACCTCCCCTCTCTCTCAGCAGCCTATAATGACCCCTAAATCCTCAGAAGCAGGATTTTGTTGTGAAATTCAGAGGTTATGGATTGTTTGATTATGGCTACATGAAAGTCAAATAAGTCACACGCACACAAAAATCAGACAAAGTCCTTTTATCTTAGTAAAACAAACTTTACTCGCTATAAAGGGTAGGGAAACTTGGGAAAAAAACAATTAAATCCTTGCTACGTATCTAGTTTCCTAAACTTGCCAGGTTTGAGCTGGCAGGAATCTAAACTTAATCACATGACATTTCTAAGAGACAGAAATGCTCCATCCTTTCTGTTTGAGATCCAAAAGGTTACTGCTACTGCTCTCTCTTCTTAGTCACACAAAGAGAAATAATATGCAAATTCTAGTATGTGACCTAAAACATGTTTACAACTGATTCTCACTGACCAATAGCTAATTGGCATATTGGAGATTACATCACCTTCTTGAGCTGGTTAACATCAATACAAACAAGTTAACCCTTGACTGCCTAACAGAAATGAAGCTAGCTATCTATACCCAACAGATTTGGGGGGCATTTTGGGCTGCCACTGGAGGAGGGAGCATCAAAAATCATATTCCATGGGTAAAAATCATTGCACCCATGAAAAAGTCAGTCTGGATCCAACCCTATATATCCGATAAACATTGAAATTAGAAACAGACAGATTTCCTGGATAGATTTTAGTCATAAAGTTAGGAAGATAAAATACCCTACATATTATGGCATGAAAACCAACAACTGTGGCTCAGTGGTAGAGCCTCTACTTGGTAAGCAGAAGGTCCCAGGTTCAATCTCCGGTGTCTCCAGTTAAAGGGACTAGGCAAGTAGGTGATTGAAAGACTTCTACTTGGGACCCTGGAGAGCTGCTGCCAGTCTGAGTAGACAATACTGACTTTGATGGACCAAGGGTCCGATTCAGTATAAGGCTGCTTCATGGTATAGTGGATACAGTGTGAAACCAGAATCTGGGAACCCAAGGTTTCAATCATCGCTATGCCATGGGTGACCTTGGGAAGTCACACACTCTCATCCTAACTGATTTCACAGGGTTGTTGTGAGGATAAAACAAAGCAGGGGAGATTAATATAAGGTACTGTGGGTCCCCATTGAGGAGAATGGTGGCATACAAACCAAGTAAGAACATAAGTAAAACTTTTGTTTGGGAACTTGTTCCGGCACTGTAAACAGCTCCATAGTCTTTCAATAGTACTTTTGTTTTTAGAAGCCAATAACATCAGGATTATTGTTTTTGTTTTTAAAAGCCAGTACTTGTTTTTAGAAGCCAATGATATCAGGATTATTGAGTTATCCAGTGTATAGTGTGCAATCATGAAAAAAAATGTTGATAGTCTATATGAAAAAGTGGTTGTTTTTAAAACAATATATAGAATAACTTATGAAAAACATTAAAACAAATTGGTTTCTTTTGGTGGCAAAACTGTGAACTGTGCTTTATTATAGTCATCAAAAATCTGATTTCAAGAAATGGTCACAGTGTGGGAAAACGAAGCCACTATTCGGGGTAACCTTCCATTTGAGAGCAGGTTTTCATGGTGGGTGATATCAGAGCCAGCCAAAGTCATGATAAAGGAAGCTCTTGTGAAGGAGATTGCTCATCCAAGCGGGTGAGGAGTCTTCTTCAGAAGCCTGTTCAGCAGCTGCTGAAGCTGGCAAATTTTAGTTGGAGGGTATATCCCTCCGGATGGGACTGGGTAAGCCCCTTCTTTTAAAATAACCCTTCCAGACTAATCCACTGAAGGGTGACAGATAGTTCAGTCTGACCAAGTTGGTTCCGATTACACAACCCATCAATTACACAAATCCTATCTCAAAACCAAAGACAGAAAAATGGGAGAATGCACAGAGCCATGCATCTGAGCAAAGGCAAATATCCAAAACCCAAAAAAGCCAATTATGTATTCAGTTTTTTTGGCAATTGCCTATTCGGCTTCGGGTAGATTCCCAGGTTTTGGTATTCGGCCAAAACAAAACTTGAAAATTGCCAAAACGGCTAATTTTTGGTTTATTTTCAGTTTGGGTTTATCGATATGCTCAGTAGTACTCGGCCCTAACTGCTTCCAAATGATCTTTCATAAGTAGGAGGTGCCGAATTGTGGCTGTAATTCTAAGAAAACCTGGGAGTAAGTTCCATTGAATAAAATGTTGAACTGCTTAGAATTGCTCTAGAGACCATTTTGCTCAGCTACTTAAAATTAGCTATGATGTAATGAAGACTAAAATAGCCGTATTTGTATTTTTAGGACATCAGAATATATATTGATTTGAGTAATATTTGTTGCATTATTTTTCATACTCAAATGTTCCTTTTTTGTATTTTACATTCCATTGAAAAGGAGCTTTAAGAGAGACGTGTGCACAAAGTTGACTTACAAGCTAATATGCTAGTTTTTAGCAGCTCTTTCCAAATACTATAGTTATTTGGTTCAATCTGACTGTTTTCTTGTTGGAAATGAGAACAATGATGCATATTTAAAATCTCACTATTAGGGCTGTGCAAACTGGATTTACCAACCTGAAAATAAACCTGAAAAAAAGTATTTGGGCTTTTTCTGGGTTTATTTGGAGCCAAACATTGAAACAGAGAATAAAGCCTAAGCTGGATAGCCGATGGCTGAATCAGCTGAATAGGTATTTGGTTTATTTGGCCTTCAGTTTTCCCAAGGCTTTTCTCTATGGCAGTTTTTTTTAGGAGCTCCTGAGGGAACTTTTTTAGAGGTAGTTCCCAAATTTTCAAGGTAGCAGCAAGGGACTGCCCTTGCATGAACCCTGAAGTTTGGTAAGGTTTGGATCAGGGGATCCAATGTTGTGGGCCCCTGAAGGGGTCACCCCCTTCTCCATAGAAAAGCATTGTGAACTCTACCTCTATAAATGGCCCCACAGGAGCTTCGGGGGAAAAAAACCTTTCATAAGCTAAAATGGACCCTAATGTTTTCATGAAATCTTTAATAAGCTGGAATACCCATTTACCAATATGGATATTTGGCTTATTTCAGGTTTCCTGAAAAAAATTGTGTCCAATAAACTTGAACCCTCAATTTACTGTTTTTTGTTTGTTTGTTTTTTTGCACAGTCCTACTCACTATGGATTATCCAGTAAGAGCTGATGATAGGGAATATCTGAATACGTAAGTACCAATAAGTCACAACCTACTTATGGCAACTCCAGCAAGGGCCTTTCAAGGCAAGTGGGAAGCAGATATGGTTTTCCATTGCCTTCCTCTGCAGTATTTTCCTTGGTGATCTCCGATCTAAATATTGACCTGCTTAGGTTCTGAAATCTGACAAGATCAGGATGCATTTTGTTTCCTTCCTCCTAAATATCTAAATACCTCAGAGAAAAAGAAAAACTAGCTGGCTCTTCTTCCTGACATCACTTTTTCTTGTACAATAAGTTCTTCTTGATGATGACATAGGATGAATACTTTCAAATGCTCTATGATACTGTCTTTTTTGCAGTTTAAAAGTGAGTTATTTATTATATAAAACATTTTAGCTTAGAACATTCTCATCATTATTTTCCTGTTCAGCCCCTTCTTCCCTTTTCTATTATGCTACTTTCAGAAAGCAAGCCATTGACAGGAGCTGTTCCACAATTGTGGAATCCTCTTCCTGCAGAGACTCACAAAAAAACCCCCCAAAACCCTCAGGTCTATGATTTAAAGTACTACGGGATCCATTTATTTACTGACTAGGTTAAGCGCAGAAGAAGGCAATGGTAAACCACTTCTGGCCAACCTTTACCTTGAGACAATCCAAAATTTTAAAAAGATAAAGTTTGGAAGATGGTACCCCTAGGTTGGATGGCATTCAATCAGCAACTGAGGAAGAGCAGAGGACAAGTATGAGTAGTAGGGTCATGCAAAAAAAAAAAATCAGTAAATTTCAGGTATGGATTTATTGGGCCTGATTTTTTTGGTAAACCTGGAATAAGCCCATATATTCCTCAGCAGTGAGCAAGCTTTGCATCACCTCCCCTGTGCTGCTCCTCTCCTGGCGGCTGATGGGCCGTGCCTGCCACGCTGCCCCAGATGTCCTCCCTAGTGGCAAGCGAGCCACATGTTGCCTCTCCTCCCACCTCTCTTCTCCTGGAGGTCAATGGGCCTCATGCCGCCATGTTGCTCTGAGCATCCTCTTCGGCTGCAGGCAGATCTCTCTTCACCTCTCCTCCCGCTGCTCTTTTCTCAGCTGCTGATGGGCCTGTGCCACTGTGCTTCTCCAGGGGCTGTCCTTGGTGGCAGGCAGCAACCCCGCCACCTCTTGATCCTGCTCTGGTGGAGGCCCAGGTGAGTGGGGGTCACCGTGGTGGGCGGTGGTGGTCCCTGGCATTCAGCTCTTGGTTGGGGAGGGGTGAAGGAGTCCCAAGGCTGGAGCCACTGAGGGAGGCTTGGGACAGTACATTAGGATAAATCCAAGTACAATAAATAAAATTAAATAAAACATTCCCAAATCAGCCATTATGGAATGCTATACATTATTCATGATATCTGTTTGATGACTACAAAAACCTTGCAACTGATTCAATTATTTTTGGATTTTGTGTGGTCATAAGGTAGGATGAACAATACACTGAAGAATAATGCAGAAGAGATGAAAGGATGATAGATGTAAAATAGATCTTCCAAGAAGAAACTTTTGAAGAAGAACCTACAGTTTTAGAAAGTGAAGTGAAAACTGTACTGAGAGCAATTGGGAGAAACAAATCCCCTGAAGCAGATGGGTGTGCTGCAGCATCTGATTGTTTTGATATGCAACCTGTACTCTGAACAAGAGGCTATTGTTAGGACAGAATATGGAGAAAACAACAATGCTTTCCAATTGGCAAAGGTGTTAGACAAGGATGTATGCTAGAAAAGAGTCTTAAGCATAGGAATGTGCCACTGGTCATTTATGCATGGTCGCTGTAACCTCCTTTATTCCCTGTTTCAGCCAGGATCTAACTTTTCAGTATGCACAATATCCCATTCCTTGGTAGCTCAATGCTGCTTCGATGCAAAACTAACCCGGGTCTTCCTGTTCCTCTGTTAATCTGACTTTTCCCTCTCTACTGAGCTCAGCCAGGCTCAAAGCAGCATGCAGATGACTAAACGGGGGAAACACCACAGATTGGCTTCTCTCACAGCAAATCATGAAGCAGTGTGTAAAGAGGCAGGAATTCAAGTGCTTTCTGCTTCCTGCTACCTCAAAGCTCTTTCTGAGCAAAAGAAAGGCTTTTTTAAAAACGAGGCTTGGATTCCCCACCTTCTTTCAGATTGCTCCATTTTTTGTTTTTTTGTTCATCATCATCATCATCATTCCTTTATTGGCATAAAAACATAATACACAAAGGGTACAACAGGAATTGAGATATTAAAAAGTGCCCTTTATGGCATAGTTAAAAGACAATTACATCAAATAGCGCTGTTTGTTAATACTGCCATCTAATTAACCGTTTTGTGGGCTTTTAAAACAAACTTTAAAAACCGGGCCACCGTCCCCAATATATGGGGCGAACAATTGTTCAATAAATAGGAATCGTTAAAAGAATCAGACTTTCTGTCTATTAACCAATAGGGAGCTTAAAAGTTTGTTGTGAGATTCTGTGTAGAAACTACAATAAAATAAGACATGAGCAACTGTTTCAATGCAATTGTTGCCACAGGGGCAAAGCCTGTCAGACAGAGGAATTTTCTGAAATCTGCCTTCTAGTAGCGCAGATGGCAAAACATTAAATCTGGCCAGAGAAATGGCTCTACGTTGAGAAGGATCACACAGATGAGTATGGGGAGGGCTGATAAATATCAAAAGGTACCCCTAAATTTGATGGGGAGCATGTTTTATTAGTAGCGCTGTTTAGGTCTTGAAGTCCTATATCTAAGAGTCTGCATTTTATCCTGTGAAAATCTTCTGCCTCAGTAAGCATAAGCAAGGAGTTGAGGTTAAAGCCAATAGATTTAATTTTGCCTCCTAGAAGTGGAAGTCCTTATATGGTAGTCTGTAGTGGAGCAACACAGCATTTGTGGTGGAAAGCACCCTGCTCCAGCTCACATAACCTTGCCAAGACAGCCCCTTTTCAAGGTGATTGAAACAGTATAAATATGAGCAGGGAAACGGCTAGAATTTCAGACCTCTCTAAGTCTTTTGACTGAGGATCTGAGAAGATGGTCTTGGTATGTGTAGATTTACTTATATATTATTCTAGGGTGTGAATTAGATACTTTGAACTAAATCAGACTGTTATATTTTAAGTATTGGATTTTATAACTGAATAGTATGTAGAACTTGCTTGCTTTACTGTATACACTGTTACTGAATGTTAAGACTTTGTAATACTTTCATATACACATATATACATATAATTTTATTGGAGCACATCAATAAAAAGACTTACTTTTTAAAGTGAGTAAAGTAGTTGAGTCCTGCTTAGTAGGTGACTAACTGATTAAGATAACATACCACTCCTCAGGAAGAGATTGATTCTAAGAGCATAGTCAACCGAAAGGCACTGACCCACTTCAGTAACACAAAGGGTACAAAAGGAATGGAGATATTAAAAAGTGCCCTTTATGGCATAGTTAAAAGACAGTATATGTAAAGCCCTAAAAAGTATTTCAGGCTACTGAAAGAACCATCTGCTTTCATCTGAATGTGATCATTACTTAAGATCAAGAGTGGAGTTTCTGCTCTGTGGGCCCTCATTTTCTGCTGTAAGGTGGGTGACCACTAGAGATGGTCTATGTCGTTGTGGTGCCTTGACTTCAGCTTGTTCAGCTTTTGGTTCCAGGTAAAAGCATTAATTTTTAGCCACACAATCCTAAGACAACTTTCTTAGTACAATCCTGAGAACACTTTCTTTGAAGTAAGCCCCACTGAGTAGATTGGAGTGGGACTCAGAGTAGACCTGTTTAGGGTTGCTCTCTAGATCTTCTCCCTATATTAGTTTTAAGTGCTTTGTTAATGGTCCCTATTGCTATTAGTCTTTTAAGGTTGCTTCTTATGTTGTTTTGTTGCTGGTCTTTTTATTGTTGGAGATTGATGGATATATTTTTGTTGCTTTAATTATGCTGCACGTTGTCTTGACAGTTAGTATTCTAAAAGTGTAGGGAATACATAGTTCAAATAAATAAATAATATAGAGAACATTACTAATAGGAGATGCAGTGACATTCTGATATAGAAAGGAGTGTTTTACAGGCAGTGTAAAAAGTATCTTTAGATTAATAGCACAAAGAGCAGATTCAATAGCTACTTAATAAGAAGAGAATCTACCTGACATGAGCATCCCTAGCTGAACTCTTCTTAAGCAACAGAGTAGCAGCTTTCTAGTGGTCACTCAGGTTTCATTCTTAAGTCTACAGTTGAAAGTCATTCTTTTTCATAATACAGGGAGGTCACATCAACATTGTTAGGTTTCAGGCAGAGGAATTCTTTCATAATAGATACTCCTCATCTTTTCCTCTCCAGATACCACATTTATCCTTTCCCTCTAATATGTAACCAAAAAGTTATCTTCCATCATCTCAAACAAACTATCTACTTCGTTACAATGATACTTCAGTGCTTATTCTTTTTTAAAAAAATAGGGCCCAAAGCTGCTCTTATTCTGAAATTGTATACAGTTACTGAACAAAAAGTACTTCAAACTTTGTAAACACAGCAAATCTTGTAAAGTCCTTGGAGTTTAATAGGGAGGACGAAACATTTTCTGTTTCCTAGCTGGGGACAGACCTATGTCTTTTTTGAGTAGAAACAACAAGCCAGCCAGTGTGGCATATTTTCATCTTCAAGTCACAACACTTACCAGAAACAAGCAACATGGCTCTCAAATTACATTTACACTGAGAAGGAGTGCAATCCAAGTATCAAAGGAGTTGTTCATTAAAGTGCACGAACTATTGAAAACTCAGCCTGGATATAGTTTGTCCTGACTAAATTTAAAGCAGTGCTAAAAAAAAAAGTGCAATAATCAGTGACCCCAAAATTTTAATGGAGACAATATACGGTAACTGACTTAAGGGTCAATTGTTGCAATAAAGGGAAATGCTATGGCTGATGCAGACATCTGGCTCTTGTTCAACCTCCCCCTCCAGTTTTAAAATAAATTTTCACAATAGAATTATGGACTCATTTTAAATATTGTATGTATTTCAATTGCTACCTATGTTTTTAACACAAAACATTTCTGCACTTATGTTCAATGTCCAAAATCTGTTTTCAAAGACCACATTTTTATAAGGGCTACAAACATTAACTGGTATATCGCCAGAGTAATCCTCTGCAGCGTTACTCCAGTCAAAGGCCATTGATTCAGACTTGTGTAACACTGCATAGGATTGCACTGTATATTAACTAAAGTGTTGGTTGATTAATGTGGTCCAATTTTAGTTGATGAACATTTAAAAACAGATTTCTTTATTTTTCTGTGCTGTTTTGACTTTTGTGTATTATTGTAATAGAAAATAAAAACATATTAAATATGCCTTTTCTTATTGACAATTACATTAGCATTCCCCCACTTAAATTGTAATCATACTTTATTCAATATCTCAAAAAAGACACTTAATATCTACTATTTTCATTTCATTGGTTCTTGTGGGTTATCCAGGCTGTGTAACCATGGTCTTGGTATTTTCTTACCTGACATTTCGCCAGCAGCTGTGGCAGGCATCTTCAGAGGAGTAACATTGAAGGACAGTGTCTCTCAGTGTCAAGTGTGTAGGAAGAGTAATATAATCTGAATCATTGTCCTGCAAAAAGTATCAAAGGTAATGTGCTAATCATTGTCCTGTAAGTATCAAGATAATGTGCTAATGAGGGTGTGGTATGTTAATATGGAACCATTGTATCCTGAAGTGATCTGTTAATGTGTGAAATCCAAAGCTAATCTGCATGGCTATTGTTGACTGTAGTCTTTGTTAGTCTGCCGCAGCTGCTGGCAAAACGTCAGGAAAGAAAATACCAAGACCATGGTTACACAGCCCGGATAACCCACAAGAACCAATGAACTCTGACCGTGAAAGCCTTCGACAATATTTTCATTTCATTCATTCAAACCTTTATTGGCATAGATCTTCTAAGTACATCAATCAGTCATTAAAAAACAGTATATAAATGATAAAATATCAATAAAATAGTTAAAATCTGTAATTCTTAAAGTGCTATGTAGTTCATTTAATAGCTCAGCTCTGTGGAGGAGCTTGGCGCAGTGCTCCTAGAGAGGTTTCCAGGACTCTTTCTGCCATCCATGTTATATGCACGTCTCTGTCCCTTAATAGGTAGCGCACTAAACCCACATCTGTTTGGGCTAGACTATCCTTGAGTAATGGTAGCAGAAATTTCTCTCACGGGAGCGCATGAAAGTCGCAGTATAATAGGTCATGGGCTACCGATTCAGGTTGTCTCTTTGTACAACCACAGAGTCTCTCTTCATAAGGCGTTTTAGTGTATCTGCCTCTAGTCATAGCCGTCAGGAGTAGGTTTATGCGAGCCAGCATAAACTGGCATCTTAGCATTGGAGAGGTCAAATTTGAGAAATAGTCTGGTAGCTTGTCTCGAACCGGGTAAATGCCAAAATACAATGGTGAACATGTTCTTACAGCATTAGAATATACAGATTGACTTTCAATATCTAAAATTGTTTGTTTTAGCATGTTAAAAGCTTGAACTTCATTTAAGAGAAAAAGGGACTCAAAGGGAACTCCTGTTGATTTGATTTTCTGAACAATACATGCTCTCCAAGCTGACTAGAAATGGTCAGAGAGCATTTGCCAAAGCAGACTTGCCTCTGTGGCTCTGAAATGCAAGCAGAGCCAGAATTTAAATATACACAACCATGCCTTAGACACCAAGAGATTTAATCCCAACTCTAGACATAGCATTGGGTAGGCAACACATTTAGGGATACCTAGTGGCTGCCTCATGAAGAGTTTTTTCAAAAGATTTAATGTTCCCTATTCCACAAATGGGGATCCCATAAAGGAGCTGAGGGAGTAGATTTACCTTGAAAACACAGATGGATGCTGGCACAAATTGCCCTCCTTGGGAGTGAAAAAACTTAAGCAATGTCCCTGTCTTGCATTTAAGCATATTTTGAGACTGCTTCATCTGCATTGACCAATTAAGATTAAATAGAAAGTTGATACTTAGATACCTAAATGACTTTACCTGTTCAATGGAATTTCTATTAGGGCTGTTGAAATAAATAAAAATCAGAAAAATTCGGGTTCAGGTTTAATTGGCCTCCACCACCCCACCACCCCAGAAAAACCTGAATGCCAAATTCCCCTAAAGGTGGAAATTGGGCTTTAAATTTGGGATTCCTGAAAAATTCGGCCATTTAAAACCCATTTTGCTGCTTTCCGTGGCTCCTGCGGGGGCATTTTTGCTAGCAAAGGTCCCACATTTTCAGGGTAGCTATAAGGGACTCTCCTTGCAAACCCCCCCCCCAAATTGGTGAAGTTTGGGTCAGGGGGTCTGGAGTTAGGGGGTCTGGAAGGGGTCGCCCCATCCTCCTCCATTGAAATGCATTGGCAAAGTGGCTGTGTTCAGAATCTTTAATGTGATCTTAGCTATGTATCTTTGCAAAGTTCACCCCTTGCTTCCATAGAGATACAATGTAGTTACATTGTGTCTCTATGGAGGCACGGGCCAACTTAATAATATGGTGTCACATTTAAAATAAAAAAGGAGGAAAAGTCCAGATTATGTTTCCCTGATGAGTAGAAAACAAGGGTACAGTTATATTCACAACAGAATACGGGAAGTAAAGTTCAGCTCTTGCTTGATACAGCTTATTCTTTAGTACTAACTACATTCATTCATTAATTTTAAAGAATATATTACACAGCATTCATATTTACAGTGGAAACATCTTTACTGAAATTTAAATAAATTTTAGTGGATGACTTAATTAGAAGCAACATCCAGTAAAGCATCCAGTAGAAAAGCTAATTACTTGATTGTCAAATGGAATAAGAATAATTTTCCTTACAGTGAAAGTGCTAGCTCTATAATTAGGTTGTGTCATACTTTAACCTGAAGGGAATAGTAAAAACACAAGACTGGTCAGTTCCATCTACTGTGTAATTTCTATTTATAGACTGGAGCTAAATTGCTGCCTCCATGATACAACTGCAATATCAATAACCAGAACAACAACAGATCTTTTGTTGGTCAATTACATTTGCTACATGGTTATTAATGTAAATATGGATCTTGCAAAGGCTTTTTTGTTGATTAATCATTTCTAGTAATATACTAAAATTTATGTGAACACATAAAATACAGAAGAGGGGGCATGGGCATAAATGGACTTTAGCCCAATGTAATAAATTAAAACTTTTTTCTAATAACCAGAACAACAGCACTATACAGTTAAAATCAATAGAATTTTGCTATTAAGTTCTATTAGAAGCAAATCTTCACTCCAAGTTGGCATTTCTGGAGGGGGGGAAATCAACTTTAACTCCCTGCTAAATAATCCTATAGATCTGCACCACAGTTTACAGGAAACAATAACAAAGAAATTCAACATAAAACCAATAAACAATTAAATCTTCTAGCATACACACTAAAAATCCACCTAAACAGATCTAATTGACCCAATAAAAGTAAACCCAAGGTAGCACTCAAAGCTAGATCTTCCATCACATAAAAGCCTTACTACATCTCCTAAAAGAAAGAAGAAATTGGCCAGACAGAGCTCCTTTGGTAGGATGTTCTACCTTGAGGATGACACCACCAAGAAGACCCTCAACTTCTTGCCATACCACAGACAATGAGGACAACAGCTGCTGGGGTTCCATGGCTAATCTTAAAACCATGAAGGAATATACAGAGGATATGTGTCTTCTGATACACTGTACCCAGTCCAATCTAAAGGCTAAACTAATCTCCTTTGTTTAGTTACATAATGTATGCAGAAGCCTATTTTCTTTAACTATATAGGTAAAAACATTAAACAGAATTAAATTAAATAAAACCAAATAAGAAAGTTTTAGGTAATATATGTGTAAAATAAGTAATAAATATGCTATCAGACATAGAAAAATATGTTAAGAACAAATGTTATTTAAATAAGTTGATAACTGAGATGTAATTTTTAATGGTAAACTCCACACATATATGTATATTGTTATATTATGGTTGTTTATGTTTTAATGTTTGTATGTTTATTTATGTGTTAAAAATAATTCTTTTAGAAGATGGCATCCTGAGTTGATACACCGGTGCATTGTTTCTGCTATATTGCTGTTTTAAGATAAATATTGTACTTTGAGCACTGAATTTTGATAAGGTACATCTGGCATGAAGTTTGAAGCCTTCAAGGAGAGAACTACAGGAGGCAGTTACAGTGAACAGATCAGGGGGAGGCATGGAGGACTTGATGGCAACAGGAAGGAAGAAACACCAAAGGACTTACTCAGACTTTCCGTTTCCAGACAAGAAAGCAAAACAGTCTCGCCTGGATGAATTAATCAAATGGACTGAAACAGTAAATGATTTTCCTGGTTTTGTCTCTCACTCCCCTACAAAAGATAACCCCTTGGACACACAAAGACCTTTCCTTCCAAAAGAAGGGAGCTCAGAAGAGTTTTTAGAATTTATTGGGGACCAATGTTTAGTCATGGGTCGGATTGTCATAGTCATCTTCCAACAAATAAATGCTATATCCAGCAAGTTGGAGTTATTACAAGAGACTTTATCTACAAATAAGGGACAGGGTAAAAGCTGGAATGGCCCAGAATGGGCATTAAACAAATAATAGTTCCACAAAAAACAGTGGCATGCCTTACAGATATTCCAGAACAATATTTTAAAATCAAAATATTTTAAAACAATATTTATTAACCCTTTCCTGGACAAAATGCCTTTGAACACCATGGAATGGCCCAGAACGGGCATTAAACAAATAACAGTTCCACAAAAAACAGTGGCGAGCCTTAAAGACACTCCAGAACAATATTTTAGAAATCAAAACACAGAAACAGTGCACATTTATTAACCCTTTCCAGGCCAAAATGCCTCTGGAACACCGTGGAACAGCCTGGAATGGGCATTAAACAAATAACAGTACAGCCAAAAACAGTTCACTTAATATATCTGATAAAATGGCCTGAATCTAGAGTTACTAACAGGTCTGGAGAAAAATGTCCTTTTAATAGAGGAAATAGGCAGTTGAAGCTTTTCATAGCAAGGAGTTTAATTACATCCCTAGCAGATATGTTTCTACAAATTTTAAGGATATCTCCCAGTTTGCAGAAAAATCTCAAAACTGGAATTAAAAATGGAGTGTGTGTGTGTGTGTGTGTGTGTGTGTAAAGTGCTGTCAAGTTACACACAATTTAGGGGGATCCCAACAAGGAGTTCAAAGCAAGTGAGAAGCAGAGGTGGTTTGCCATTGCCTTCCTCTGCAAAGTTTTCTTAGTGGCCTCCCATCCAAGTACCAACCCTGCTTAGTTTCTGAGATCTGATTAGATCAGATGTCATCTTCCCTCCCAAAAATGGGGTTTACAATCTATCCAAATAAGCCATCAATGTTGCTCAGAAATCACACGAAAACTGTCTGAAATGTTGGGTTGCCTAGCACCTGAAGATCCCCATGAAAAGGTCGGGGTGACCTAAAGGAGGGCTGTGGAAAGAATGGTTGGCTAGATTACAGGAGGACAGAACAATAGAGGGTTGTTGGGTGGGTGTGGCAGACAACAGGGTCATCTGTGGTGGGTCAGGGCTGAAAGTGACCCAAGGCATGCTTTCAGCTCCAAGCCCCCCCTGCAACTGTCCAGTGGTAGCTTGGGGCCTAAGGCATGGCCTCAACCCAATGGGAGTCAACTGGCTGGACACTACACAGCACAGAGCCAGGGATTCTGTGGAAGGGGAGAATGGGAATCTCCCCTCTCCAAGGATTTTTGCAGGTCCCCCACTTGCACATGAGTCAATTTGTTAAAGTTCCACAAGACCTGGTGCAGTATTTAACCAGCTAACAATCAAAAAGAGATATCATGTTAATGTATATAAACAACTGAACAACTGAAACTGCTTCAAGCATTGCTCCCCATAGCCAGTCATCTATACTCACACTGCAGTGGTTGTCCCAGGTTTTCTAACACAGATGTTTTCTATAACAGCTGGCAGCAATTCTTCTTTAACTGGTCATGCCAAAGATTGAACCTTCTGTAGTATCTTGAACCGCTTGGACTGTAAGACCACCTGGAATATGCCATTAATTCAGGCAGTGGGTGAAAATGAAGGTGAGTGCAATAATAACGGGAAGGGGGGAGGATGTTGCTAGTACACAGTGGATGGAAGAGAACAAAAACAATATTGTAACTGCTGGCTTTGAGTTGGATAGAAAGCTGCATGAAGTTTTGGTATTTGAAGAGGGATTTGACAAAAGGGACATCAGGCACCCAGGGCATGCATGAAGATAAGGATCCAAGCATGCATGAAGATAAGAAGATTTTGTTTTTTATACCCCACTTTTCTCTACCTGAAGGAGTCTCAAACTGGCATACAATCACAATCTCTTTTCCTCCTTACAACAGACACCTTGTGAAGTAGGTGGAACTGAGAGAGTTCTGAGAGAGCTTGACTAGACCAGGGTCACCCAGCTAGCTTCATGTGGAGGAGAGGGGAGACAATTGCTGTGCACAGAGCCTCAATTTGTTGATCTCAGTAAATTTGAAAGACTCCCTAAAATCCTTCATACCTCAAGGTTACTTTTGGAGTTTGCCAGCCTTATGATTTTATAATTGCAAAGATTCTTAAATACTTACAGGATTAGTGCCAGCAGAATATATTTTTTTCCTACTGTAAGACTCTACTCCTACCCCCCTTGCAACAGGCAGGGATATAGTCACCTGATTCCAATTATACTGATTCTGCTTGTATTAGCAAAGCAACATCAACCTTACATTACACTGTAGAAAGAGTGGGATAAGTCCACATCTGAAAACTGTTAAACAAGTAATTCAGCCAAGTGGAATTCAGAAAGAAACACAGTCTTCTAACTTTCGTAATCAAAGGAAAACCCTAGGGAAAGTTGTCCAGCAAGATAAATTCAACCCTCAATTCCAAAAACAAGAAGTTCCCCTAATAAATCTTGATTCAAGATTTATTAAGACCCCAATCCTCAAAATTCTCAAAATTTATCAAGATCCCAATCCTCAAAATGCTGCAGATTCAAATCCAGACAGTTCAGCTGTTTCAGATAATCTCTGCAAAAGTCTCAATAATCAACTTGAGGCCTCACAAAAGGAACTAAATCATATGGAATTAAATCGTATGGAAGAGACAGAAGAAGAGGAGATGAAGATTATATCAAAATAGCTGCAGGAGTTGTTGGATCTTATGGCTAGAAGTTTTCATTTCAATATTAATTTCATGCCAGAAGAAAGCGATGTTCCAGAAACTGTGTGAGAACATTCTCAGTGTGTGTTAGGGCTGCCAGATCTCCTGCTATAGTGGGAGACCTCCTAGCAGCACCCCATTATCAATCTTTGGGCAATTATCAATCTTTGGGCATTTGCTTGGGTAATCAGTAGAACATTATGTAAATGTTTTAAGAGGGACTAAGGATGTTTACAGTGTCTGAGTTAAACTAGATGGGGTGGAGTCACACGGACAGTGAAAAACCTTTATAGTAGACTTTGCTGGGAAGAGGCCCATTATCCTAGGGGTAGTACTGCAATTTAAACTGTGCTGACCTGCTGAAATTCTAACTATATGTAAAATGGTTACACAGACCTGCAAGGTCACTTGTACTGCATGAATATCAAAGCCAGTCCAGAGTGGATATAGCTTTTGCAGGCTTTATCACTGGTTAACTGTTGCTTTTGACAGAGAACACATAAGTATTTCTTAGGCTTTTGTTCCTCTTACAGTGGATTAACCTGAGGATTTGTATAACTTTTTTTGTTGGTAGTGATGCCATTACTTCCCTAACAGCCCATTCCTGAGCTTTCGGCAGCCGGGGACAGCAGGGAGGAGGTACCACTGCAGCACCTCCTAAGCCATTCCACGGCCACCAAAAGCTCAAAAAAAGCCTTTTAAAGGCTTTTTTCTTTTAAAATAGGGCTCTTCATCCCAGTGAGAATAGCGAGGCTTTGCCTGCTAAAATGTAGGCGCAGCCTTGCTCTTCTCCCTTCAGCTTACCTGGGGTGAAAGGGGACAGGAGGCTGCCTACAGGCAGCCCTGCCCCCCAGGAATGCCCTCTGGGATTCCAGGATGCCCCCCCCCCCGGAACACCGGCACAGGCCTTTACGCTGGCGGGGTGCCAGTGGAAGGCCCCGTCAGTGTCTCGGGGTGGCGCTGCCGTGGCAGCACCGGTAAACTGGCTTCTGGGCCTCTCTACTGGCACTGGGGCCACTTACGGTAGCGTAAGTAGCCCGGATGCCGGAATGGGGGGCCCCAACACCGGCACAGCCCCTTCCTGGCCTCCTGAGGACTTTCATTCTCAGAAGTCAGAAATGCGCTGTAAGACACTTTTAGTCTACATTTCTGTATTCTAGCCTCCCTGGATTTGTGTTTTAGCTTCTTTGGTTTTGTGTATTTGTCAATCTGTTTTGCGATATATTTTGTCTTTATAAATTGTATGTCAATGTATAGTAAAGTTCTTTAAAAATTAATTTTTAAAAAACATAGTGATATATCTCCACAGGCAACATTCTACCATGTGTTGACTCAAAAGTAAGTCCCCTAAAATGTTGGTCCAACATTTCTCCATAACGTTCCTAATTTATAGTTGATTAATGAGAGAACCAGGTGACCATACAATAGGAAATGATTACTTATGCTGGGAGAAGAAAATACTGAAAATGTACAGAGACTGGAGCCCTGGGAAGCCTCAATAGTCTTTTGACTGCTCATGGGGGCCAGCCTAGTGCTACAATCACATTTTAAGTTTTTGACATTGAAGAAATCTGAAAAAAGATGTGAAGACAACAGGGAAAATACTGATGTGGATGGGTTGCTATGGATGCCATTTGAACTTTATGAAAACTGAGTGAATCTTGGTAATTAAAGATTAAATGACTAGTTTGGATAAGCAAAAGAAAAGAGAAAGTCCTTTTCAGAACTAAAAAAAAAAGAAGTATTAGAAAGCCATGTATAGAGTATATTGATAAGTATAAATGGAGGTTAGGGAATCTGTTGGTTTTATTCTCATGCCTTTCCTTTTGGATCCAATGGAGAAGTGGACAACTGTGTTGTTCTCTCTCATGATGAATTTTTATTTTTTAACCTTGTCTTTGAGAATGCAATTAAAAGACAGTGAATTTGGAATTTTCTAGTTGTCTTGTGTTACAGCTATGAAATATATTTGAGTTTTAACCATTTTTTTCCTTAATTGATCCAGAAAGGTTTTTTTTTTTCAATTTTCTTCACAGATTTTTTAAAATAATATTTTATTGGATTTTTTAGGTAATACAGAAAAGAAAGGGAATAGGGAACATATATCTTGACATATCTTGTTGGGTTGGCATCTAGGACAGGTCTTCTCCCTTCTTATCTCTTACTAACATAAAACTTCCATTTTAATCTAATTTCTATTTTAACTTCATTTCATCTCTATTATCATTATATAATTCATGAATATCAAACAGTTACTTTGACGCTTCTTATTTTTATCTATTCTTACTCATATCTTAAGTCATCTACAATCAGCTCAGTTGAACACATATAGTTTCTATCTTTAATTTACAGTGTATCTTCCATAGAATAATTGCCATTTCTGTTCGTGTTCTTCCGACAAGTTCTTCTTTATCCAGTTGGAAAGTCTAGCCATGTCAGCATATTCGTACATTTTTGTAATCCATTTGTTTAATGAAGGTATTTTTCTGTCTTTCCAGCATCTTGCATAAAGTGTTCTTGCAGCTGTCATCCCATATTGAAAAACTTCTTTGTCTAAAGGTTTTAGTTGCGAAGGAATCATTCCCAATAAAAAGTATTTCAGTTGTAAATCAAAGTCCTGTTGAAAAATAACCTGTAGTTCTCCATGTATTTCTTTGAAGTATTTCTGCGCCTTTCGGCAGTTCCACCATTGATAAAAAAGTGCCTTCAGTCTCTGAACATTTCCAACAATTAGCTTGATTAGAGTTATACATTTTTTTGAAGATCTTTTGGAACAAAATGCCATCTATAAAACATCTTGTACCAATTTTCTCTGTTTGGGAACTTGAAAATTTGATGTCTTGCTGCCACATTTTTTCCCACGATTGCAAAGGTATCATTTCTCCAAAATTCTGCATCCATTTCACCATACTGATTTTTACTTGCTCTGAAGCTGTTTCTATTGCCAGTAGCATTTTGTAAAATTTTGATAGCAAATTATCTTGTGATTTGTTTATTATGGATTCAAATTTAGTCTGTTTTCTCATTTTCCCTTTCTGTAAGTATTCAGTTCTTGCAGTGTGGGCGATTTGCATGTATGGAAACCATGATATCTTAAACTTTTCATCAGTCAGCTCTTGAAAGGTTTTCACGTTATCTTGTTTATCGATGAGGTCTTTAAAGGTTAGAAAGCTGTATTTAGACCTGGTTTTCCAATCCAAATACACTTCTGTGGGAGGCATCATCTCTAGTGGTGATGGACTAATAATTTCTTTTAGTTCTTGCCAAGTTTTTAAAAGTTGAAACATCAGATTCTCTTTTTGATTTCATTTGGAATTGTCATTTTCTCTCTTGACCACAACCAATGGTGGAAGCCACCCGTCAAACATGTTCTCTTTAGTCTTATCATCCGATCTTCTGGTTTTTGTATCCAGTCTGTTATCGCTACCAACGCAGCTGCTTGATGGTATATTTTCAGATTTGGTACTGCTTGACCACCTCTCTTCTCATCTTGAAGCACTGCAAATCTGATTCTAGGTTTTTTCCCATTCCATATAAATTTGTTGACAGTTCGCTGCCATTTTCCAAGAGTTGTCTTCGGGATTTGAATTGGTAGTGTTAGAAAAAGAAAATGTATTCTTGGTAGTATATTCATTTTAATTACTGCATTTCTTCCAAGCCATGATATTTGAAGTCTATTCCACCTCTCAAAATCTTCTTCTATTTTTTTTCAGAGTTCTTTATAATTTAGATCAAATAGTGTGTCTGACCCTGTAGGAATTTTTATGCCCAAATATTTCAAACTTTTCTTGGGAATGGCACATTGTAGAATATTTTGAATTTCTTCTTTTTCTTCTGGTGTCAAATTGAACGTTAACAGATTTGTTTTTTGCTTGTTTAACTTGTATCCAACAAAATAGCTAAAAGTATCAATTTGATAGATGATTCTCTCTGCTGACTTCTTGGGTTGTTGACACATTAATACTACATCATCTGCGTAACTTCTGATTTTGTATTCTTGGTCTTCAAATTTCAATTCTTGAATTTCTGGGTCCATTCTTATTTTGTTTGCCACTACTTCCATCACTAAGTTGAATAGTAAGGGTGATAAAGGACAACCTTGTCTTGTACCTTTTTCAATGTCAAATTGTGCTGTCAACATTCCGTTTATTAACAGTATGGCTTTCTGTGAAGACTAAATAGCATCTACTGAGTTTAAAAACTGTTCTCCACAATCCATCTGCTTCATCATATTCTTGAGAAAGCACCATGACATATTGTCAAATGCCTTCTCTGCGTCCAAAAATAGCATTGCAGTTTTCTTTTTATTAATTTTAGTATGATGAATAGCTGCCAGGACTATTCTTAAATTGTCCTTCAGTAGTCTTTTAGCCATGAATCCCGTTTGATCAGGATGTATTATTTTTGGGACAAGTCTTTTCAGTCTTTCTGTCAGTATTGCAGCCAATAATTTGTAATCCATATTTAATAGGGAAATTGTTCTGTAAGCTCTTGGCAGGTAGCATTCACGTTCGTCTTTTGGAATTAATGAAAAATATGCTTCTTTCCAAGAGTTGGGTAATTTACCTTCTTGTAACGCTTTGTTAAAAGTTTTCTGTAAATGTGGAGACAAAATGCGTTCCATCAGTTTGTAATAGTTAGGTGAAAGTCCATCTGGGCCCAAAGCTTTGTCTGGTTTCAACCTTCTGATGGCATCTGAAATCTCTTGAGTTGTAATAGTCTGGTTTAATGAATGACGGTCTTCATCAGAAAACTTATTTAAACAAGCAGATTGTATGTACTCATCTAATCCAGTTTGTTCCGAGTCATTGTTCTGGTACATTTTTTTGTAATGGTTCATGAAGACTTCTTAGATATCTTCTTCTTTGTTTGTCATTTGACCATTCTTGTGAACTGGCAAAATCCTCCTTTTCTCTGATTCTTTCTTTAATATGTTTGATAATAATCTTCCAGGTTTATTTGATAGTTCAAAATATTTTTGTTTGGTGAATTTTAGTTTCTTTTGCATTTCCTCTGCTTCAATTCCACCGATGTTGTGTTTTATCTCTTGGATCTTTACCAATATTTGTTTTTTACCTGACTTCTTATGGTCATCTTCTAATTGTTGTAAATGTAAATTTAGTTCTTGTAGGTTATCTGGGCTGTGTGACCGTGGTCTTGGTATTTTCTTTCCTGACATTTTGCTAGCAGCTGTGGCAGGCATCTTCAGAGGAGTAACAATGGACAGTGTTACTCCTTCAGTGTTACTCCTCTGAAAACAGTGTTACTCCTCTGAAGATGCCTGCCACAGCTGAAGGACAGTCCTTCAGTGTTACTCCTCTGAAAACAGTGTTACTCCTCTGAAGATGCCTGGCACAGCTGCTGGCGAAATGTCAGGAAAGAAAATACTAAGACCACGGTCACACAGCCCGGATAACCTACAAGAACTGATGAACTCTGACCGTGAAAGCCTACGACAGTAAATTTAGTTGATCTAGTTGCTGTTTTTGATCTTTTTTTATTTTTGATGATATGACTATCAATCTTCCTCTCACATAGTCTTTACTTGCATCCCAGATTGAGTTCACTTCCACTTCAGATGTTGAATTTAGAACAAGGAATTCTTTGATTTCATCTTGACATTGTTTAGTAATATATTTTCTCAACAGTATGGTGTCATTCATGCGCCATCTTCTTAAGCCTTTCCTCTCATTCCTGAACTTTAATTTCAGAGGGCTGTGGTCTGCATATGTTGAAGGTAAAATGGAAACTTCTTCAATAGGATTCAATAGGGTCTTTGATATGAGGCATAAATCTATTCTGGAATAAGAGTTGTGTTTCTTAGAAAATAAAGTATAGTCTCTGTCTTTAGGGTGCTTGAAGCGCCAAGCATCCAATAGACCCCAATCTTCCATGAACTGAAATACTGTCTTAGGTAGTTTGTTCACTTTAAAGTGCTAGCATTTGTCAATTTTGGGGTCTATTACTCTGTTCATGTCACCTATAATCAGAATTTCTCCTTGATGGATGTCCAGTAGGTCCTTAAAAAATTAATAATTTTTTTTCTTTTGTGTGGTTTGGAACATATATGTTTGCTATTGTTACTGTCTTTCTGGTTGCTCCTTGTGTCACTGTAATCTGGTATCTTCCTTCTTTATCTTTCAAGGTATCTATCATCGTCAACTTGCTACCTTTAATATAGGTCACCACTCCCTTTTTGGGGGGTTGACGATGAAAAGTAGACTTTCCCCAATTTCTTGCAGTCCAAAAAATTCCCATGGGCATTCTTAATGTGTGTTTCTTGAATGCAAATTATATCACAATCTTCTTTAATTAATTTATGAAATATTCTCTTTCTATTGGCAGGTGAATTGAGTCTGTTAACATTAACTGACAGAATGTTTAGGTTATCCATCTTAACTTGTTCCCGACGCTTCGTCTAGTTTGAGTTCTTTAGGTACTTCTTCCACAAGTAGTGATTCTCCAGAAGCTAAAAGCGGGGGGTGGGGGGAATGGCGGGAGTGAGTCAACTCAGGCAAAGCCCAACACCAGACCGGCTTCGTTTGGAGCTGCTGCTTCTTTGTGACACCCAAAACTCTCGGACCTCATGGGGGGGGTTCAGGGTGGGATCCCTTTGCCTCCGGGTTCTCTGTGTGCAGATCCCCCACCTTAGCAGGTGTGTGCTCGGATCTTCTGTGCTGCTCCTTGCTCGGGTCCTGCTGGAAGTCATCAGATTTGTTTTAATATAATTAAGAAGTCACTTGTTAGGCTATATTCCAAGTTATTATCATGTTGCAAGTTATTATCATATTGCATTATGATTCAGGATGTTTGTAAGTAGACTTACCCCTTCTAAGACCATTAAAACCAGTGGGCTTAAAAAATGTACCACAGCTTTGGATGGCACTTCCAGTCACTGATTTCATATCTTTTTGTTGAATCCTGAAGTAAACTAGAACCAAACAAACTTAGGGCAGTTTTTCATAAAATTAAATAATACCAATTTCAACGTGTTAGTTTCAAGGTAATAGCATTGCATTATAGTTTGTATGTTTATATTTCTTGGCATGTTGTAATCAGCTTTGAATAATATTGATTATATGTTTTCCATATTAGTATTTGGAGTGAAATATCTACTAATCAATATACAGGCAATATAGAGTACATTCCCCCATGTTTAGTCTGGATTTGGCCATGAATGAAATACAACCACTACTTTGCACATTACTTCAAACAATTTTTGTTCTATATATGGTTGTGTAAAATAACAAATTGGTGAAATATTGTCGAAGGCTTTCACGGTCAGAGTTCATTGGTTCTTGTAGGTTATCCGGGCTGTGTAACCGTGGTCTTGGAATTTTCTTTCCTGACGTTTCGCCAGCAGCTGTGGCATGCATCTTCAGAGTAGTAACACTGAAGGACAGTGTCTCTCAGTGTCAAGTGTGTAGGAAGAGTCAGAGAGGGGTTGGGTTTGAGCTGAGTACTGTCCTGCAGACATAATGTGCTAATCATTGTCCTGTAAGTATCAAGGTAATGTACTAATGAGAGTGTGTTATGTTAATATGGAAGCATTGTATCCTGAAATGATCTGGTAATGTGTGAAATCTGCATGGCTATTGTTGACTGTAGCCTTTGCTAGTCTGGAGGTTTTTCAGGGCAGGAGGCCAAGCCTTATTCATTCTTAAACTCTCTTCTTTTCTGTTGTGCTGATGTTTATGAATTTCAATGGCTTCTCTGTGCAATCTGACAAAATAGTTGGTAGAATTGTCCAGTCTTTCAGTGTCTTGGAATAAGACCCTGTGTCCTGTTTGTGTCAGTCCATGTTCAGCCACTGCTGATTTCTCGGGTTGGCCAAGTCTGCAGTATCTTTCATGTTCTTTTATCCTTGTTTGTATGCTGCGTTTTGTGGTCCCGATGTAAACTTCTCCACAGCTGCACGGTATACGATATACTCCTGCAGAGGTGAGGGGGTCTCTTTTGTCTTTTGCTGATCGTAGCATTTGTTGTATTTTCTTGGTGGGTTTAAACACTGTTTGTAGGTTATGTTTTTTCAAAAATTTCTCCATCCTATCAGTGACTCCTTTAATAAATGGCAAGAATACCTTTCCTATGGGAGACTGTTTTTCCTGAGTTTTCTGATTTTTGTTTGGTTTAATGGCCCTTCTGATTTCATTCTTGGAATAGCCGTTTGCTAGCAGTGCGTGATTTAAATGATTAGTTTTGTCCTTGAGAAACTGTGGTTCACAGATCCGACTTGCACGGTCCACAAAATTGGTGAATTTTGTGTTTGGGTTTATTGGCCCTGAATTCTTCAGTAACCCTGAAATAAGCTGAATACCCATATTGGTAAAGGTGTATTCAGCTTTATTTCTGGGTTTGCCAAAAAAATCTGGTTCCATTATAGTCTATGAGGATTTTCCCCCCGAAGCTCCTCTGGGGGCATTTTTGGAGGTAGGTCACCAAATCTGCAGCATAACTGCAAGGAACTCTCCTTAGATGACTTCCTGTGAACTGTCCTTTATTATAGTAATCAAAAATCTGGTTTCAACAGATTGTCACAGTGTGGAGAATTGAAGCCATTATTTGGGGTGACCTTCAGTTTGAGAGCAGGTTTCCATGGGGGGGATTGATATCGGTGCCAGCTGAAGTCAAGACTAAGGCAGCTCTTGTGAAGGAGATTGCTAATCCATGTGGGTGAGCAGGCTTCTTCAGAACAAGGCCTGTTCAGCAGCTGTAGAAGCTGGTCTTTTTAGTTGGAGGGTATATCCCTCCGGATGGGACTGGGTGAGCCCCATCTTTTAAATGTCCCTTCTGCCTTCAGACTATCCAGATTACTCCACTGAATGGTGATGGATAGTTTGGTCAGACCAAGTTGGCTCTGATTACACAACCCCTATCTCAAAAGGCCCCAACTATGGGGCCCTAACAAAACCAGTCAAAGTTAGAAAAATGGGAGGAACCACACAGCCATGCATCTGAACAAAGGCGAATAACCGAAACCTGCAAAAGCCAAATATGTATTTGGCTTTTCAGGAATTGCCTGTTCAGTTTCGGGTAGATTCCCAGGTTTTGGTATTCAGCCAAAAGGAAACCTGAATATTGCTGAGATGGATAATTTCAGATTTATTTTTGGTTCAGGTTTATCAATATGTACAACCCTAGTTGTATATGTTTTACAAGTAAGTGCTTAGATGTAGTTGTACTGTTGATGATTTCTAAACAAGATGTACACTTGTCTTCCATTTATCACAATTACTTGTAAATACATTTCACTGAAATGTTTGAAACTGATATTGTCTTAACTCTTTTCTTGATTGCAGAACAATTGTTTCTTGGTGGGATACATAGATTTCTAAGCCATTCGTTATAATTGCATGACAAATACCTTGTCATTATGAAACCTTCTTGCAAGCACTCACAGATGTTGCGACCTCATGCAACCAGCTAATATGTGTGGTTATTTCCATGTTTTATTAGTGGCACAGGATTGTGACTGCCAGTGGATAATTGTACAGGCAGAATGCATACAACTGGATTCATTATCCTCCTTCCCACCAATAAAGATAACTGGTAGTTGATTGTCAAAGCATCAAACATTTGTTTAAACAGGCAGATATGTGTAGGTTTTGTTTTTGTTTGTATACAAACCTTTACAGCACATGCTGCTTTCTAGATTGGGGCCACAATCTATACAAACATATTCATGCCCTGGCCCTACATTCTCCAACAATCACTGATTCCTGGAGTTCCTATTTGACATAAAACATTTTTTCCATGTTAGTTTCAATTTGGAACCACCACAATCTATTTGATTTTATTCCCCATAACAAATATGGAGTAAAATCATTTCTCTACACAGATGAACATGAATTGAATGAATGAAAAAAATGCCTGATGAGCTGACATTCCGACTGTATGTACAGCAGGGTGGTTAAAAGCTTAATCTTAGGGCACCTAATTGCTTTAGTACAAACATGAAACATGATAATCTGATGGTGGCCACTGGAACGTCTATGTCCACTTAACCTACTGTTTATAGAAAAGTATTTATTTGCATATATATGTAAAATATTAAGATCTCAGATGCATCATCTGTATTTCCTTAAATAACCAGGAACAACTTGTTTTCTACATCAGTGATAAAATAACATTATAATTCTAAAATTGTCCTGCAAGCTTTGGAAGCAACTGCTCCCTACTGTTTAGGAAAAACACTTTAATTCACTTCCTACAAGCTCTCTTTCAACTATTTTTGGCAGCAGAACTGAAATAGTTGCCATCAATATATTTTTTTTTTGTTATCCAAACGCACAAAATCACTGCCCATCTATTTTGCTGGCCACAAAAAGATGTGGTGTACACTAGAATACTTTGGCTGTTTCATGGACATTTAAACATAAACATTTCTTATCAGTGCACAGTTGATTTGGGTTTCATCATCATAATAAAACGTTCTCATGAGGAAAGAAAGCAACATATAGAGTCTCCAGAAAACAAAGTTCCCCCTCACTTTAAAGTGTTCAGATCCAAACAACCATGAGGAACGGGAAATGGTTCATGAAAGAGAACTGGTGTTAAAGATGACTGTAAATAAAAATGTCTCAATTATGTGTTCTGAAAGATTTCTCCAAGGTAACATTCTGAAAGATTTCTCCAAGGTAAACATGACAGGGTAACTCACAGTGCAACTCTAAAAACATTTTCCTGAGAATAAGCTTCACTGAATAGAACTGAATGGGATCCTTAGTCAACATGCTTAAGACCGCTCTTTCAAGTTCTCTTCATGGCCTAAGATCAACTTTCAGCATAATCATAACATCTCTCTTTGAACAATTTAGGATGGCATTTATGACAGGGATATATGACAGAACCAAGCTGTGTCAGTGTCTTGCCAGGATCAAGATAGTTTCACTCCAGAGATGGAATAGAACTTGGTGGCATAAGTGGCTTGTCATGGATTAGTCATTATAAGCCTCTCCAGCCCTAGCTGTGTAGTGTTACACCAGCAAGAATTCTGGTGTCACTTTAAACATCCCCATACAAAACTGCTCCGCTAATGATGTTTACAGGTAGTTGACTGTGTAGTGTTACACCAGCAAGGATTCTGGTGTCGATTTAAACATCCCTATACAAAACTGCTCTGCTAATGATGTTTACAGGTATTCTATCTCAGGACACAAACATTTAGTGGGAGCCTCTACTTCCAGATTAGAGACTGGAATGTTGAGGATGGAGGCTAGGGTCAGTATTGTGTCCACTCATTTATGGCTAAAAAGAAATATGAATTTCCAGGGTCTCTTTCCCCTGATATTTAGAGATAATTTTCAGTCAAAATGGCTATGTGCTGTTTTGAATTATATTAGGAACTTAGGTCTATCCCCTCAAGCCCTTCTAAGTAGTGGGCTTGATCAAACAAAACAGCTGATTAGTCAGAGGATCGAAGATACCCAGAGTCAAGCTGATATATCTAGAACACCAGATTTCATATGTCCACAGAGTGCCAAATATGTGGTCGCTCCAGCGGTCTATTTGGTCACATTGGAATCCAATAACATCAGGAGAGCTTTCACACTTGCCAGGTGTGCGGCACTCCCCTCTGCGGAACTTGAAGGTAAATTTAAGAAGATCCCTTTTTATAGAAAGAAAGTGCCCATGCTTGCTCCAAGAGGTAGAAACGATTGATCATATGCTCCTACGGTGTATCTTCTACAGGGAGGCTAGAATTAAAATGATTAACTCTCTGTTAGAAAAACTCTCTGGAGAAACTGACAAAATTAAAATAAACCACCTGTTAGCAGGCAATAATCCCCAGATCTCGATCCAGGTCGCTAGATACTGCATGTTAATATGTAGGGCTTGGAAATCAAAGCAATTATTAACTTTAATTTATTTATTTTAACAATGGTCATCTTCTATTTTTGATAGTATTTCTATGGTTTGTCTTTAAATTTGCCTTGACTTTATTAGTAAGACTGAGGATATGCATTTCTGTATTTTTAGAATGCTGGTCAAATGACCGTAATAAATTGAACTTGAACTTGAACTCCTGTAACTGAGAATGCAGAACAATCCACCTCACAATCCAGACTATGATAGCACAAATGTTCATCATTTCCCCCCTATTTTGAGTATTGATTGACCAATCCCTCCTGCCTCAACAGTTGCAAGCATAAACTATGCTAAACTGAAAATAATGCTATCTCCCAGCTGGAAGGCAGGACGATCTTCATTCCTTCCCTGACCCAGCCAACCTCCATGCGGAGCTTGACTGGGGCAGGGACAAAAAACTGAAGATTGTGCTTTCTCCTGGCCAGGAAGACAGCATGATCTCCAGTTCCTCCCCTCTGATCTGAACCCCCTGGAGATCAGATGAGTGCTGCATGCCATCTGAACCCCAGTGACCACGTACTCTTGGAATTTACAATATTGGGGAAAGGAAAACCTGTACATAGTCAGACATATAGATTGGACTTTAAAAGAGCAAATTTTAACAAACTTAAACTTATGCTAGGTGGAATCCCATGGTCAGAAATACTTAAGGAGAAGGGAGTTCAAGAAGGGTGGGAGTTTCTTAAAAATGAAATACTAAAGGCACAATCACAAACCATTCCTTTGAGAAGGAAAAATGGGAGGAGCCTAAAGAGGCCAGGATGGCTCCATAAACAGATTTTTAAAGATTTGAGAAATCAAAAAGATTCATTTAGGAAGTGGAAGAAGGGCCTTACAACCAAAGAGGAATATAAACAAATAACTAGTGCTTGTAGGGAGAGTATTAGGAAAGCTAAAGCTCAGTATGGGCTTAGGCTAGCGAGGGATGCTAAACACAACAAAAAAGGGTTCTTATCCAATGTACAGAGTAAGAGTTCTTGTTCTAGTTCATCATCTGAGCTCTCAGAAGCAGGTGAGTCCATGTCAGATCCGTCCGTATGGTGACCGCCACCACTATGGGAAAAACTCTAATAAGGTCAAGTCCTGGGTGATCCCCAGCCCAGCCCAATGAGCAGTCCACCTGTCACCACACCAGCAAACATCAAAATAGCCTCCGAAACCAAACCTGCCAGCGTCATCAGACTGGACTTGAAGGGCCTCTTGTAGTTCCGATGACTCCTGCCATAAGGAGACCCCATTGAAATTGGCCAAGAAGGACTGCCAGACCTGCAGGTCCTCCTTCACACCCCTGGTCAACCAAATCCTATGCTGCAGGTGAGAGGCTTGAAAAGTGGCCTTAGACAAGCGAGCGCAAAAGGCCCTCCCAGGTGACACCACTCTACATGCAGTTAAGGTGGCCGATCAAAGATTGCAACTCCATCAGATTGCACTTCTTCTCGACTACTTCCTTGCCACTATGCTAGGCAATTCTTTGGCTGACTTGAGGTTTTCACAGTCCATGGTCACCCAGGGACCTGTAAATGCGATGTGGAACTCTATCGTGAAACCCTCCCATAGAAACTTAGCGTCCGCCTTGCTTGGGTAGTGTGATAATCAAGGCAAGAGGGTTGAATCAGGCCTCTCTTTTAACATGTGGGTTCACTAGCATTGACCACAAGTGGTCATCTATCAGATCCCAGTGCAAATGTTCGTTATGAGAAGCCCGTTTATGAACCTCCTCATTGTATTCTAGGGCTGCTGTATCCTTTGCCAGTGCCTGGGCCTGAAGCACACAATTCTGGTGATTAAGCACATGTCAAGCACACTTGGGATAGGCAGATGCAACCACCCCCATGTAAATTCCATAACCCAGCATTCAGTTATCGAATGTGCAATCCCTAGGATCTACTCTGTTTTTTTTTTTTTATTCTTGGCCACCAGACTTGGTGCACCTGCCCTCGGAAACTTCTGGTTTAATAATGGGAAAAAAATCCATATAATATTCATCCAGGATGTGTTCCCCCAATTTACGGGGTAATGCATCCCAGGCAGATTATCCCCAGAAAAATAAGTGTCCTCTGGGTGCTTCCCCTTCCTCCTGGCAGACTAGGTTTTGTGACCTTTCTTATGGGCCTGCCACCATGGCCTCCTGGAATCAGAACTGTGAGATCCCGAGCTGCTGGTGCTTGAGGGTGATTAGCCCCCTCCTCCTCCTGCAGCCCCCAGAGCTCTGAGTGTGACCCCAGGTTGTCTTTCCTTTAGTGCTGCTGGGTTCCTCCACCATGCCTTTGGACGCCCTCAGATCAGCAACATCTTCTGCTGGGTTCCACCAATTGTGTGAACCCATGCAAAGAGGACTTACCCATCTGGGGGGCCCCTGATGAGGGATGACCTGATGGTCCTCACCTTGCCTGAGACACTCAATGTGGAGCCATCATTACATGGCCCACATCCCAGCTGATTAGCTGCCACCAGCTGAGCCTCAGAGCCCCTGAGCAGCGAAAGACCCGCTCCCCAGGGCAGTGGCTTGCAAGCCATATGCGGCCCACTCACCTGGTCCCTAAACTGCTGGCACCAGACTCCCCACCTGCATTTGCAAAATGGGTCCAAAGGTGAGTCAAGGCCCACACTGTTTTCAGTACATGACACTTCACATTTTATAAATATATGCATGTGCATTCCAAATGTTAATTAGCATTATAAATCTCTGGGTCTGTCTGATAAGGACCTCAGTTTTTCCTAACAGTAATCCAATGTTATATTTTTAAGGTTGTACAATTTAAGAGACTAATAACATCAGGAGGCAAAGCAGTAAAATTGCATGTTAATTGTAAAATCGTTATACCTGACACTTGGCCTATCATGTGACTGCAGAAACATCATGGTGATGATATGCTGGCAGCACTCTTTTGGATGTTGCATATACAATTAGAAGAAAAACTAGCTACCTCCTGTGAGGGATTTTTAACTCTACAGCATATGGCCTTTTCATCATATATAAAGTCTGATATTGCTGAGGTATTTTCATTGCTGCTAACTGTACGGTTGTAGAATGAATGAAGAATGCAAGGTGGAGACACAATTCTCTCTCTGCCTGGAATACATATGATACAACAGAGAATATCTATATTTGAAGCTACGTTGTTCAGATAAACATGCAAAGGGTGAATGTGATGGAAAAACTCCAGGCATATTTAGTAATTATATCCAGAGAATTGTAGGACTATTGATAATGATGATATCTTCTTCCTAGAGAGGAGTAAGACTATGTAACTAGAGATTCCCCGCCCCCAGATTAATGCAGGTGAATGGACAGGAAAGCATTGTTCAACTGTAAACAAATTATGATCTCTGCCATGAAAGTCAATGTAGTTTTAATGATATACTGAAGAAAAGATGAATAGGGATAATGTGAATATGTTGGTCTTGATTAACTGATAAGCATAAATGATATTATTAGGCTGCTGAGAACATACCTTAACTTTTCATGAAGCTATCTTTCCTTTACTTTTCCACTAGCCTTCTGATAAACATTTTGGATGAATCACAAAAGATTTGTTTGTTTTACTTAGTCCTTATCATTTTGCAGAATAAAACACATTTGACCTCCTCCAGTCAATTAGATTAATAAAATCTGCATTTCTGAAGAATATTACAGAATGATTTAAATATAATACATATGAAAACTATAGAATAATAATTTTGCCCTGATTCAGAGATCCTTTACTAATCTAATTTGGTTATGAGTGTGTGCCCTCTCCCCTGCTCCAATCAATTTCGGTGAAGTAGACAGCTCTGTACACAAAAGACAAGTGCTTGTGGAACTACCCTCTTTGCTCAGGTATGCCTGGAAGCATGCATATGGAGCTCTGAGCATGTGCTCTATCATTGCTACTCCATCCCCCCCATCCAAATCACAAAGAGAGAATAGGATGTTTCTGTTTTAATGATAATCCATGTGGCTACCCATAACTAAGTTTGCAATTTCCCCTAATAACTTAATACTGAAGAATAAAAATTGTATACATCTGCACTTTGGGCTAAAAGGAAATAATTTTCACTTAAGAATTTTTTTTAAAAAATATACAACTCTATACAAATATTTGTTGACAAAGTAGTAAACATTTTACAGGACAACTACCAGCTTTCAAACTGACAGGCATAAAGCAATCACCCGTGGAAGATTATTTTTGCTGTTACGGTGTAGAATTACATAACACTGGTAGAGTTAAGTTCTTTATTGCTCTGACACTTACATGCACATTGTTTCTGGATTTGCACAAGTCCTATGGAAGTGGCTTTCTGTCATTTTAATTGTCAAACAGTACATGTCTACAGGAACTTCCTCTGCTCATGGCTTGGAACTTCAGCATGAAAATGGCTGGTTGGATGAAATCCTTAAAAAAGAGAACTGAGTGTGGCATAGGAAGACCCATGCTGACACGGCTCCTGCTTGATGTTCATGCAGTATCCCCTAGGCTGCTATTGTGATCTTCCTTATTTTTGGAGTGTATCAGAGGGGGACTGGACCAGGCTGACAGATGCCATACAGATGGCTCATTCTCAGCTCACGCTGATGACAAGCAAAATGGCTCAGCACAAATGATTCTTTCATCAGAGATGTCAAAAAGCCATTATCCCTTGAGCGATTGAAGTCAACATAGTTGCTATTCTCTGCTGATGATCTTCCTATGAAAATTATAGCATACTGACTAGCAATCTCTCTGCAGAATCACAGGCTAGCAAAAAAAGGTATATGCAATATATAGATTGTTGAAATGGCAATCGTGCTGCTAATACTTAGTTGCAATGAATATGATTTCCTCTAAAATAACATAAATTAATTACTTCACTGGTGCAAGTGTATATGGTGAATATGAATGATCTTGCTATTTCTTTCAGCTTTGACATTTGGCACAGATGTCCTGTGTTTAGGTCTCCCAGTGGAAGTCTGAAAAGGGCCAGAGTTTTGTCCTGTCAAAGTCAGGTGGGGTCTGAGCCAAATGTCCCTATATTTGCATAAGGGGAAAAAGAGTAAAAAGATTTGCAAGCAATGGGGTTTAGGGGCATAAAATGTAAAGATCTGCTTATAACATTTTGCTTAATTAAAATTAAAAAGAAGCCTTAGTTTTCTGAGTATTTTGGCACCCACCAGCCTTGTGATTTCAGAAAAAAGGATAGTGTTTTATAAAGAGATGTCATGTTAGCATTGCCTGTTTTCTACTTGAAAGGCTGTTTTCAGAGATTGCAATAGGAGGTGCACCTAACCATTTCCTACTCCCCCCCCCCCAACCACTCCTTCAAGAAGCTTTTCACCATGCTGGCTTTCAAATGCACATTTCTACACATTTTAAACCTCATAGTACAAGTAGCTTTATTGGCATAATACGCTTTATAAAAGTACAGTAGACTAAGATTAAAAAATAGAAATATAAATTAAATGTAATTCATTCCTTGATGTTGTGGTCCTTTTTGAGACTGAGTTCCTATTGATTGACTACCTTCATCAGGAATCTTGCCACGTTTTCTGTAGTCTCTGGATCCCGATCAATTAGTAGTTTGAGAAGCATTGTCCTGTTAGTTGGAGAAAAGGTTTAATAAGATTTTCTCTTGAATTGTCATGTAGGTGGCAATCTAGGAGTATATGAGACAGGGAGTCAGGACATCCTGCACTACATCTGCAGAACCTATCTGCGTAGGGTATTTTCAGGAATCTCCCCTGAAGAGTCGCTGAGGGCAATGTGTTAGTCCTGGCTTGCATGAAGACCTTCCTTAGCTTGGGGTTGTCCAAATGTTCCAAATATTTTAAGCATGGATTTGGTGGAATTCCAAAATATTGGGGTGAGCAGATAGGAGGAATTAGTGGAAATTTGTTCTGGAATTCATGATCAGATAGTATTTGTTTTACTATATTTTGAATATCGCTCTCACTAGATTTCCCTCCCAGATTCAGACACCTTTATTGGCATAGTAAAATAGCAGCAAGGGAGCATGGATACAGGCACCCACAAGGATTCTCAAACAACAACTGACCAAAACTCAGCCATCAAATTAAAACACTTCAATCTAAATACCATAACAATACATTCATCCAGCCAGCGGATATGAACTGCAGCGAACACCGGCACCCTTCCAGTTGATGTTGCCCAGGGCCTACAAATTACCTCGGTTGGTTTTAAACTGTTTGGTTATTCTTTACCCTCTTATTTTTATTTTTGATGACAATCATCTGAAACTCTAGCACGTGTTTGGTGATGGAATTTATACAATATGTACAACAATTTTGATGCAATCTCTGTGCAACAAAATAATTGCAGTCTTCTTGGTGTGTATATCTTGATAGTAATTAAAGATTTCAAAGTTGTCCAATGAATGGTACGTAGTCAAAAATCCCAAAATTACAATTAGTGGAAGAAGATGGGGAACGGCCGTTTCAAAGTCTTTTCTTCAGCCCCAAATCCATTCCTATTTCAAATATTACATGCATTGTTGTAATAGTCATGATAACATGTACTCCCAAGAAAAAAACTATAAGTATAAATCATACTCACAACTGTATGTTTCCAAATAAATTTCTGCCTAATATATCTTCAAATTGATTCACTAGTTCCCCGAGGGATACTCCAAAGTGTAGCAGTGAACTATCCACGTTCTCTACGTACTCAATATAAAGCAGGTGTTGGTAAAAATCTCTGAGCAAGCATGTTTTCAGAGGACTACCATATTCTATCTACTAATGGAGACAGTAATAGTAATTACCGTCTAACATCCGGATTATATATAGCAGGAAAAATCATTTTCTAAATTCAGGCCATTAGGTTTTATTGTATTAAAGAGGTGTATGAAAAATGTCTCCTTTTGTCTCAAAATCCTTTCTGTGACTCTTCTCTCAAACCGTCTACCCTTTAGGTTCCAAATAACAAAAAACCGAAGATCATTCTCCGAATGGCGAGCATCCAGAAAATGGTCAACTACCAGGGAATTAGAAATTTTTGCACGTATGCGTGCACGATGTTCAAGAATTCGATTTTATATAGGTCTAATGCTGGATCCTATATATAATAATCCACAGGGACATCGAAGACAATAAACTGAATTTTTAGTTTCACAATTTGTAAAATTATGTAACTTAAACGTGAATTGTGTATCTGTACGTTTAAACTCTTTAACCTCTAAACTGAGATTACAGGCTAGACATCCATGACATTTATAATGTCCTCTACATTTATTACTATGTTCCGTTATATTAGTTGTATCTGTATGTACCAATTTGTCTCTGATAGACATAGTTCTTCTGAATCCAAAACGCGGAGGATTTTTACATCCGGGTATTTCTCTTAGTAAGTGCCAATGCTTATTGATTATCTGACTACTTCTAACTGATTGTGCCGGCGTGGCCAAGGGCCAGGCGGTGCCCACAGTCCTCAGACGTGCGGGAGGTATCTAGCCCCTTTCGGAGCAGGCGACAAAGATTATGCTGTCTACCGAGGTCAGAAGTCGGAGGCGTTGTCAAAGCAGGCAGGAGTCAACGGCCGGAGAGATCAATCATGAGTGGTAGTGGGAACACAGAGAAACTGCACGGTTGCTTCTGCAAAGTGAAAGCACGCCTGCACTGCCTTTATCAGTCGGTGCACTTCCAAGCTAGGCTTCATCCTGAAATGACTCAGCACCAGTTCTCTGTCTGCTTAGCCTCTCCAAGCGAGCACTTCTCCTTCTACCTTGCAGAACCACACGCTGCCGAGTCCTGATACGCCTATCAGGTTCAGGTGAGCTTGGAGGGCTGCCGTTCTCAGCTTCCACTGCAGGGGTTGGGGGAAGAGTAGCTTCTGTCTGCCCTTGTTCCATCTCTCTGCCTAGCTGTGGTTCCTGCTGAGTTGTTTCAGGCTCCTGTGCTACTGACTGCAATGGAGGTACTGAGGGCCCAGAGGCAACCTGTTCCTCCACTTCAGCTTCAGAGTCCTCCGAGTCCTCAGCTCCCAAGGCAGGGCCCATGACACTGATAAATGTGTATGCTGAAATACAAAGGTAAGTTGGTTCTTGTAGGTTATCCGGGCTGTGTGACTGGTCTTGGTATTTTCTTTCCTGACCAAAACCAAGACCACGGTCACACAGCCCGGATAACCTACAAGAACCAATGAACTCTGACCGCGAAAGCCTTTGACAATACAAAGGTAAGTCTTTGTGTATTATCCACTTTAGTAGGGTTACTATAAACTAATTCCTGTCTATTTAATTGTTGTGCGCTTGACCGGGCATTCTGAATGATCCTATTTGGATATCCCCTTTGTATCAGTGCATTTGATAATCTATTTGCCGCCTGTTGATAGTCTTGATCACTGGTGGAATTTCTTTTTAATCTAATATAGGTAAGTTCTCTTTAAGATGTTTAGGATGGAAAGAATTGAAATGAAATAATGAATTACGGTCTGTGGGTTTTCTATATACCCTGACTGCAAGTTTATTAAATGTGGTACGGTAAACCACGGTATCCCAAAAAAATATGAAGTTAGCATTGCAGGTACCGGTGAATCTAATGGAGGAACATGCATTAAGCCAGTTCAGAAAATTATCAAAATTAATGTCAGATGAAAAAATAAAGATCAGATCATCTATAAAATGCTGATATCCTATGATAAATTCTGCAAAGGGATTATTGTTGTATATAAAAAGGCATTCAAACTCCACCATAAAAATGTTGGCAATAGTTGGAGTGCTGGCGGAGCCCATGGCTATGCCATCAATCTGTAGAAAAAGCTGCTCACCAAATCTAAAGTAATTATGCTCCAGAACAATGTTCAAAAAGTTTTAAAGGAACTTTGAGTGTGGACTAGTATCTACACATGATTCTAAAAGTCTCTGGATGATTTTGCGTGTTTCTGCAACGGGTACATTCGTATAGAGAGATGTGACATCAACTGTTGCCAGTATATAATGTGTAGGAATATCAAGATTTTCAATGTATCTTATGAAATCTCCCACCCCAGAACACTTCTGGGGGTCCCAGGGGCTGTCATCCCCACCGTATAACACTTTGGGAGGTCCAAAGGGCTTTCAGTCACCTTGTGGGTCTGTCATCCCCACCTCAGGACACTACTGGGCATCCCAGGGGCTGTCATCCCCACCCTGGAACACTTCTGGGAGTCTCAGGGGCTTTCAATCCCCTTGGGGGTCTGTCATTCCCACCCTAGAACACTTTTGGGGATCCCAGGGGCTTTCAGTCCCCTTGGGGGGCTGTCATCACCACCCTAGAACACTTTTGGGGTTCCTGGGGTGCTCAGTCCCCTTTGGGGGCTGTCATCACCACCTCAGAACACTTCTGGTGGTCCCAGGGGCTGTCATCTCCACCCAAGAACACTTCTGTGCATCCCAGGGGCTTTCAATCCCCCCCCCAGAACCTTTCAGGGGGTCCCAGGGGCTTTCAATCCCCTTGGGGATCTGTCATCACCACCTCAGAACACTTCTGCGGGTCCCAGGGGCTGTCATCCCCACCGTAGAACACTTTTGGGGGTCCCAAGGGATTTCAGTCCCCTTGGGGGGCTGTCATCACCACCTCAGAACAGTTCTGGGGGTCCCACGGGCTGTCATCACAACCTCAGGACACTTTTGTGGGTCCCAGGGGCTGTCATCCCCCCTTCATAACACTTCTGGGGGTCCTAGGGGCTGTCATCCCCACCCTAGAACATTTCTGGGGTTTCCGGTGGCTTTCCGTCCCCTTAGGGGGCTGTCATCACCAGCTCAGAACACTTCTGGGGGTCTCAGGGGCTGTCATCCCCACCCTAGAACACTTCTGGGGGTCCTAGGGGCTGTCATCCCAACCTCAGAACACATCTAGGGGTCCCAGGGACTTTCAGTCCCCGTGGGTGCCTGTCATCCCCATCTCAGAACACATCTGGGCCTCCCAGGGGCTGTCATCCCCACCCTAGAACACTTCTGGGGGTCCCAGGGGCTTTTAGTCCCCTTGGGGGGCTGTCATCCCCACCTCAGAATGGTTTAGAAACCTTACTGGGAAATCCATTCCACATTTTCTTTGCAACCGGTTTTGTGCTGTAATGTATTTCAATGGAGTCAATGCAAGTCAACTTCCAGTAGGGCTGCTGAGCGAAGCAGTGTGTCTCCCCGGGGGCTCCCAGTGGGGGAACCAAGAAATGTCTTAAATAGGGGTGTCAAGCCCCCCCACCCAATTCCTAAATAGTGGAATGGGTGTCAGGGAATCTCCTGCTGCCGATGAAGAGCGGTTTGACTCCTGAACTCTCTGAGTTTTAAGACTCCGGAGATTCAGAAGCAGTCCTGCCAGCTTGAGGGGTTTTACTTTGCCGCAGACGTCTCTTTGGAATTAGGCTTCGCTCTCCCCTATCTACTACCATCTAAGCAACTATACAGAAGTAAGAATACCTACTCTCCTAAAATCTGAGTAAGTTTAAAAGAACTCTTTTGTTTTACCTGGATTTGGAAGTCCTGGGAGATTGCTAAACACATCTGTCGAATCCATATCTCCCCACCCAATGTTTAAATGACTCTTTAAAAACAAGAAAAGATCAGATAAACCGGCAGGAATCTTATCAATTTGATCAGTGGGAAGACATAACAACTAAGATTTTTGAAAGACGCTTCAGTTACCAATCAGGAACTACTACGTATAAAGGGGAGGGTGGAGGAGTAATCCCCCCAGCCCAAAGAGTCGTCTTTCTAACTAATCAAAGCTTTCCTGCCATGTCCTTCCCGGAAATAATCTATCATCGCGAGAGAGCCAGAGAACTTGGAATCGGAAGTGTGGCATTAGTGTGTAACTGGCAAATATCTCCCAAGTTCCTGAACATAAGGAAGACGGAAGGTTTATGACCCTGATTCCTGCAGCACCTCTTTGTTATTTACTACACTGGTGTATTTGCCTGGATTTTACCAACTGAGTTTTAACAGAATTTTCAGAAGTAGCAACCATGGAATATCTGACTAATCAGCTGGAACAATTCTCTGCTTCGATGAACATTCAACATCAACTTATTAAGCAAAAACTCGACATTATCTTAGACGATCTCAAAGACATAAAAACCCAAATTTGGCAGCACGGCCCTCAAGTTGACAAGAGAGATGAAGAACAGAAGAATCTTGCAAAGGAAACGGAGAACTACAATAAACAAACTGCAATAGCCCAGCTGACAACAACGGATCTGAATGTGAGTGACTTTGACTTCTGTCTCTTCAATCTGCCTGATGAACTTTTTAACCCCTGCTTGGAGGACTTAATGAGTAGAAAAACTGGAGCTGTCGGGATCTTTTTCTTTGAATGTGGGATGGAAGATATTGCAACATGGATTTACTATGAAGATCTGCTATCTGCAGAAGAAACCCTACCAACAACTTCCAAGGATGCTCTTCGATGCTTACTGTTAATGGGGAAAAGAAGGAAATGCTGGAAATTCCAGACAATTTAAAAGAGTCTAGTTTCTCCTTTGGAAAAGATTAAAAAGGAACCGGTTAAAAGGATTTTAATGGAAGTAGAATAATATATATTAATTTAATAGAAATATAATATAGAATAATTATATAATTATAGAAATATAATATGTATTAAATGAGTGTTTGGGAGAAATGGAGGACTTACAAAATAATAAATTTTTAATGGAAGTAATTAAATGTTTTCTACTATTCTAATCCATTTCTTATTAGTGAGATTCACTATATTTCTTTTATCTTTTTCTCTTTCTTTTATGATAGTATTATTAATTTTTTTCTCTGAAAAATATAAATGTCAAAGAGATTAATAAATATTAGCAATAATATCAGGATTAGAATTTTATGCAAAAGAGATTACTAAATTATCACAAGATGGAGGGAGGTGTAGGGGAAGTCAATATTTCTTTGATTATAAACAAACATTTTTAACAATGTTTCCTATCTGTTTTTTACTTTTTATTGTTTATGTCAACTGTTAAACTATGTGTTTAATATTTTTGGAAAAATAATAATTTTTTTTTAAAAAAAGTCAATGCAAGTCAACCAACACTCTCCTCTCCCATTATCTTCAATGGGCTGGGCAGGCTCTCCCATTGCTTCCAATGGGCTGACTTGTCATTCGTTTTAGTACAGCCCTGTGTGACTAGAATCGTTAGCACCATCTCGCCAACAGGCGCGTTATTTTAATGCACTATTAATGTTTTCCGTCAGGAAAAAAAGTGGGAAGCAACGCAGGCTTTTAATGTTATTATATTATTGATAGATAGCTGGTAGCTGCAATGGGCTGGGAGAAGGGGGGCGTGTGGTTGGGGGGAACAAAAGGAACCCCCCCCTTTTCTGCTCCCGGGTCTCGATGCTCCGTTTCAGAGCGGGATCGGCGCGCGTAACCCCAGGCGCACGCTCAGCGTTTGGGTCAGAAAAAGAGAGAGAAAGTTCAAAAAGGGAAGACGCGCGTCCTTTTTCTTTCTTTGGCTCCCGAGGGGAGCGAGGCGCTTTGGGAAAGAGGCGAACCAGATCCAGCGCCCCGGTCCCAAGGTGGGTTTCTGGAGCGGGGCGGAAAGGGCGGCGGGGAAGGGCCGCGATCGCCGCGCGATGAGACGGAGGCGCTCCCCCATCAGCGTGGCTGGCTCGGCGCGACGTCCTTCCGCACGGCGTCCCTCGCCTCGCCGGAGGTAAAGCGAAAACGAAAGGGCCCCTCGCCTTTCGATTCCCGACAGCTCTTTCGGCGGTCTCCCCCCCCTCCCCGCCGCCCCCTTCCCCCCTGCAGGTTTGGGCCGGGCGGGCGCTCGCGCGAAAGGACGCCTGGCTTTGCCTGGCCGCCCCCGGCCATCAAGCGGCTCGTTACGGGAATGCAGGTGAGCGCGAGGAGCGCGCGGGGATGCGCCCCGAAAGGGAGAGCGCGAGGAGGGGCTGGGTGTGTGCGCGCGCGTCCGTGAGGTAGATGCCCCCCCCACCTCCCTCCCTCCCTTCTGTTGCCGCCGCCTCGCCAGCAGGAGAAGCACGTTGGCGCGTTTCTCGCTCTGTGCTTTGGCAGCGCGGGCGTCGCCTGCCCTGTTTCTGGCTCGCTGTCTCGCTCGCTCTCGGCCGTCTTCGCCTAAGGGGCTTCTGTCTCCAGCTTCCACGCGCTCCTCCTCCCACTTCCTCGCCTTTTTTAAAAAATAAAAAATAAAATAAAAATCTTCTTTCTTCCTCGGCCCTCTCCGTTTTGGCGGCCGTAGCGGGAAAGAGTTGCAGGTGCTGTCTTCGGCCCTCCGCGGCAATTGGGCAGAGCGCGCGAGCCTCTTATTTATTGGCGAGCTCTCCCACCCATCCCACGATTGGAAAGGGGGGGGGGAGAGAGAGAGAGAGAAAAAAAAAAGAGGGGAGAGAGAACACCCTCCCTTCGCCTCCCTTCAATCCTCCTTCAGCACCAAAACATACCTGCTGGATGGGCATGTGGTTGCCTTTCATTAGTGGCCTTGGTGGAATAGGAGCCCTGGTCTTAACGTGACCGTCAGGAGCGGATAGAGAAGACTCCTCGAGATTCCCAGAGAGGTCGGAGCTGGCTGCGTTAGTAAGTCATTTTTTGTGGTAGAATCTGTGTTTTGTTTTTGTTTTTTTTCCTGTCCTGTGAGCAGACTGTCCAGTTGCTCTAAGCAAAAACAAGAACTTGACGATTGCAACTTAAGGGGTTTTTTTTTGACAGTTGGGCAGGGCAAATGCTTTAAGCTTCTGTTCTTTTCTCAATTTCCTGAGCACCTTATGTCAGGAAAGCTGGGTCTGCTGTTGTGGTCGATGTACGTTCTGAATTTAGGACTGTAGGTGTAATTTCATTGTTTCGTTTGATAAAGAAGCTGATCTTTAGCAGATATGTAGAGGATTTAAACTGGCATTACATGTCTGTCCAGTTCCCTGTTACAATCAATAACGGTGGTGGTGTGGGTATCTTATATTTTAGTTGTCTTTCTTTTTAGTCCTGGTCTGTTCTTGCTGTTTTTTTTTTTGGGGGGGGATTCTTAATGCTTGCATGTTGAGTTGTAAAGGAAGTGTTTTGGTGATTCGGTGCACATACAGGATGCATAGACTCCTCGTGTTTCTTTGGATTTGACTGTGTGGGAAAGATCCCTGCATGAGATCTGAATTTGGATAGGGCCAAGAAGACTGTAAACTAGAGTTGCTGATAGCAAGAAGACAAGAAGGCTTGCCACACAGGGGTGTCTTGGAGCTTCAGAAAGGACGCTGCATCAAGAGTTCTCAGAGCATTATTCCTCCTGGGGCAGGCATACAGATCATCAGCGCTTTGTGAATTTCTTTTGACCACCAAGGAAGAACTGAGGGTTAACTGATTCCAGAAACCCTTAGTCAGTCTTTTAAAATATCTAAATAAAACCTTTGTGTCAGTAGAAATATAGTTGAGTCAGTTGGCTTTCAATTGAATCAATAACATTTCAGCATCTTTTCTTATTGCCAAATGGATTTTGCTTTGAATACTGTTCTTGCACACAAACTTGCTGCCTGCTATGGATCTCAGAATTGTATAAGGTCACAAAAAGCATTGCTTTTCACAATAGGAACTTGGAGGATGAGCCAGCAGCAACACTTATTTTGGGGAAATATTGTCTTCATTGTTCTAACCTTTCCACACTATTCTGGATTAATTATGTTCCAAGTCCAAATAAATGTATTGTTCCTAAGCTGCCACAGTCTTATTGTGAAAGTTTCTCTTCAAAGCTATTGTAGTTCACAGCTGTTCTGCAACACTGAAGTTTATTTCTTGCAAAATCAGCTCTTTTGCTGGCACTTGTAATCAGATTTGTATACACTGTGGCAAAGCCAATTAAGCAAGATGACTTAAGATATTAATATCATGAAGTATTGCTTACAGCTACTATAAATATGATGGGAACAATAGAATGGTTCAGGCTTCAAGTTCAAGGGAGAATATACCAGTCTTGACTTAATAGTGGGTGAATCAGGAGTCTTTAAAATAGCAGTGAAAAGATTGTTTAATGATCTTATCTTAACTGGATATTACAGTGTTTCTCTAGCAAAAACAGGTATCTTTCCAGGAACTATTTTTAAACTGCATAAAATGGGCAGATTAGGCTGGCTTGGTGGTGAAAGTGGTTCCCGGGTAGATAATACATTTGAGCAGGGGACTTGTCTGCACAATATTTAGTAGTAGTGAGCTTTGTCATTTTGAGATTAAGAACATGGAATACATCCGTTGAATGAACTGTTTACCTGCAAACTTTCAAAATGTAATTTTGAAATGCCGAACTGTTTGAATATTGACTTGATTTGATATGATACTCCTGGTGCGTATATTTCTACTCACTGTATTTAATACTATAGTATCTTGAAAATTACAGTTAAAATGCTGGAGAATGAGAAATCATTATGGGATAGATGCAATAAGAAATGGGAATTCAGGAGAAGAAACTGCGCTACAGAGGTGGTAGCATCTTGAAGTGGATACAATAAAGTTGCTGGTGTCAGCACTAATGCATTTCATTATGCAATTGTTCTTGTTATTCAGATCAGATAATGGCCTGATGAAATACATAAGCAGTCTGCAGGAAATTAATGATTAATTTCTCTAACGTATGCTTACTATAGGACTTCTGACTAATAAAGTACTGTCTACCAGTTATTGCTTACAGTTGCAGTAAGTGGGGGGAGGTACAATTCCGTATTTCATTCTTGTCTTGTAGCACTCAAACATGTTCAGTAATCAGTAATTCTTACTTGATTCACAAAATCAGTGAAGGACAACTATGGCACAAACAATTCATTTGTGTAGCATCTGGTCATTCTGAATAACAAAAAGCAAGCAGTGTGACTTTTGCTTGTAAAGATGGCATACTAAACACATTAAGCATAAGATGTCCAATTCTTTTTAATGGGTTAGGTGAGCATTTATTTAATTTCATTTAAAGTTTAGAGAGTTGTAACTTTAAAGTTCCATTCTGTTTTACAAGTACCCTCCCCAAGTTCTAATTCGACAATCATCTCTAACTAGCTACACTGGTCAAAACATGTCCGAAACAAAAGGTTGCTGCTAAAAGTTAATAGTCCATCCTATGCATTGTTTCTTCTGAGAACTATATTTCTCTTTGTTCAATGGACTTACTTCAAGATAAGTATGTAAAGAATTGTTATGTGAAATATTAAATTTACTACATATGGTATGAATCTGTTAGCCACTGAATCATTAAGGATAGATCATGTAGTTCTGGTCACATGCAACAACATAATATGGGCAAACAGTAAAAATCATAGCTTAGCATGAGTATTATAAGTGAAAGCTGTTGCAACTAGATAACAATATAAGGACTTGATCATTCCAGGTCTTTCTCCTATGTAATTTTTGTTGAAGTAAAAGATTTTAGAATGTGCTTGAGGGCCAAATAATGTGGCCCTCATAGACTAGCAGGTAATTCATAGAATCTAAGATCTACATTATTTTACTATCTTTAAAAAAAAAAACTTTTACTTGACATTGAAGGTATTTTTTAAAAGTTTATCTTCTTTCTTTTACCAGACTGAACCCTAATGCTTTAAAAATAACTTTAGTGAGCTACTTTGACAAATAAGTTAATGGACATTGTTAAGGCAAAGGTAAGATATCAGAGTCAATGCATTTGTTCCAAAGGACCTTTGGGTTTGGCCTGTATGTATTTGAATATCATGCGTAGTTTCTGTCAAAAACAATGTTACGTTTACTGAAATTTTTAAAATACATCTGTAGAAAATAAGTGATGAATAAATATAGATACTTAAAACATACAAAAAGAATATTCTCAATAATAAGGTTTTGGGCAGGTGCTGAAAAAATATGTTAAATTATAAAAACAATATATTTGCCGTTTGGCTTGTATATTTTTAAAAGGAATCATTCAGTTTAATGAGACATATTTCTAGGTAAGTGTGCCTAGGATCAAAACTTTAGGATACATTTTCAATATTCAGTGTTCCATAGTAAATAGTCACTTTGATCCTATAAAACACAATTATAATGATAGGGTGCAAGTTACTTAACATAGAAATAACCTATATGAACATGTTGCTCACTATCAAATGCTACAGGAATATCTTTATACACAATAATATAGCTGCCAATGCTAAATGTCTCTATTGGCAAACCAATAGCTTATATACAAACCTGGGTCTGGCACTTACACCGAAATGCAAAAATTTCATGATATTGTAAACATTTTCAGTTGTCAGACAATGTATCTGAACACAGAAGTGTAATTCTGTAAAGCTATTTGATAGCTTGTTTCAAATATTTGTCATGAAATCTGCAAATAAAGCATCTTTTGTAAAATGTTTTAAAGACAAGATTTTTACTTACATACTCAGTAATAGTATGACATATCTAAAACAGAAGGTTCTTTAAGAAATGTATGCTAGCTTTCATTATAAGTTAATATACATTGTTAATAGGAAGACATGGTTTATGGACCCAATTCTCTAATCTTTAGAATTTGATTTACTGAGTGTATGTGTGTGGGGGTCCTATATGGTAACAAGGTTCTCTGCTTGATGACAGGGAAACGTTGGCTACATTAAACTATTCAAAGAACAATATTATTCTACTGTGAAGTTAATTCTGGGGTGTGTTTTGCAATCGAATACACATGAAACTTGATCCCTGTGTGGATATATGATGAAAAGATAATACAAGTCAGTAGTTTTAATTGCATAGGTAAATGAACGGCAATCATGCTTCAAAATATTGATAGTGTTAGAACTTTTCATGTCTTACAACTTGGTGCAATAGACAGTTACAGTAAAATCTACAGTCTTTTAACCAGTATTGAACTTCCCTGTATGTGTATACCACAAACAAGCTTATTAGACGTATTGATTTGCGTTGCAATAGTAACTGAATAATTCTTAATGTCAATATAACCCTTTCAGAATTGCATATGCAATCTTCTTGTAATTCTTACAATTGTCATGTAAGAAAGAGTCAGTTTGGCATAGTGGTTTGAGTGCTGAATTGGAGAGATCCAAGTTGAAATTCTGCTTTGGCATGAAGTGTGTTGGGTGATGTTGGAGCAGTTGCTCTCTCTCAGCCTAACCTACCTTGAAAGGTAAAATGGGGGTGGTTCTGTGAAACCTTTCTAAGCTCCTTTGAGGAGAGGTGGGGGAAAACATAATAAGATGCTGTATGATCTACAAAGAGCTGCTTGTGTGAAACTATATAGTTATTCATGTGTAAGGGGCGACTAGTTTGCAAATCACATCTCAGTGTCCTAGCCAGTGTGCTACATTAGTTTTTTTCTGAATATATTGGGAAAGTATGTAATTCAGAATTAGGAGCCAGTTTCAAAAGTAGTAAATTGGTATGTAGCCTTATCTACAAACCAAAGCGCTGTAACTCTGTACCGAAATTCCACAGCATACTGTGGATGATATAGGATAGAAAAATGTAAATTTGGCCTTTATTTTCTTACCAAATTTCTGTTCCCTAATATATGAAGTTTACCAATGGAGGGATTATGTTCTTAGATTGTAATGCAAGACTTTAGAGAGGCTGATGTACCTTTACTGGGGGACTAAGTGTGTAGTGAACTCAGGCTTCCTTATGAGTAAGCACACATAGAATTGGTCTTCCCAGATGGTTTTCTATGTGTTATCACTGTAGCTGTGATTCAGTTTAATAACATACTGAGAAAAATGACCAGATCTTCTGTTCCTTGAGAAATTATTCTACAAACAAACAAAAAATCCTTCCGTACTTGTGACTTGTATTATGAAGCTTGTAAATGATATTTGGGGAACAACTGATCCAGCCTAGTTTTAGGGAGGGGAATATATAACAGGTTGGTGCTTACAGCACTTTTTATTAAAAGTGTTTAAAAGTAAAAAAAATTAATGCACTTCTTGAACTATTTTATTCTTATGTAATATGCTGTACAATGTCCATTCAAGCAGAGAGAACTTCCAATGACTTCAGTTTGCTTGATCAATTGGTCTCCATTTTATCTCTGTGCTAACTGTTAAGGAATGTAATAAAGAAGAGGGGAAAGGCTGTTGTGTTGATTTTGCACTGTGTATATTCAATGATCTTCAGAATGATAGAATGGATTCTTTAATATTAGGGCTGCCAACTGTGGGTTGAGAAATACCTGGAGATTTTGAAGATGGTGCCTTGGGCGGGTGGGGTTTGGGGAGGGGAAATACCTCAGTAGGGTGTAATGCCATAGAGTCCACCATCTAAAACAGCAATTTTCTCAAGGGGAACTGATCTATGTTGCCTGGAGATTATAATCTGGGAGACCTCCAGGCCCCACTCTGAGGTTGGCAACCTTATTATCCATTGGTTCTTGTAGGTTATCCGGGCTGTGTAACCGTGGTCTTGGAATTTTCTTTCCTGACGTTTCGCCAGCAACTGTGGCAGGCATCTTCAGAGTAGTAACACTGAAGGACAGTGTCTCTCAGTGTCAAGGGTGTAGGAAGAGTAATATATAGTCAGAAAGGGGTTGGGTTTGAGCTGAGTATTGTCCTGCAAAAGTATTGTCCTGTAAGTATCAAGATAATGTGCTAATGAGGGTATGGTATGTTAATATGGAACCATTGTATCCTGAAGTGATCTGTTAATGTGTGTAATCCAAAGCTAATCTGTATGGCTATTGTTGAATGTTGTCTTTGTCTGGAGGTTTTTTTTTTGCAGGACAATACTCAGCTCAAACCCAACCCCTTTCTGACTATATATTACTCTTCCTACACCTTCCTGAGAGACACTGTCCTTCAGTGTTACTACTCTGAAGATGCCTGCCACAGTTGCTGGCGAAACGTCAGGAAAGAAAATTCCAAGACCACGGTTACACAGCCCGGATAACCTACAAGAACCAATGAACTCTGACCGTGAAAGCCTTCGACAATACTTATTATCCATGTTTAAAACAATGACCATATAGTAGGAAATGGTCTTCACTAAGCTTACATAATTTTTAATTTAAAAAAGTGAGGACAACAGAATGTTAGTGAACATCTTGAGGCCATTTCCTTTCAAGATGTTGAGGTCACATGTCTTAAGTACAGACACATAGTGCTGGAGCAGCTAAGGATAAGCAGGAGAAACTGCTTTGGTTTACTATGATTTGCCAGCTGGGAAAACTGAACTGGACAAACTCTTTTAATAGGTTTGGCTGTGATCTATAGAGTTGTGTGAGAATCCTGCTGAGAAACTCTGCAACTGTTGCCAGACCATTTTGGCTTCACTTAATTTTATTCCAGATATTTTGCCTAAGGAATGTTGGAAATTTACTTCCAATCTCACTAGGTATAGGTGAAATGGTTTGTCTTATGAGAGTTAGGTACTGGGTAGCTGACTGTTTGCAACTAAGATCCAGTGTGGGCATAGTCACAGAAGATAACAGGCAACATGGCATTTTGCTGGCTTGCTTGGGTAACATACAGCCTAATGTCATCATGGGCAGGTACATCATTTTAAAATCAACAACATTTTGAGTGCATGTGTTGATCTTGCACCTGTGCATGCAGGGGCATTAAACAGTTGGTACCAATAATTTCACCGGCACATAATCAGTGCTCTGCCAAGGCAGAGGTTCTTTTGGACTTGGGGGCAATAAATACACAGGTAGGTGAAGGAAAAGCAATGCTTTACTTATAACACACAGCATTCAGCTTATAACACAAAGTAACACAAAGCATTCAGCTGGCACACAATATAGCATTTATTACTTTACAAGAGCTTATCTCCACTTCGGCTGCTGGGAGCCTCGTGTACAGCAGCGAGAGAGACCACGGGTCGTCAGTCAGGTTACACAGCATCCAGAGCCTGATCTGTGTTGAAGCTCTCTGCTGGTCTTCATTCTTGGGTTTTTATCACTCAGGCCAGATACCTTAGGTTGATTCAGTGCACCTGGCTCACAACCCTTCATTCCTGATCGTGCATACCAGCTGATGCATGAGTCAGCATAGAATGCCTAATCAATCTGAGATTATACCTGGTACACAATGCAGGCCAGCATTCTTTACAGAGGGAATATGGGGGAAATGAGACATGTCAACCTAAACTCCTCGCCATACAATATTCTTCCGCGTATTTCCAATACAGTCAGAAGTAAAATACAGTTCCCGGCTGGTAGTGTTAGAATATACAAAATATTTCAATTCAGTTTAGAACTCTTGGTTTACAAAAAAAATCTCAACTTTTTGGAGTATCACTTAGCCTGGTCAAATGCTTCCTTTACTTACCCCCAGCAGGCTTGAGACGTCCATGGAGGCCACATTTTTGTAAGCCGATTTTCTTAATGTTGGGTAAATAGGGGTACAGCCACTGGACCTGAGCATTTAAAACACAAACAATGTTTGGAGTGTTTAAGGAACCATGTCAAACTGCCTTAAAACTACTGGGTGTATGCTCCATTACTAATAATCCTGTCTTTTCTCACAACTACAGTGCAGTATACCCTGACCTGGATGGCCCAGGCTAGCCTGACCCCATCAGATCTCAGAAGCCAAGCAGGGCCGCCCCTGGTTAGTACTTGGATTATTCTAGAGAAAGGGAATGGCAAACCACCTCTGTTAGTCTTTTGTTTTGAAAACTCTACTAGGGTGCCATAAAACTTGATGGCACTTTACATACACACAGTGCACAGTATATGTTATCTACCATTATTATTATGATCTACAGATGTGCTTCTTTCCATTCCAAAGCTTTTAATTTGTTTTGGAGAAGAATTTTTGTCTAGATGGCATGATTTATCAGATATATGAAGCAGCTAATATAAGCAAAAACCTTTCCCATTTGTTTCAGTGGTGAAAGGGTTCCAGTATTAATCTAAATTCTTCAAAGTGACCCTTTAAGTACAAACAAAATAGTATATACTGCAGTAAACATTTTCTTGTAATTGGTGACTAACTGACCATGCATTCCTGAGCTTTGTACTCAGCTTTGGGACAATTGAGAATATTTGTAAACACTTGTTGTAGGTCCTTTTGTATATATTGTCCTACATTGTATGTCATTGCACGTAGCTAGTTATAAAGTTTTGCACTTTGTTTAATAGTAATTTCGCTCCTGTACTAATTTCCAAATCTCTTGATATATGTACAGTGGTGTCTAGTTTCCCCCCCACTCCTGAGTGGCACTATGGCGAATTTGACTGATACATTTTCATTTAGTGTGTCTGAAAGAGATTTAATTCTTCAGGATTTACCTAGTGTGTGTGATTTTGATAATGATAAAGATATTGATATTTCAGCTCTTAGCCATATTTGTAAAAAGCTTACAAGAATGGAATTATATGCAGCTGTATTGTCAGACTATGTTCGGTCCAATATAATTCCTCGTGGTCTTAGAATGAATAAGAGTCCAACTCTCTTCAGGGACAATACTGAATTTAAGGAGAAGTGGGTGGGAATATTGAATCGTTGTTCAATTGATTTAATGCTACTCATTATTGGACAAGCAAAGAAAGAATCAGGAAATATTAAAATTGAAATGAAGAAGGTTTGTGAGACATTGGAGAAACAAGTATCCCCGGATATTTTTAAGTCTCAGATGGATAAGCTTGATGTTGAGATTAAGAAATTTGCAGATGATATTAAAGAATTTAAGGCTAAAAAATTCAAGAGGGACAAGGAAGATTATTCCAGCAAAAGAGTATACCTTTGGTATTATTCTGAGGAGTCTAAGGGTGGTAGCAAACAAACCAACTATAGAGGCTACAACAAACAGAATAAACGAAAGGGTTTTAAAAACAGCAACCGCTATAGTGAAGAGGAGTCTTACAGTGACTCTGCGAATAGCTCTGACTCCAACCGGAGCTATGGACTCCGACCTAGAGAGGAGGGAATGCATTTTTTCGAGAAGCATCCCTATCGAAAGAAGAATGCTTAGTGGTCAACCTATCCTCCAGAACGTTAAGTCCCCTTGAAGAAAAAGTGCTTAATATGGGTTTAGGTTTTGTCCCGACGCCCGCTTACTCTGCATTTCAGACCCGTGTGGATTTGTTTAAATTGTTTCGGCTTATTAAACTCAAAGATCATTTCAAATCCGGCTCTAGCAATATTTCTCCGTTTTGTATGAAATCTAAGTTTAATCCAAATAGCACCAACCCCATGATTCATGCCTTCCAAATGGCTGTTAATAGGGATATCTTGAAATTAGAAAATAGCAAAATTCCTAAACACTATAATCTATCCCTTAGTGAAAAACAGGCTCTTGACGGACTTGCGTCCGATCCAGAGTTAATTATTCGGCCAGCAGATAAGGGCGGAGCAATTGTGCTTCAAAATAAACAGGATTACGTAGAGGAAATTATGAGGCAATTGAATCAAACGGAGTATTATCAAAAAATTGCTAGAGACCCTACAAAAATCATTACTGCTAATATTACTGATATTGTCCAAGAAGCCCTACATAATGGTGACATAGACAATAATACTGCTGAGTTCTTGGTAAATAAGTTTCCCCGGATTCCTGTCTTATATACATTGCCCAAGATACAAAAACCTGGATTAATTCCGCCAGGAAGGCCAATTGTATCAGCTTCTCAGAGTGTATTGGAACCGGTATCAAAATATTTAGACTATCATCTCAGGCAGTTTGCAGTGAACACTGAGTCTTTCATTTTAGACACCAGGGACTTCATTCGTTACATTGAAAACATCCATGTCCCTAGAGATTGCGTTCTAGCAACCGTTGATGTTGTTTCTTTATATACTAACGTTCCATTGAGTTACACTTATAGAATCATCGAACATCATCTCAACTCTAGAGTAGACCCCGTTCCTTCCACTCCTTTTCTTTTAAAACTTCTGGAAATGGTATTTAAGAACAACTTCTTTAGGTTTGATAACCCACTATACCTGCAAACGGGAGGTATAGCCATGGGATCAGCAGTGGCTCCCACCATAGCCAACATTTTTATGGTGGATTTTGAGCATAAATTTATTTATAACGACCACCCCTTTAAGGATTCCATTCTTGGATATCGTCATTATATTGATGACCTTATATTTCTGTTCACTGCAGATATTAATTTCCCAGAATTTTTGTCGTGGCTCAATGCATGCTCTAGTATTCAATTTACAGGACAAGCACACTCTCAACAGATACCATTTTTAGACACCTTGGTATACCATACCCAGAATGATCAATTGGCTGTAAGAATGTATAGAAAGTCTACTGATAGAAATGCACTTTTGCATTTCAACTCATTTCATCCCAAACACCTAAGACATAACTTGCCTTATCGGCAATTTGTAAGAATGAAACGAAACACCACATTACAGCAAGACTTTGAAGTAGCCGCGTCTTCTCTATCTACCACCTTAACCCACAGGGGCTATCCTCCTAAAGTAATAATGCAAGCAAGAAATAGTATCCAACATGTTGACAGGATTTACTGTACAAGAATATAGATAAACCATTGAAGGAACAAACACTCACCTTTGCCTTGCAGCATACACACCTATCGGGGCAGATTAGCTATGTCATCAAAAAACATTGGCATTTACTCAATGATATTCCAGGCTGCCAAAACTTTCCCAAGATAGGTTAAAGGAAAACCTCTTCAGTTAAGGACAGACTTGTACATTCTGACATATTTGTTGAGTCCAATAGTGATAAGATTCGGGGACACTTTAAATGCCATAAATGTCTTGCTTGCAGCTTTTACCTGGAGGTCAAAGAATTTAAAAGAACTGACTCAGATTTTTCTTTTCAACTTCGTTCTTTTACCAATTGTGACACAAAATATTGTGTATATTGTCTTTTGTGCCCCTGTGGAAAGATTTACACTGGATCTAATATTAGACCAATTAAAACCCGGATCCTTGAACATAGGTCCAGGATACGCGCACGTATAACATCAGCCCCGGTAGTAAAACATTTCCTCCATTTTCGGCACAGCGAGAACGACCTGCGCTATTTTGTGATCTGGCAATTAAAAGCTAGGAGATTTGACAAACAAGATAGAGAAAAATTACTTAGGCAGAAGGAAGCTTATTTCATTCATTTATTGAACTCCATGGCTCCCTTTGGATTGAATTTGGAAAATGATCTGTCATGCTTTCTTTGAATATAGGCTAGGTCCCTTTAAGAGAGAATGAAAGTACATCTCTCAAGCACCTGATGTATACAAGCTGACTCGTTTGCCGCACACCGGTTAGCTATTTAGCAACTAGTAAATCCTCCTAATGGTATCTCCACACTGAGCTTCCTTACCCTACGTGGGACTGACAACAGAATTTTACCCCTGGTGGGATATATAATGTAACCTACAATTTGAAAAATATGTGGAAAATCTATGCAAGATGCCTTTTTCTAAGTAATTTTTATTGGAATATTTATTGTGATATTTATTGCTTAATTGTTATATTTATGATTGATATTATGACTGTGATTTTTATATGAATAGGAAGGACTGAAGAAGAATTATTAATTACCGTATATACTCGCGTATAAGCCGAGTTTTTCAGCCCCAAAAATGGGCTGAAAAAGCCGGCCTCGGCTTATACGCGGGTCAATACGGGGGGAGGGAGGAGGGAGGGGGGAAACTTACCGCCGCCGGGCCCGTGCCGCTTCCTGCCACCAGGAGGGGCCTTGGGCAGCCTCCTGCAGCCGCAGGAAGGCTGCCCCAGCCCCCCCGCCCCCGCCGCCATTTTTTTCGGGCGGGAGGGGCCTTGGGCAGCCTCCTGCAGCCGCAGGATGGCTGCCCAAGGCCCCCCCGCCCCCCGCCGCCATTTTTTCGGGTGGGAGGGGCCTTGGGCAGCCTCCTGCAGCCGCAGGATGGCTGCCCAAGGCCCCCCAACCCCCCGCCGCCATTTTTTTCGGGCGGGAGGGGCCTTGGGCAGCCTTTTGCAGCCGCAGGAAGGCTGCCCCGGCCCTTCCCGCCCCCGCCGCCATTTTTCCCGGGCGGGAGGGGCCTTGGGCAACCTCCTGCAGCCGCAGGAAGGCTGCTCCGGGTCCCCCTGGGCCTCGCCGCCGCTTCCTCCCGCCGGGAGCGGCCTGGGGCAGCCTCCTGCAGCCGCAGGAAGGCTGCCCAGGCCCCCCCGGGCCGCACCGCCGCCGGACCCTCGCCGCTGGAGAGCCCTGTCAGGTAAGCCTGCGGGGGGGGAGGGGTTATAAGCCGATCCTCGGCTTATACGCGGGTGCCTAATTTTTCCCCATTTTTGGGGAGAAATTGGGCACCTCGGCTTATACGCGGGTCGCTTATACATGGGTATATACGGTAGTCAAGAATTTGAAACAGCCGTATCCTCCATTGCTAGTGGCATCCATCATACTACGTGATTATTATCTGCATAAGAAGAATTTTTGTACTCAGCTTTGGGACAATATTTGTAAACACTTGTTGTAGGTCCTTTTGTATATTGTCCTACATTGTATGTCATTGCACGTAGCTAGTTATAAAGTTTTGCACTTTGTTTAATAGTAATTTCGCTCCTGTACTAATTTCCAAATCTCTTGATATATGTACAGTGGTGTCTAATTTTCCCCCCACTACCTGGCAGTTGGCAACCCTATGCATGGGAGATAAATCCTGTTGCACGGGCCAAAAAAGGGGGACATTTCCAAGCGTCTCAGGAGGCTGCCTAACAGTGGCCCCGCCCACAGGCCAGCGCCATGACACCCCAGGACACCTCCCAGGATGCCCTGGGATGTCCCGGGGCAGTGACTAGCGTCCGGCCCTGCATGCCAGCGCTGGGGCCACAAACGCAGGCGTATGCTGCACGAATGCCAGCACTGTGGGTCCTTGCTCAGGCCTTCGCTGGCCTCCAAAGGCCTTTCATCATGGCTGCTGGGGCAGCTCAGGAATGCGCTTTTAGAGGGCCAATGAAAGGGAAGACTTCTGTTGTTTATAAGGTGTTAATATGCATCTGATGTATTCTGGAGACTCCTGCTTGTGTATGTATATTTTGTAGTCTATGCCACAACAGTATGGTATAGCTTTGTATGGTAAGCCATTTCACCATTGAATCTCTTACTAAACATCTTACTTGTATTCTGTTTTCCCTAATTAAAAGAAATAATGTATTATTTTTAAGTAGTCTTCCACTAGGTTCAAACAGTTTTGCATTTAATTTTTTTAACTAGAAGGGAGACTTCTAATTATGGGAAGGATGAGGATTGTTTAAGATTGAGACATATGCCAGTATTGATTTTTGAAAAACTTTGAGGATCTAAAATCAGTTATGTGATGGCTACAGTCACTAATATCATAGTCCTTTAGACTCTGTCTTATTTACATCTATGTTTGAATCTAGGAGAAAGACAAAGACAATCTTGCTTTGTGTATAGAATCGTAGAGCTGATTTTTGTCTGAAACGGAGGGGATGGAGGCAATGAAATTACTTTTTATTGTACAATCATAACTGACAAGGAATAGTAGTTTTAAGTCTTGAAACACTTGTATTGCATAATTACTTGGTCTTAGAAATGTTATTTAAAAAATAATAAAATTTTACACTGTCCCTGCAAAAAGCTAATGCTTAGGGTTGCCAACCTCCAGGTAGTAGCTGGAGATCTCCTGCTATTACAACTGATCTCCAGCTGATAGAGATCAGTTCACCTGGAGAAAATGGCCGTTTTGCCAATTGAACTCTATGGCATTTAAGTCCTTCCTCTCCCCAAACCCCGCCCTCCCCAGGCTCTGCCCCAAAAACCTCCTGTTGGTTTCGAAGAAGGACCTGGCAACCCTACTAATGCTGAATGTTAAAGGATTCTACAGAAAATTCCGTGAGGCATGAAGTAATGCTGTAAGGAGGTGAAAAATTATTTTATTATTTAGGTTTTTATCCCACCCGCTGTCCCCAGCCTAAAATGGCAAATGTGACTCTCTTACAGCTTGTGCTACTGAGCTGGAGTCTTTCTACCATGTGGTATTGGCAGTTTGGTGGTCATGGGACTGTTGGAAAGTAAAAAGATCCATCTCCAAAAGTGTGGCTAACAGATGGCAGGGCCCAACTGAATAAGTCAAGATGTGAAAACACAGTATCTCTCTTCCTATTTGACTTCTGAGAATATGTATGAAATGGGAAATTTAGGGTTCAATGTGACATTTTTATGTGTACACTGTTCATGGTGGAATTTTGAATCAGTTAATCACAAGCCCATTACTAGTCTTTGTATATCATTAAACTATATCTGAGATTTCCCCCCATGATTTTGACCTTTGGAAAATCTGTACTTTCTTTAAGGCCATTGTTTTATGGCTAAAGAAGTAAATATAACACTGCATGAATATGAACCTCAGTAGAATTAATGCTTCAAAGAGCTACTCATATTCATCAGGTTTGCCTCCAGCTCCTTCAACTGTCCTCACTAAATCTGAAGATGTAGCTGGCTTTGTAATATGAACCTGTATTTTCTGATGTGTTGAGATTTAGGGCTTAAATCTAAAGATTGCCAGCAGAGATGGAGGGGTTGTACATCGCATTGCTTGTAGAAGTTTCCAGGTTCAATCCTTGGCCTCTATGGTTAATGTGATCAGGTAGCAGACACAATAGAAGACCACAGAGAGTTGCTTCCAGTCACAGTTTATGATGTTGATAGACCACTGTTATTAATAATGAAGCTTCATGCAAGAGGAGGGTATCTCAGTAGATAAGGTCATATGTAGATGTGTTATTAAATTTTAGTGGGGGAATGTTGTATTGTTTGAGCCTTTTTGGCTGCTTTTATCCACAGAGGGACTGAGAGTAGTTTACAAAAAAGATGAAAAAGGTGCTCAATTACACATTTGTTTAAACAAATAGACAAATAAATTACAAATAAATCTGGTCAGGTCTAGGTCTGCCCAGTTGAATACCATAGGTCTCAGGCTTCAAGCCCTAGGGCCAAGAGCCCAGATGCCCAAGGGCTTCCATTTCTATCTTTATCCAGGCTGAATACTGCAGAAAGAGGAGAAAAAAGTCAGCTGCTGCTAAGTTACTGCCATGCCAGCCAGCAAGATCTTCCTCACTTCCTAGTCCAGTGATGTACCTGTTACATGACCTCACTTTAATTGTTTCCATTAATCGTGGTTTTTATTACAGTTGAATATTAAGGAAGACTACCTGGGGATTGGCTATCATTGATTCAAATTTCAGATAAGAATGGGCAATGAATGCTATCGGTGGGAAGGTTTTGTAATACAGCGGGTTGTAGTCTTAAACTTAAATACACACAATGTTTTCAGAAACTTTATATTCCCCACATATCTGAAGAACTGACCCATGACTCACATAGTGAAGTAAAGTGTGTTAGTCTTCAAGGTTCCAGGGTACTAGTACAAACAGTCCCTTTAATGCATAGAATAAGGTTTATTGCTGCAATTAAATATTTAAAATTAATCTTTAAGAAAATGTAAGAGAAAATATCACAGTGAGTTATGATAGTTCATCAGGGTTGATTTAAAGGAATTTTGCTTTATTTAAAATCATTGCATAAAGTGTTCAGTTCTCCTATGGCCTCATACAGCAGTATCGATTTGCAGCTTGTCCATACCCTTGGTTTGTTTCCAATGGCTGGGCATTCTGCCAATCCATGATCAAATAAACATTTTCTTTGATTGTGCTATCCAAATCGTAATTCTGCTTAAGAGTAGAGAAAAATGTACTTTATGTAATAGCAACTTAGTCATATTAGCTGTTCTTGTAAATAAATAATATTCTGAAATGTGTAAATATTAACGATGAGCAAAATCCATGTTCAGTTTTCCACAAACACTTTCAGGTATTCAGGAAACTTTCTCTTTTTGATAATCTTTCAACACCACTTAAAACAAATTTACCAAGTTCAATTTACCTTGCCTTAGTTTAATCTCCCACTTTCTTTTACTTGTTCTCATGTCTAGTTAAAGAGAGAAGAAAAAGTAACCTCTGAGGACAAAAAATTACATTGATGTAGTAATAGCAGCAGGAGGGTGATGATGCTTAATGTTTTTTAAAATGTAATTCTTCACAAAGTGTTGGCCAGAATTCTGCTACTCCAAAATCACAATCTGAAAAGCATGCTCCTAAAATTAGCAGTTCAAATACAAATTGGTGTGTGTATGGAGGGGGAGTATTAATCACATTGTGGTAGCTCAAAACAAATGGGGAAATCACAGAAAAATCATACTGTTTCCAGACTGTCGCAAATTTTGGAATCATTACTGCAAAACTGGATGGTGTGTTACAGAGCTACGTAATGTAGTGTCTTGGAACTGAGAAACCCCAAACTTTCTCTCAGGTGTGAAGCTTGATGGGCGAGCTTGGAGTAGTCACTCTCAGCCTAAGCTATATTTCCCAAGACTGTTGTGAGGATAAAATGGAATGGGACCACAAATTCACTTTTGAGCTCTTAATAGAAATAATAGATCTGAAAGATACTTTGACATAAAACAGCTCTCATGGAGTAGATTTTAATAACACGACTGTACAAGATCATAGGTGCCTTGTACTTCCCTTTCTCCTTTATTCATAGTTTGGGGAAATCTCTTATATGCTGTCCAGGCGCGTGTTTGGATAAATACTGTATTCAGTTAAGTAAAGTCCTGCTTAATGGATCGGCTGGCCTTGATGATGTAGGCGAATTTACCTTTATTTCAAAAAGAGGCTAAAATATAGTGTGATCGACTATATTTTAACTTCTATCGCATTCAGAGATTCTGTGGAATACTTTAGTGTAGGCTACTGTACTGTTAGTGACCAACTCACCTTTACTATGACTTTTAATGTAGAACTCCCTTTGATTCCTCCCATTTTAACTCTCGGGCTGGAGAAAGAAACAGATAACTTCCCAAGAATTTACTGGTCCCCAGATATAATTCAAGAGACATCTCAATTACTCAAATCTGAAAAAATATCTGAGTACAGAAATATCATAATTCGCTCAAAGGATCCCAGGGAAGCTATTAAACTTTATGAGAATTTAATTTTAAGTATAGTTGATTCAGCAAAACAGCACTACAAGGGGCGGATAGAACTAAGAAAAATTTCTACAAACACCTGGTTTGACAAGGAATGCAGGGCCCTAAAAATCCACATCCGTAACATTTACCACCAGTCTCGAAATTCTAGAAATGCCTCAACTTGAAGAACATACTGCATCAACTTATCAGAGATAAGCGAAGGAAATAAATCAATAAACAATGGGAAAATCTCTTACAGGCCATAAATTTGAGGGCATTTTGGTCCTTAGTCTCTGGGGACTTCATTCCAGTGGCCCGAATATGTCACACATCTCACCTAGTAACTGGTAACAGTACTTTGCAGAAGTATTCCATGAGGATAGACAGGGCAGGAATGAGACCCCCCTCCCAGCTGAGACACCGGAGTGGCCGCCTGCTCTTCGGAAGAATTGAGTTAATTCAGCATATAAAATCAAGGAAAGCCCCCAGCCCAGATGTACTGGGCCCAGAAGTACTTAAAGCAGACCCCAGTTGGTGGGCCCCTGTATTGGCTCAATTGTTTACTTGGGTGGATAGGACTGGCATTATGCCAGAGGCATGGACTAAAGTGATTTTGGTGCCCGTACATAAAAAGGGAGACCATACAATCCCAACTAATTTTAGGCCTATCAGTCTCCATTATAGGAAAACTCTATGCTAAACATCTATTAAATGAACTTTTAGCTTGGATGGCACAATATAAGATTCTAAGCCCCAAACAAGTGGGTTTCTGCCAGGGGAGATCCTCTTTAGACCATTGCATTGTACTTGCACACCTATTTAATAAGTACTCCAGGAAAATCAAGACCAAGTTATATTCAGCTTTTCTGGACCTGAAGAGAGCATTTGACTCCATCCCAAGAAACCTACTATGGGACAAGTTAATGGCCATGAACATCGATAAGAGATTAATATTCCTAATCAGAAGGCTGTATACCAATACAGGTTGCCAAGTCAAGTGCACCCCGCTGGGCAGGCTATCCCCTAAAATTAATATCAATAAAGGAGTTAAGCAGGGCTGCATTCTGGTCCCAATTCTTTTCAGCCTCTTCCTAAATGATCTGGTTGCTGCGTTAAGAGATGTTGATGGTCATTGCCCCAAACTCACCTCAGTACACACTCCTTTGTTACTTTACATTGACGATGCTGTGTTATTGTCATGTTCAAGGGTTGGCTTAAAGAGATTACTAAACCGATGTCATGAGTACTGGTATTCTCAATGTCCTGGAACCCACTTAAATGGGCAATTGGTGGTAATTCACTTGAGCAGGTAAAATATTTTAAATATTTAGGTATTTATTTCCATTATAATGCATCTTGGAAAACCCACTATCAATTTGCAACTAAATCAGCAGAATTTAGCTCACTAGCAATTACTTTTTTTTTTCAATAGAGGGAATCAATATATTCCTGCTGCCCTTAAGGTCTATAATGCTAAAGTCAACGCACAATTATTGTATGGTATTCCTGACTGGATTAGTGTGCTGGAATATTCATTGGAATGCAGTCAAGCCAAATTTATCAGAAAAATAATGGGTATGCCCTGCTGTGTCCCGTACGCTGCACTGTGCTTGTAATGTGGCCAAATGCTACTTGAAACTAGAGTGTGGCTCTTGACTGTAAAATTCTGGTTATGCCTCCACTTTAAGGCAGACTCTTCTTCCCTTATCTACTATATGCTTATGGAGTCACATGCTTCTAAGTGGCTTCACCATATTGAGAGCAAAATTAAATATATTGGCCTTAATTTCGACTCTTTGCTTATGCTTACCAAGGTAGAGGCTTTTCAAAGGATAAAACACAGACTATTACATATAGGGCTTCAAGATCTAAATAGTGCTGCTAATAAAACATGCTCCCCATTAAATTTAGGGGTACCCTTTGATGTTTACCAGCCCTCCCCATATTTATTTTACCTGTGTGATAAAAATCTCATCAGAGTCATTTCTCTGGCCAGATTTAATGTTTTGTCAACTGCGCTACTCGAAGGCAGATTTTGGGAAATCCCTCTGTTTGACAGGCTTTGCCCTTGTGACAATAATTGTATTGAAACAGTTGCTCATGTTTTATGTCACTGTAGTTTTTATACAGAATCTCGCAATGAACTCCTAAGTCCCCTGTTGTTAAATAGACTGAATGTCTCAGACTCTCTTAACGTTTCCTATTTATTGAACAATCGTTCATCTCAAATATTGGAGACGGTGGCTCAGTTTTTAAAGTTTGTTTTAAAAGCCTGCCAAACAGCTAATTAGGTGGCAGTACCAACAAACTGTATTTCTCAATGTAACCACCTTTTAACCATTTTATAAAGGGTACTTTTTAACCTTTCCATTCCTTTTGTAACCTTTTGTAGTGTGTTTGTATTCCAATAAAGGGATGATGATGATGATGATGATCTGTTGTCTTCATGCCAACACATTTTGGTTATTCTGCTTATTTTTCTATTACAAAATGGACATAGGGTGTGAATAGAAAAATGTGAAAGACTTTATAGCAAGTATGAACTTTAAAAAAATCCTGTAGCCATGAATAGGCAGGGGAATTTATTAATATCAGACACATTTTAGAAGTATCTGATGCATTATATCCTACTCCCATAACTTCAAGTGTGAATGCTGTATGTGCAGACATTAGTGAATGAGACCTTAAGTGTTAATTGGATTATTTTCCTCTCAAACCTCTAATGTGTGTGTCTTCTTCTTCAAGGTTTTGATTGCCTGCTGAGTAACTTCAATGTGTATTTAGTTGTAAATGAGAAATCTGAACTTGTAGAAAGTGCCAGACGGAACAGCTCTGTGATGCAAACATGACCACTAGGGACTACTGTCAAACTGCTAGGCTGCTTCACTGCTTATTATAAGAATGTTTTTGCATCTTCTGCCATTGAAGATTCCAAAGAATAAACTGTTAAGGGTCTCATTGTTCTGAGGACAAGATTGTCTTGCCATGAGTTATATATGGCTTGCTGCACATACTTTGAAAAGAGGCTGTGTGTTATTGCCAATAGGGGGAGCAGGAGAGTGCTTGGTAGTAAAAATGGGATTCCTAAGACTGCTCATGTTTGAGAACCACTATTGTATGTGACTCCTCCAATGATCCAGGACAGTACAGTACTTTTAAATTTCTGGTTTCCTGTGACTTCAGGAACTGTATGCTAAGCAGAACTTCACCAAGGACAGCATTATTCATAATCACATCTGCAGTTGTTATAGCCGCAGGAGCAACCCCAAGAAAAATGTTGGAAAAAATTGGTAACACTTTTGTAGCTTAGTCTTGATAGTTCCAGCATGAATTTGCTCTACTCTTAGTTCTGTGTGATGCTGCCAGTGGTCCAGCCTGACCTTTTCTAGTGCCATAGGATGCCAAATTTGAACATCTTGGAAGAAAAATAAAGTTAAAGGCTAACTACCTCACTTTCATCAGTAATGTAAACAAGAATTCATGTTGGACCCAAAGCAGAACTCTCAAAAGGAAATGGAGGAGGAGGACAAACATCAACCAACTAATAATAACTTTTTAAAAATTAGGTACTTTGCATTTGTTAATCAAATGCTTAGTGTCTTTCTCAGCTTAGCAAGCCTTTTATTATTAACTTCTATTTTTATTGTTAGCATGTTATCCATTATTAATTTGTTAATTAGCAACTTAAAAGTTAGAAGGTTCTGGATTTAACACCACATACCATCATTTCAGCGAGTTTTATTTATAGAATCCAAGGTGTTAATTAAGAGTTTGATTTGACCTGAAGCGCACACATAATTTTGCAAAGATATCTCTCTTTGCTAAATTCAATGCTAGATTGGTATCGCACATGCATATGGATAACATTTAATGTGGATGTCAACATATGGTCTAATTAAAAATTACAAATATAGTTTAGAATATAAATAATTAAACCAAACTGTCATATGGGCATTTGAAATATTTGTGTTTCTGGATGCTTTTCTCCTTGACAACATAACAGTGAAATCTTCCTTCATGTCTGTTCCTTTATAGTGCAAATTATTCAGTAAACAAATGGCATGTTTCATTTAGTATGATTCTTTAAAAACTTGTTCAGAAGTATGGCTATACTGACTTCTATCTGAGGCCACCAAACTATTGTACCCCATCATCATCATCATCATCATCATTATCTTTATTAGGCATTTACATCAGTATACCATAAACAGAATTACAAAATCGGTTAAAACAGATTACATTAAAAGGACATTACTTAGAAGTATATACAAACTGCTCGTGAATCCTTTGTGCAGACAGGAGAAAACTAGCTACTTGTTGGGTAACGGTAGGGTTTCTATCAGATAAAAGGTACATCACCGACTGCTATCGGAAAGACTCTGTTCACTAGGCAGTAGGGGTTTGACATAAGTATTCCTCGGCCTCATGTAAAGCTGGCAGTACAACAGCACGTGAGTTAAGTGTTCAGGATCCCCAGTCTTACATGGACAATACCTATCAATAAAATGGATTCCTTTGTATCTTCCTTGTAGGATAGATGAGGGAAAAATGTTAAGTCTAGCAAGCATGAAAGCTCTGCGAATGTCCGGTGACTCCAAATAAGACAAGTAGGAAACTGCAGCTCCATAAGCCGGAGTAATACCATGAAACATGGGGATACAGTGTCTATTAGCTAGGGAGGTTAGGATCTGCATTTCTATCTCTAGTAGGCGCTGACGTATCAATCTAAATGCTTGCTCTTTCCCAAGCATCAAAAGAGAATCAAATGGGATTCCGACAGACTTGATTTTCCTGACAATTAATTTTGACCACTGGCTTATGTAAGAATCTCCCAGCAATGCAAGAATATAGCCAGGATATTCAGTTAGGAAGTGCAGATGTAACCAGAACTTAATGGTCTGGATCCAAGCTCTGGTCTCCAAAAAACCCTGTCCCGTCTCAAGGCACAGAGCTGCATACCCTACGCAATTGGGGACACCAAGAATGCGGCGTAAGAAGGTGGACTGAATCCTCTCAATGTCCTGATTAAAGGCACTTACCCAAATAGGAACTCCATATAGGAGTTGGGAGATGGATTTAGCCTTAAACACTCGTAAGGCAGCAGGAACTAATTGGCCATCGTAAACATAAAATAAACAAATTGTGGCCTCGTTATTACGTTTAGCTGAGGACACAGCATAGTTCCTGTGAGTTGTCCAATTGCTGTTGTATTGGAAATTCAGGCCCAAGTATCTAAATTGTTTCACTTGTTCAATTTCATGCCCTTTAATTGTCCAACTGTGACGTCTCCAAGATTTAGAGAAGACTAGGATCTTAGATTTCTTGTAATTGATGGATAATAAGTTGGCATTGCAATAGCTTATGAACATTGACAGCAGCCGTCTTAGCCCCTTCTGTTAGTGATAGATAATACCACAGCATCATCGGCATACAATAGTAGAGGGATGGAGGAAGGGCCCTATTGTACCCCATAAGCTACCTTTCTATAGACTTTTGAATTCCCAGCAAGTGTGTGTGTATGTTTTAAGTGCTGTCAAGTCGCTTCCGACTCATGGCGACCCTATGAATCAAAGTCCTCCAAAATGTCCCATCTTTGACCCCCTTGTTCAGATCTTGCAAATTGAGGGCTGTGGCTTCCTTTAGTGAGTCCATCCATCTTTTGTTGGGTCTTCCTCTTTTCCTGCTGCCCTCAACTTTTCCTAGCATGATGGTCTTTTCCAGTGACTCTTGTCTTTTCATAATGTGACCAAAACACAATAGCCTCAGTTTAGTCATTTTAGCTTCTAGGGTCAGTTCAGACTTGATTTAATCTATAACTCACTGATTTGTTTGTTTGTTTGTTTGTTTGGCAGTCCACAGTATCCATAACACTCTCCTTCAACACCACAATTCAAAGGAATCTATTTTCTATCAGCTTTCTTCAATGTTCAGCTTTCACACCCATACGTAGTAATAGGGAATACGATGGCATGAATTAACTTGATCTTGGTGGCCAGTGGCACATCCTTACACTTCAGAATCTTTTCTAGCTCCTTCATGGCTGCCCTTCCCAGTCTCAATCTCCTTCTGATTTCTTGGCTGCGTTCTCCCTTTTGGTTGATGATGGAGCCAAGGAAAGTAGGGGTAGAATACTGAGGCAGTGATGTGACATATCTTGGAAAAAATCTCTTGTTCTGTGATGTGAATAACTAAGGTCACAAACCTATGCTCAGTTACTTTGAACTAAATCCTATTGAGCTGAGTGGAACTTAACTACTTAAGAAACAAACACAAAGCAGGTTTTAGTGGATGAAATAGTCATTGTCTGGACACCTTAATAATTTGTCACCGAGCAGGGGGAACAAACAGTGCTATATAGATAGCATTTTTGATTCTGACAAAGGGAGCTTTGACTCCTGAAAGCTTACAGGGTGCTACTGGACTTAATTTTTGATTTTGTCATTCTTAAAGATATGAATAGTTAAACATGCCAAAACTATTAAGTCCAATGCAAACAACATTAAGACTATCAATGAATTTCAATGGAAGTGAATGAAGCATGCATTCAGTTATCCTATTAAAATCAATGGCACCTAAAAAGGGCTTTATTTTGGTTTGCACTCTTTTTGTGCTTACAGTTTTATTGCATTCCGAGAATCCATAGCCTTACAGTTAGAGTGCATTATCTGGTATATCTGGTATATCAATAAGGGTTATACATGTTATAGCACATTTGGATTAAGATCAATATATGCATTGAAAGGCAGAGCTGGATAACAAGTTTATTGTCTTTCTTGAGAAAGGGAGTGCTATTGTAACATAACTGATAAAAAGTTACTGAATACAATAATGAAACCATTAGCGATGAATGAATGATAGTTATCTGCTTCTCTTGTTGCATGAGTGGTGTGCCTAGTCAGTGAAAATATACCTCAGTAACTACCCTATATTGGTAAGCATGGGATCCTTTTTGAGTAAAAAGGTGGGGACAGTATTAGCTGTTTCCTGAGGATGTTGTGTAACATCAGTACTTCAAAGCTGGGCCAGTATTTGTTATGCTATCTGGTTATGGATGCCAGCCTCCATGTGGGGCCTGGGGATCTCCTGGAATTACAGCTCATCTTCAGACTAAAGAAATCAGTTCTCCTGGATAAAATGGATGCTTTGGAGGGTGGGTCAACTCTATGGCATTGTACTCCGCTGAGGTCCCTGTCCCTGTCCCTGCTCCATCCCCAAATCTCCAGGAGTTTTCAACTTGGATCTGGCAGCCCTAAACCCCCTCCCCCACCAGTATCCAGAGGGAACCTAGCAACCCTATATCTGGTTACCTCCTTGTATTTGATTCCCCACTCCTCTACCACCAATGCTATTCCTTTGCCACTGGGTATATTTGAGAGACAGTGTGGTGTAGTGGTTAAGAGCAGTGGGCTCTAATCTGGAGAACCGGGTTTGATTCTGAAAATTGAGTTCTCTTTTTATTAGTTTGATAAAATGAGTAGGGCAGTTTCTGTAGTGGCACTTAGCTTTCAGGATTTCTCTTTAGTTCAACTAAGCAACATCTCTGATTATGCTTAATTTGAAAGGTTTTGTTTCTTTACTAGATCTTATTTTTAGCAAGTATTGATATTGCTGTATTCGGGAAGGGGGGGGGTTCTGTCTTTTTTTTTAAAATATACGTTTTATGTCAGTTCTCCTAGCTTTTTGAGCTATATCTCTTTTTGCCGGGCTTTCCCAAAAACCCACACCAAAAGATGAAATAAATACACTAAATTTATCAAATAATTTCTTGGGAGGAACTGGTAGCCTCTTGTTCTGTTGTACTGGTCAGGTTGTTCTGTGTATGAGTCAAATAAGAGAAAGCCGAAGAAGAAGTGAGCCCCATGGCGCAGAGTGGTAAGCTGCAGTACTGCAGTCCAAGCTGTCCTCACGACCTGAGTTCGATCCTAACGGAAGTTGGTTTCAAGGTTGACTCAGCCTTCCATCCTTCCGAGGTCAGTAAAATTAGTACCCAGTTTGCTGGGGGAAAAGGGAGGATGACTGGGGAAGGCACTGGCAAACCACCCCATAAACAAAATCTGCCTAGTAAACGTCGAGATGTGACACCATTCCATGAGTCAGTAATGACCCAGTGCTTGCACAGGGGACCTTTACCTTTTTTTTTAAGAAGAAGTATTTACTAGGTTGGCTATCATTCAGAAGTAAAAAATACATTATGCATGGAACTCCTCAAGTTAAAACAGTTATTAACTGAAATCATACCATCCATCAAAGATACAAGGATATATAAACATGCCATTTTGCCATTTAGAACTCATTTTTTAAAAGTTGTTCGAACAGATTCATGTACAAAGTCATTGTTTTCTTAAAATCTTTGTGTCTACTCATGTGGTACTTAAGTTTTTGTGTATTCTATTTCTATTATGTTGCATTTGTCAACATTAAAATTGGGTTTCTATTTGTCAACCAAGTTACACTACAGAACTGAATTCATTTACATTTGACTTACTCCTTGCAATATGTGCAGTATTCCTCCCAATTTGATGTCATCAGCAACTTTAACAATCTAGGTCAGTTATAAAAAGTAAGGAACAGCAAAAGCAGAAGCTGTGGTAAAGATGACCCTAATAAGGCCCCCACTATGTTTTTTAGTTCAATTTTTTTGAATTGAAAAATGTTTTATCTTCTCTGGTTAAGGATAGTAAATGCAGAATCTCAAAATATGGCTTTTATCCTTGAAAAATGAATCATTTTATATCTGTATTTCAAGCTTTAGGATAGGAATGATCATTACCTTACCTGGCAAAGAAATTAACAACCTTTGGATGGAAGGAAGGACAAGCTAAATATATGTAGAGCCCCAAAAGTTATAAAATAGCTGCATTTGCAGAAGGTCTCAAAATGCATAGTTAGTCCTTTTACAGTTCTCCCTGCTTTTTGAATGCATTGAACCATCACACACAAGCCATTTTCACTTCCCTTATTAAGCTACTGTTCTGCCTTGACTCCCTTACTTTTAGTACACATGTAGTTAGCAGCTGTACACCCATGCCACCTATGCAGACCAGAAGGCCATTTTCTGGCTGCTTAGTTATTTCTGTTGGTGCTGGTGAAAGCATAGCTAGATTACTCTTCTGGTTGTCAAACTATTTTAAATTCTCTCACCCTCCCTCATAAACTGTAAAAACGTATAAACCCAAAGGTTTGTGATGGGTACCATCTGTGTGCTGTAATTTCATTCTATTAAAAGGCTTTCATTCCTTTTGCACAACCTCTGATTTTCTTGCCTTCCTCTCCTTCTGCAGGACAAGACATTCTACCACATGATTTCAGTGCCTGTGTTTTACAGATTTGATCGGTTTGCATTAGGGCTGCCAGGTCTCCTGCCTGGGAATCTGACACCATTCTGTCAGTCATGGGAGAAAAAAAATAAAAATTAAAAGTTGCTAACTTCAATACTAGTTAACCACTTCTATGAAGAACCATGGAGTTTTACCATAGAATTTCTGGTGGTTCCTTAAGAGGCATGATGTGACAGAAGTGATGTAACACCATTGACCCCTCAAGTACCCGCCTCCCCAGACTTCCTAGTTTGCATGGAGTGGTTCATGTTTTTCATTTTGCTCAGCAATGTTATTTTAAATCGGTGTAACAATTCAAAGTTAATCTAACTACAAATATATAAGGGCTCTGGTTTATACACATAAACAAATAAATAAAATGTGTGGGTTTCCCCCCCTGCATCAAATAGTTATAATTCTAAACATACTAACTTGGAAGTAAGCCACACTAAAATCAGTGTGACTGGCTTCTAAACAAACATGTTTAGGAGTACATGGAGTGATGCATTTTTTTAAAGAGTTCTTGTATACAAAAGAGATAGAGATAAAGGCATGTTCATGTTTAATCTCTTGTTACCACAACTGGATATTGACTCATGCAGTCGGCCTCACTCCAGGCTAGCTTAAAGTACCTTATGCAGTTATGTTTGCAATAGCCCATATTTCTTGTTCTGGTCTCTGTGTAGCAAGTGGGTGTCAGTCTCTACACGTTATGCACTTTTTTTTTGCTGTCAAGTCACAGCTGACTTATGGCGACACCATAGGGTTTTCAAGGCAACAGACGTTCATAGGTGGTTTGCCATTGCCTGCCTCCATGTAACTACCCTGGTATTCCTTGGAGGTCACCCATCCAAATACCAGGGCCAACTCTTCTTAGCTCCTGAGATCTAATGAGATCACGCTAGCCTGGAGCTATTCAGGTTAGGGCTCCTTATGTACTACTTGCAGGTTATGCTAATTACATGGAGGTGAGCAGGCCCTGGGAACATGGAAGATTAGCCACCCAGTCCATTTGGTTGAGGTTACACCCACTTACACAAAGAATATCAGTAAGGACTTCTGTGTTGAGTTTGTGAAAACCATGTTTCTTATTCCTTATGATCATTCTAATATTGTCAGTGAACCATCCAGATATAAACCCAGCTATGTATGGGATCTTATTGAGAAATATTTGTTTTAAAGTGGATTTTGATTGAAAGCAGAATGACTAAAAGAATAACTGAATTTGATAACCTGTTATATTGAAGATTCTGATAGCAGTTTTAATATATAGTGAACTTTTTATCTACAAGTATTCATTTCGACTTTGGTTCACCATGTTGAAACTGACACTGAAGATTTCTACATGGAATCATAAATGCTGCATGTTTTACTTAAGGTATAAAAATCCTATTAAAATCTATGTGTCTGGTATAATTGTGTTATGGTATTGTAGGTGCATGAAAATAATTTTGAAGATGGCTTTTAAATCCTGTTAGGGTGTCAACTGTACATACTTCCCTTCACCCCCTCCCACTCAGGAAGCTGTCATTAATTATCACATATTCAGCAAACTGCTGGAAGATAAAAGAAAGAACAGCTAGGCTAGGCCCTGTCTGTGCACAGATTCCCAGTGTCTAGTAGTTGATCCATTCAAAACAACTGACATTAGAAGAAGAAGAGTTGTTTTTTATATGCCAACTTTCTCTACCACTTAAGGAAGAATCAAACCAGCTTACAATCACCTTCCCTCCCCCTCCCCACAACAGACACCCTGTGAGGTAAGTGGGGCTAAGAGAGCTCTAAGAGAGCTGTGACTAGCCCAAGGTCACCCAGCTGGTTTCATGTGTAGGAGTGGGGAAACCAACCCGGGTCACCAGATTACTGTCCCCCACTCATGTGGAGGAGTGGGGAATCAAACCCAGTTCTTCAGGTTAGAGTCCACCACTCCAAACCACTGTTCTTAACCACTATACCAGGGGTCGGCAAACTCATTAGTCAAAAGAGCCAAATATCAACAGTACAACGATTGAGATTTCTTTTGAGAGCCAAATTTCTTAAACTTAAACTATATAGGCAAGTACACTGTTTATTAACTTAATAAACTTTAATTAAAGTTTTAAGTCTTAATTAAACTATAGTACACTGAATAAAACTTGATATCATACTTAATAGTGATCTTATTTATTGATAAAAATTAAATTGTAAATCCCTGCCATTTCCCCCTCCCGATCTGGAGTCCTCGTCTGGAGGCCTGGCCTACCGCCATAAAAGCCTGTTAGTAGACCTGTTAGTGTTCCCATTGGGAGGCCAGGTCTACCCACTGGCTTTCTTGGCAGTAGACCTGGCCTCCGGAGGCCCATAGAAGCCAATTGGTTACCTGGCCTCTGAAGGGGACATTTTCCCCTCCTCGGAGTCCAGGTCTACCGCCAAAAAAGCCAGTGGGTAGACATGGCCTCCCAATTGGACTCAGCCGGAGGCCAGGTCTACCAAAGGAAGCCCGCTCTGCCCAACAGCTGATAGGCGGGCGGGAGGGCAGGAACCACCGAGCCGCCCGCCCAGCAATCGCGCAGCTATAGGGGAGGGGAGGCTTTAGCCTCCCAACCATTGAGGGCAAGGGAAAGGGGGACCTGGCCATTCTCCACAGCGGGGGGGGGGAGAGACAGTGCGCCCACTCGCCTGCTCTCTCTCTCTCTCTCTCAGGCGCGCCGGCTCCGCAGCCCAGCTGCCAGCGCGAGCGGGTGCGAGAGCAGGGGCTCCGAACCAAGTTTGGAGAGCCGCACTCAACGGGCCAAAGAGCCGCATGTGGCTCGGGAGCTGCAGTTTGCAGACCCCTGCACTATACCGCACTGGCTCTCAAAAAGAGAGGTATCATTCTTCCTGTAAGCTCCTATAGGAGCAATGTATGCAAGCCTGACTGGGAGGAATGAAAAAACCCTAGATTATATTTTAATTTTATATATATATATATATATATATATATATATATATATATATATATATATATATATATATATATATATATATATATATAATTTTATATATAAAATTATAGTCATTGTTGTCACACATACTTCAAATTATATATATATATATATATATATATATATATATATATATATATATATATATATATATATATATATATATATATATATAATTTGAAGTATGTGTGACAACAATGACTATAATTTTCAGTAAACCCAGAATAAACTGAATACCCATACCGGTAAATTTCATTACTTGGCTTATTACCGGGTTTACCAAAAAATTCGGGCCCATTTTAGTATATAGGGAATTTTTGAAGCTCCTGAGCAGGCGCTTTTGGAAATAGAGTCCCCAAATTTGTAGCGTGGCTGTAAGGGACTCTCCTTGGACAATCACCAAAGCTTGCTGAACTTTTGAACAGGGGGTCCAGTTTTATGAGTCTGCAAAGGGGTCGCCCTCATCAGGCATTTGTGAGCCAAGCTGTCCATCGGTTTTCAGGTTCAGAAGTTCAGCATTGCCAAGGACTAGCAGAAAGATCTGATTGGCAGCCTGGCACCTCAAAATCTGGTGGCTCCCTTCATATCTGGGGTGCGTAGCATGGTGTCCATGCAAATTAGCTTGAAACTGAGGGAAAACGCTTAAATGCAAGAGAGTTGTTGAAAAAACATTTAATTTGGCTGACTGAAGATAGTTGTCTAAGTCCTGTTGTTCCGTTTCACAATTTTGATATAAATGGGAATAATATTTTGTTAAGATTTCTTGTATTTCTTCCTCTTTGTTCATCAGTTGTCCATCCTTTTCAACTGCCAGGATTCTTCTTTTTTCCCAATTCTTTTTTTATCATGTTGGCTAACAATTTCCCAGGTTTGTTGGCATGTTCAAAATATTAATGTCTTACAAATTTAAGGTTTTTCTGCATTTCTTCCACTTTTAGTCCATCAATTTTGTTTTTTATGCCATGTGTTTTACTCTGGTCTTGTATATTTCCCGTATTCTTATGTTCTTCCTCCAGTTGCTGTAGTTGTGCATACAAAGTCTCTAGTTGTACTCTTTTATCTTTCTTCAGTTTGGATGTAATTGCAATCAGTTTTCCTCTCACATATGTTTTGCTAGCATCCCATACTGTGTTCACTTCTACTTCCGATGTTAGGTTTCGCATAAAACACTCTTTAAGCTCTTACATTGTTTTAGAATATCTTTCCTGAGTAAAATGTTGTCTTCCATACGCCACCTCCTCATTCCTTGTCTTTCTCCCCTGAACTTCAGAATCAGTGGCCAGAAAGATGTTCACCTCTTCCAAGTTGTTGAGTAGCGTGTTGGAGATGAGCCCTAAATCAGTTCTAGAATATGAATTGTGGCTGTTAGAAAAGAAGATGTAGTCCCTCTCTCTGGGATTTTTGAGTCTCCATTCATCGGATAAACCCCAGGTTTCATGAATTGGAAGACTATCTTCGGTAACTTGTTGCCTTTGAATTGTGTTGATTTGTCTATTTTGGGGTCAAGAACACCATTTAGATCTCCCAGAAGTGATATATTGCCTTGATGTATCACCATTAAGTCTTCGAAAAAGGATTTGAAAAACTTCTCGTTTGTGTAGTTGGGTGCATATACATTCACAATTGTATATTTTTTCCCATTGGCTCCTTGTGCCACCAAGATTAGGTATCTTCCCTTATCATCTTTTGTAGAATCTATGATAGTTTATTTCCTCTAATATATTTCACAACTCCTTTTTTCCCTTTATTGCTGAAGACGAGTGGACATTTCCCAACTTGCGGCATTCTAAAAAAATTTCATGGGTATTTTTAATGTGAGTTTCTTGAATGCATACTAAGTCGCATGATTCTTTAATCAATTTGTGGAATATCTTTTTCCTTTTTGCGGGCAAGTTCAATCCATTTACATTGACTGAGATTATCTTCAGATTCTCCATTTTAACTTGATCTGGTTGCTTGGTGTAACTTCAACTCTTCTGGAATTTCTTCTTCTTCCTCCAGTTGTATTCCACCCAATGCAAATAATTCAGCCTGTCTTCTTTCTTCTTGTGTTATTTCTAGAAGTGTCTCTGGAGAGACAAATGGTTTGGCCTCCTCCAGTAATCGGTTGACTTACTCTCTTTCCGGTTGTGGTGTGTTTGGATTGAACTGTGCTAATCCCAACACCGATTCTCTGAGTTCCTGTCTTCGCTGCTTCCTGTTTTTAGTTTCTGCCCTGTCCTCCTCTTCTGGTGAACCTTGTTCTCTGCCTGTTTTTTTCTTACAGAACTTGTTTGTTAAAATTGATGAGTTGATCAGCTTCTTCTCTATTATGGATTATCCTCCTCCCCTCTAACAAGGAAATGTCCAAGGCATACAGGGCAATCCACCGAAATCTAATATTTCACTTATGCAATGCGGCTTTCAATTCGTCAAATTGTTTTCTTTTTTGGATTACTGCCGCTGGTAAATCTGCAAGTATCAGAATCTCTTTCCCTTAGTGTTTTAGACGAATCTCTCTTTGTTGGTGAAGAATTTCATCTCTTGTTTTCTGGTGAGTGAACATAACAAGGATATCTCTTGGTGTGTTATATCTTTTAGAGTATGTGGAAGTAATCCTGAATATCTTCTCAATTTGCAAAAAAATGTTCCTTCAGTTCATAGGTGTCTAAAAGCAGTTGCTGGAGTTCTTGTTTGAGGTCCATTAATCCAAATTTTTCACTAAGGCCTCTAAATTTTAGATTATTCTCATGGTTGATGATGTCCTGATGGTCAAAATGTTCTTCTGCATAATTATGTTTATCTTCATGTAAGTTCAGAGTGAAAGCCTAAGGGTTACCACACTTGTATTCCCAGTGATGTATTAAGAATTTGAAAACATTATAAAAATACTGTTCATACTTTGTTTGGCCCCATTAGCTGTGAAGACGTCTTCCAACCATATATAAGCCGTGGTATCCAAAAACCCTTTTAAAGTGATGTTTTTAATAACATTTTCAAACTCTTAATACATCGCTGGGAATACAAAGTGCGGCAGACACACCTGTTGAATTAATTCTTGTTGTCTGGGTTGGAGTGTTTTTATTTCTTTTGTGTTATCATCTATTTTTTTCTCAATTCATGATAATGTTTGTTGTAATGAGTTGGAGATTTTATTGCTCTCTTGCAGACTTTGTTGAAGTTTGATGTTGTTCTCCTCTTGTTTTTTTGTGTTCTCTTTACTCAGCCTTATTATTAAGCTTCTAAGACAGGGGTGTCAAACATAACGCCTGCAGGCCGAATCCAGCCCCTTGAGCCCTCACATCCAGCCCCCGAGTCAGACAAGGCAGGGATAAACAAATACCTTCTTCTCGAAGAACGCTATTCAGGAATCTATAGTTTCTTAGCTCCTTTCCCCTTCATGGGCCGCTTCCGCCGCTATTCTCCATCTGGCCACTAGACGTCACTAATGGGTCCTCTATGGGGCGGGGAGCAGTTGTTGCGCTGCGTCCTGCCTTGCTCTCGAGTGCCTGTCTTGCCTTGCTGGGGCAGGTTTGATTTCTTGCCATGCAGGGCATGGAAGGCAAGAGCAGTGCAGCTCTGCTGGTAGGCTTTGTCTTTGTCACCCTGGCTTTCTACCACCTCAACGCCGATTCAGACAATGTATGTAAGCTGCCCCCTTTGTACTATGGTGGTTGGGGCCCAATTGTACGAGGAGAGAGTTTGCTTCCCCCTGAAAATGTAGGCTTGGGCTGTGGTGTGTTTGAGTTTCTCTTCCACTGGAGGTTCCTTTGAGCTTAGCCCCAGGAGCTGTTTTCAGTAGCATTGCCAAGCTTGTGCAGCGAGAGTGCTTCTGCACTTATACAGACTGTCCCCTTCAAGGCTAAGAAACCTCAAGCAGAGGGAAGGATTTGCTGTTTGAGTCATTTCTTACTATGCCCAAGGTAGAAAGAGTAAAACATAACCCAGATTCCCAGTTATTAAGCTAGAAACCTTATTAATACATAACAATATACAAACAATAAAAAACATTTAGTATTCCCCCAGATATGCAGAAAATGGAGCACTTGTACTTAACATGCAGAGTCTTTCCTGTTTTAACTTTTTGGGGGGTACAGTTACCATACATCAAGAAATACCCCCCCAAGCAAATACAAAACAATTGTTTTGGAAGGAAGCCCCCACTTGTTCTCCAGGTAGAGGCAGATTAGCTAAGCTAATTAGACAAGTATGGGGGGAGAGCAGAAACCCAGTTTTCTGAAGGCAAAAGAATCCAGGAGAAGGACTGATTAAGAGCCACCGTGGTGCAGTGGTTAAGAGTGGTGGTTTGGAGTGGTGGACTCTGATCTGGAGAACCGGGTTTGATTCCCCACTCCTCCCAATGAGCTGTGCATGCTAATCTGGTGAACTGGATTTGTTTCCCCACTCCTACACAGGAAGCCTGGGTGACCTTGGGCTAGTCACAGCTCTCTTAGAGATCTCTCACCCCCACCTACCTCACAGGGTGTTTGTTGTGGGGAGGGGAAGAGAAGGTGATTGTAAGCCAGTTTTATTCTGACTTAAGTGGTAGAGAAAGCTGGCAAATAAAAACCAACTCTTCTATGATGGGAGGAAATCTGCTCTAGCAAAAGGCCCCAAGCTGCAAAGGGGTCAGAACCAGTATGAGTTAGTATTAAAAGTATCTGACTAGGACAGACTCCAATTCCATTCCTCTATGAAACATACTGGGTGACCTTTAGCCCTCTCAGCCTGTTGTGAGAATAAAATGGAGAAAAGGAGATTCTTGTAGGCCAACCTAAGCTCCCTGGAGAAGAAAGGAGTAAGCTGTGGAAGATAGATTGACACCATATCAGCATCTGAAATTAGGGTGGTGATGCAGAAATATACGTTTAATATGTATTTCCCTCCCTACACTGCACTGCTCAGATTTTGGAGCAAGATAAGTAGTTTCCTCTCTCATAAGCAGCTTCCGTGAGAGCAAGCTCAAAGTGATGCATATTGGGGCAAAAAATCCCAACTTCACATATACACTGATGGGATCTGTGCTGGCAGCAACAGACCAAGAAAGGGATCTTGGGATGGTAGTGGATAGCTCGATGAAGACTTCAACCCAGTATGCGGCTGCTATGAAAAAGGCAAATTCCATGCTGGCCATAATTAGACAAGGAATAGAGAATAAAACTGCTGCTATCATACTGCCCTTGTACAAAACTATGGTGAGACCACACTTGGAATACTGTGTGCAGTTCTGGCCACCTTGCCTAAAAGATATTGCAGAGCTTCAGAAGGTGCAGGAAAGAGCAATGATGCATACCTGTTCTCTCCAGGATCAGAGGAGCATGCCTATTATATTAGGTGCTGTGGAGCACAGGCAGGATAATGCTGCTGCAGTTGTCTTGTTTGTGGGCTTCCTATAGGCACCTGGTTGGCCACAGTGTGAACACACTGCTGGACTTGATGGACCTTGGTCTAATCCAGCATGGCCTTTCTTATGTTCTTATGTTCCTGTTCACCAAGTGTAAAACTTTAGCAGCTGGAGCTTCCAGACTTTCACAGCCAGTACTACCAACTGACTCATGAGCTGCTGAGGCTCAGGTCTAAGTGAACAAGATGCTTATCTCCTACCCTCAAGCCTCAGCAATCAATTAAATATATTATTTTTGCTATTGTTTTAATCATGTTTGTATTTTAAGTTTAAAAAATCATTAATTGGCTTTGCCTGTCTTGTCTATGAAGTTCGTATCTCCAGTACCTGGCATTACATTTTATGGTATTTATTTATTTATTTGGTACACATGGCCCGGCCCTATGCCATATCCGGCCCTCATAACAAATGAGTTTGACATCCCTGTTCTAAGATCATCCGCTTGTGACTCTTTCTCTTCTGAATTTTTTTCCTTTTCCTTTTTTTGGCCTTGTCATGCCTGTGTGTTGTAAAAAGTTTTGTATGTTTGTTGAGAGAATTTGAATAGTGTTCTTCGGGCCAGTTGTTTCTTCCCCCTCTTCTGGGTGTTTGCTGGTTTCCTGTGCTTTCTCTTGTGCTTTTTGTTTTTGTTCTTGATTGGTGTTTTTGCTCATATTACATTACATATAAACAAACTCTGCAATAATTACAGCCTAATTTAAATCATGTGATTCCAACTCTTAGATCAATTCAATTTCTGACAATCTTTTACTAGTGCTTACATGTAAATAGTAAATTTAATGAATTTAATTCTAGTCTTTAATTATTTATTAATACTGCTAAAAATTTAATTCATGTTAATAAATATTAGTTTGATGGTACCCAAAATTAATATACTTGTTGTTAAAATCCAATTAATTTTTTTGCCTTTTGTTATTAGGGTAGGTATGTGTGTTTTTATCAGGGCTCAATGGTATTAGTAGCAGTGGACAACAATTAATTGTGGGGAGCTATTTTTTCTGTCCACTAGATGTCACCGTTCTCCAACTTATAGGGATCCCTTCTGTCCTTTCATGATGGTTGCTTGCTTCTTTGAAGGAACCGGAAGTCAAATCAGTTCGGGTGGGCACGGAGCCAAAATTTGCAGGCTCAAGGTTGGGGCTTTTTCTGCTTAATCACCACTTTTTGGAAAAGTCCCTCACAGCTGTCTGGGGTTTTGGCCACTTCCACCTCCGCTGCCCCGTTGCGAGGAAACTGAAAGTAAGCAAAATGTCAAGCTTATTTCTCTTCTTTAATCTCTCCCCCTGCTTGACTTTTAGCGCACTTTGCTTATTTACTGACTTATTTACTGGCCGTAGCCTTAGTCAGAGTCCGTTCTGTTGATTTCCCCCGCTTTTTTACTTAACTTTCATTTCTGAGTCGTATCTCCGCCCTCCGATCTACCGCCATTTCTTCTCCTCTCCGTTTTTGCCTCAATATTATTCCCTCTAATTTGGTCACGTTCCTTTTGAAAACAGCTCGGTCTGGACCCATTCCCAAGTTTAGTTCAATGTTTTTGTTGGTGGAATGGGGAAAAGAGACGGTAAAAATAAGGAGGGGAAGGGAAAATAAAGGTGGGGGAAACATGGTGGGCTCAGGTTGGCTCGAGCTGACCCTGATGCAGTGCTGGCTTCACCTAGCCTCGCTGAGTTTTGGAGAGCCTAGGACTTGTAGACCTCGAAAGAGGTTTTTTTCCCCCTAAATCTAATTCTTTGCCCCCGGAGGTCTACTTGCCTTTAAACTCCCCTCCTGCCAGTGTGTGCTGAGAGCAGCACGGAATCTCAGTGTTGCTCTTCGGCCATCCCGCCGGAAGTTTGGCATAACAATATTTTATAAGATGGTTTATGTATGAAGAATTCTTTTTTTGAGTGGAAATGAACACAATTTCTAGGCAATACTTTTCAGTCCCATTTTTCCTCCATTGGAAGACATTTGCACAGACACTTAGCTTTTGTCTAATATTTTCTTTAGTCATCCATATTTTCAAGAACTTCTCCAACATGTCCTAGTGCTGAATGGATGCATATAAGTATTCATCTCTGTATCATATGTTAGAAAGAGGTATAAATCTTAGGAAAACAAGTGTAACAAAAATCCTCAAGCAGTTAGACAGCGTTACTAAATCATTCACTTGTTTTTTCCCCTTTAACCCTAAAAATTCTTATGAAATATCATTAGACTGGTACAACTTATAATGGAAAAATCAATGCAGTAAGAAAATTAAATTTTACTGAGAGCCTTTAGGCAAAGTGCAAAGTTAAAAATGCATCTTAGCTTCCCTTGTGGTTCATAGGAAAGGAAAGAAATGGTATCTGGGTTAGCTGTCAGCACGTAACAGTTTTTTAGAAGCTGGCTAGACAGCCCTTGAACTAAATTCTCTTAATGCTTTTTCTCTTTGATTACTTAATAATGTGAAAATAAGCACCTTAATTCAATCATCTGAAAGGTCAGAAGCTTCCTCTGTCCATTAAAAATATGGTCAGAATTGGTGAACAGATTTTACATTCCATGAACAGGATTTTGCTGAAAGAAAATATTTTCTTTAGATTTTTCATCTAAATAAAAGAGGAGTCCAGTGGCATCTATAAGATTAACACACTTTATTCCAGCATTATCTTTGTAAATCAGACTTTATGCTGGAATAAATTTTGTTAGTCTTATAGGTCCTACTGGACTCCTGTTTTATTTTGCTGCTACAGGTTAATGTGATAACCTTTCTGATTTTTCGTCTATGGTGATCTGAAGCCCCAGAGAGTGAGCACAGAGAAGAAGAAATGAAATGTGGTGTTCATGGCGTACTTAAGAAAAAGCCAGTGAAAACAATAATCTACCTGTTTGGAGATAAGGCCTTTTCTACATTTTTGCACTTCGGCAATTATCATGGTGTCACTTAGAAGGCTGTTAAAGAAAATGTATGCAAAATAGATACTACGCTGTCTACCCAAATTCAAACTGTTTGTGAAGAAAAAAAATCCAGCCTTCATGGGTGATATCTTACAAACTGAGCAAAAGCTGCAAGTTGTATAGGATGATAAAAATAGCCAGACTTAACATTAAATCAAAGTAAGGCTGCTATTTACATAGAACAATATGCTAGATAGGAAGAGTATTTAAATAATTTATTACATGTAGGTAGGCTTGTCAATTCCCACTTTGGGCAGGCAATCTTCCATGAAAGGGCCAAACCACCTGCCCTTGCAGTTTGGGCTGGCAAGAGAAACAATGTGGGATGGAAATGATATCAGGCTATATAGGGGTGTGCATTCTGGAATTTGTGAGTCAGGAAAATCACTGTTTTGGGTCAACATAATTTTCTGGAATGGTTGCACAAATATGGGATGTTTAGGCATTACAAAAAACACCCACCTAAAAAATCTGTTATTGTGTTTGGGTTTGTACCATCAGGAGCAGCAGGTGTTTTTCTTTGATTCACAAATTTCCCAGGCAGTGGCATTTCTGCCTTCCAGTTCCAATTGGGCAAGGCCTGGGGAGAGCCGCTCCTGGCCCAGGGAAGGCAGCTCCTGGCCTGGCAGAGTTTCAAGTCTGGCTGATACCTTCTCCTTCCCTCCCTCCTTTGTGGGGGCAGGGCCATTTTCCCTCCCAGCTTGAAGTTCTGCCAGTAGGATGGATGGGGACACCTTATTCAGGGGTTTGTAGAATTGGACCCATTGGTTCAGTTCACTTGAAACATGGGTGATCTTCAGTGGGCGGGGGCAATTTTGATGTTATTTGGTTGAAAAACAGCCACTCCAGCCCCCCACCAATACAACCCCACATAGAGATTAATGGAACCCAAATAATTATGGAATCCTGGAAAAACCACAACCTGAATCCCAAAGCAATCCTGGGGGACCGAGATACCTTTAAGTGTCAGTATTTATGCCCTTCCCAAAATCCAAATCAAGAAAGTACTGGCTTCCCTACCCAGGTGCACATCCTAGGGCTATATGCTGATGTCATAAATGGGCAAAATCCTGTATGTTAAGTCAGAGATCAGTTGAAACTCCAGAAACAGTATGATAATACCATAGAGTTTCTAGGGTATCGGTTGATATGCTGACATCACATCCAGATTTTTCCCAGATGTGATACTGACATTTAGTCCACCATCATTTTTACCCCTTGGCCCACCCCAAAGCTTCCACAGATCGTGGGCCACCACCTGGCATCCCTATATGCAGGACACACAGCATTCAAAATATAAATTTATTCTCAGCCTTAAATAGACCTGCTGTTTTTGGCAAAAGCTTGCATTTACCATGTCTTGCTTATCATACTTTTAAACAGGAAGTCACTACGTGGCAAATTTCTATGGTCCTTAAAATGGCAGCTGATAAAAGTTGAACAGTGCAGCTTCTGTCATACTATTATGCCATTGGACCAGCACATTCTGTTTAACAGGCAGAACAATCCACAAGGGGAGGAATGCCCTTAGGAGCTGGTGTGACCCCTGAGCCAGTGTTAATGTCACTTGTGCTGGCTAAACTAGCACTAATGCTGGCACATGATTTACTGAAAAGTACAGCTAGCACACACTGAGTCATGAGTAGGGTAGATAAAAATCAATGATTTTTTAAATTAAAAAAATCAGATTTTTAAAAATTAAATTGGATTTTTAAATAAAATGCTTTTTGAGGAAAAAAATCTATCTAAAGATAGTTTTCTATTTAAGATATATTATAGTCCAGAGATTATTCATCATGAAATAAGGATGTTTTAAATTATGTAGCATGAAGTTGTATATTCATACAGTGTTTAATTTTTTTGGTAAATGAATTCCATTAATCCATTCATAATGTCATGCTCTTCCAGAGGTTTTTGTAAGATTATTTTGGGCAGTTAGTCTACCTAGAAGATATTATCACAGATGCTTGGTTTTGCAGTTTGTAGGAAACATCAGGATTGATGTCTGATAGGAGAAAGAGCAGTTTCTCTGGATATGGAGAAAGATTTAGGAAATCCCAATCATCAGCGGAGTAAAGCAGGGGTGTGTCTTGGCCCCCCTGCTGTTTAATTTATATTTAAATGACATCATCCCAAAGCTATCTGGCTTTGAGTTCGTTTCTCCCTCTTTAGGCCCTCAAAAAATATCAGTTCTTTTATACAATGATGATATGGCCCTGGTCTCCCTTACACGGGTAGGCCTAAGAAGGTTGTTGCACAAACTAGGTGACTACTGTAAAGAAGAGGCCTTAAGAATCAACTACGCCAAGACCAAAGTGATGATCTTTAGGAAAAAGCCTCGCAAGTTTAAGTGGTCCATAGATGGAACCCCTATAGAGCAATCCAGCACCTTCAAATATCTAGGGATAACGTTCAATGAAACTTTAACCTGGAGGGTTCATTTAGCAATTACCAGACCCCATGGGGCCACAATCTCTTCCCATTTAAAGTTCCAGCTTTAAAAGTGATTAGAATGTGAAGGAGATGGAATATGGCTTGCTTCTGTTCAAAGCTCATTTGTTTGTCCATGCTTTTAAACTTGGATTTTATATGTATTGTTTTTCTTTTTAAATTATGGTCTTAAAGTGATGCTTGGATTTTTTTACTTTAGTAGAGTATTTTTTTAAGATTTAATATGTTATTGTGATGCTGAGTGGTGGCTTGAGCTTTGCAGGGATTGGATAGTAATCATGAAATCAATGATGCAATGATACAATGAAACAATGATGAAATCAAAGACTCAAATCATTTGACACTGTTTATCATGTTTGTTCTAAGTCATGTATAAATTGTTGTTTCAGTGATATGATAATCAGTAGGACTGATAATCTTAAACACATCAGTTTCAAGATTATTTGTGAGTCAAAAGCAGCCAGGAAACCTGAAGTGCTGCTTTGCTCAAGAACAGCCATATCCTGAAGGAGTATTCCAGATGGCTATCTGGGTAACTGGAGTGTTTCCTACTCTTTCATATTATATTGCTACAACTTAGTAAATCCATTTGATTAGCTTGAAACTACTGTGATGAGACCAATTCAAAAAACTCTCTGTGATGCTACTGCCTATGATCTCAGACTGGGCAGGTCTGCTGTCACCTTTGAATGTCAGGATACATAGCATTTTATTAGTTCTAAGATAAAATAATTGGAGGAATTGATGATGACAGTATTTAAAGGTTGGCAAAGATTATAGAAGAAGAAGAGTTGGTTTTTATACCCTGCTTTTTTCAAAGTGGCTTACAATTGCCTTACCTTCCCCCACAACAGGCACCTTGTGAGGTAGGTGAGGCTGAGGGAGTTCTAAGATAACTATGACTAGCCCAAGGTCACCCAGTAGGCTGCATGTGGAGGAACAGGGAATCAAACCTGGTTTTCTGGATTAGAGTCCACTGCTTTTAACCACTGCACCATGCTGGCTCTCAGACCAAGCCATGCTCATGGGTTCACCTGTATGTTCTTTCTCTTGGGCAGAAGCTATCATCACAATTCAAAAGAGGTCACTCCGCAGGGTCTCTGGATCACTGAAAAATTAAAGCTTCTGAAGTTATTTTTGAACAGGACCCAGGAAATAATATAGATCAATTGAATGTTATTGACCAGTAATGCAATTTGTTGAGTACTTGTGTACTTTCTTTGTTTTTTGTTCTTCTGAAAAAGAATTGTCACTAGCTCAGATAGTGGAGACAGTTGAATGTAATGTTGTTGCTGTATTTTAAAAATGTGTTGGGCTTTCAGAGAATGGTGGCATATAAATAAATAAATAAAAATTTAAATGTCATGAACTGTAATTGTTATGTTGACCTCTCCTATTGAGTTTTTCAGTTTCAACTTCTCTTTTTTAGTGCACCAATTTATTTTGTAAATAGCTCTTTCTGCCCATTCCTGAGCTTTTGGCGGCCGGGGATGGTGGGTAGGAGGCGCAATTGGTTTGTTGGGAGCCTACCTGTCCAAATGTAAACAATGAAAATGTGACATTACTCAAAAATCACTAATCAACAGACCGGTTGAAAAAGGTAACCCACTAACTGAGGGCATCCAGAAAAGCCAGCAAACCAAGAAATAGAACTAAAGTTGTTGTTTTTTTTTTAAAAAAAGGAATAAACTCCTCAGAAGCACAGAAAGGGAATGGTAGAAAATGAAAACAGACTTCCGTTGGCGAGCTGCACAAGTAGGAGTGAGAAAGGTGAGCTCCGCTACTGAATTTTCTAACGTAAAGATTTAAAGCCGTCTGAGAAACACACTTGACTGTAGTTTAACTCCAGCAGCAAGCTTAGACTTGCAGAAGTTAAAAAGAAACGATACAGCAGTGTTTTAGTGAGCACTCTGAGGACTAATTGATTAAGTAGACCTGGAGCTGAGCGAGTCACCCCTCCCCCTTCCTTTTTGAAAATCCAAAAGACAGACGCCGAGCCGTCTTAATTGCATGCCGATAAGAGGCTAACTATCCAAAGGAGACACTTGATAAATTACCTGAGAGATAACGTCCTCTTTTTTAAAAAAAAAATATTGATTTTTTATAATTGAACAAAAAAAAAACACAATAATAATAATATGAAAGAAAACAAAACAAATAAAAACTAAAATCATAATACAAAAACAACATAAAAATACAGTCTCAAAAAGAGCACTTCTACATCCAATAGCATTACATTTATACAATAAAATTTATAAAATATATAGTGCCCCGATAACCACCACCCACCTTAACTGTGCACCCATCACCCTTAGTCTTCTGGAGAGATGTTTTGACAGCATTTCAAAATCTATTAATATCTTCTATTATTAAAAAAGAAATATTAATCTACAATTCATTAACAATACCTGTACAGTTCGTTTTCACCAATTAATCCCAATATGCGGCGGCCTTTGACCATGTTATTTTACATTCATTCATATCTTTACCATATAAAGAATCTGTAAGTTTGGCCATCCACATATACATTCATATTTTTTCTCTCCATTCTTTGATTGAAGGTTTATTTATTTGCTTCCAGTTTTTAGCAATTATAATTCTAGCTGCCGCGAAACTGTATTGGCATATATATGGTAAGTTAAATCCCTCTAGTTCCGATAATTTCGGATTCTCTAATAGAACCCAATTTTTTATCCAGGTGAAACAAGCAGCCTGATAATACATTCTCAAATCTGGTAATCCCATCCCTCCTGTTTCTTTCAGTTTCACTAAATTATTGTATGCTTTCCTGTGTCTTTCTTTACTCCATAAAAATTTTAAAATATCTTTCTTCCAACTTTTAAATATTTGCGCTCCTTTCAATATTGGCAGATTTTGAAACAAAAAAAGCATCTTAGGCAATATTATCATTTTAATTACTGCAATATGTCCCCACAATGATAATGGTATTTTTCCCCAACTTTTTAAGTCTTTTACTATCTGTTGCCATTGTTTTGCATAATTATTTTGAAATAAATTGAGATTGGGTGATATCCATATGCCTAAACATGCCTAAATATTTTATTTTATGTTCAATCATGAATGCTGTCTTTTTAATCATTATTCAGTAAAGAGATCGGTCTATAGTTTTTTACTTCCAATAGATCTGAATTCGCTTTAGGTATTAATACTATATTTGCTTGTTTCCAAGTTTGCGGAATAGGCCCATTTGACATCACTTCTAATAAATAAGGGCTAACTGGTCTTCAAATACTTTATAATAAAACGCTGTAAACCGATCGGCCCCTGGTGCTTTATTTAGTTTACTTTTACCTATTACCTCTTTTAGTTCTTCCTTAGTTATTGGGGAATCCAATAATTCCTTATTTTCTTGGGTTATTTTTTCCCAATCATGTTGGGCAAGATATACATCAATTTCTTTCTCTACAACTGAATTCTTTCTATACAAATCTGTGTAATATTCTACAAATGTATCTATTATTTCACCCTTATCTCTTGTTATCTTACCCTTTGTTTTAATTTGAGATATTGGTACTTTTTTTTCTTTATGTTTGAGTTGCCATGCTAACATTTTGCCTGGTTTATTAGCATGTTCAAAGAATTTTTGCCTATTAAAAATTATTTTCTTTTCAATTTTATCAGATATTAAAAATTCATATTGGCGTTGCCAATTTCTAAGCTTATCTAGCTGCTCCTGTTTATGGGATTTATCTTGAAGTTTTCTTAGCTGTCATTCTCCTTGTCTTATTTGATCTAAAATATTTTTCTTCTTTGCCTCCCTTTCTTTAAACCATCTTGTATTTTGTTGGTTTAGCAGTCCTCTAATTACTGCCTTACTGGCATCCGAAACAATATCTTCCCACGTACCCTTACCTGAATTTTCCTTAAAATAGTTTTGTATATCCACCGTCAGTTTCTCCACTATTTTACTGTTTTTCAACAAAAATTCATTTACTGCCCAAGTTTTGTTTACCCTATCTCCAATTTTAAGTTTTACCATTACAGCATTATAGTCTGATAACACCTTTGGTAGAATCTCTGGATTCTCTGATATGTTTATCAACCCTTTCGAAAGCCACAACATATCTATCCTGGAATGTGTAAGATGTCTTGAAGAAAAATAAGTGTATCCCTTTTTGTTACCATTCTCCAATCTCCAAACATCGAACATACCCCATTGCTCTATAAGAGCATTAAAAATTCTGGGTAATTTACCTTCATTTTTTCCCTTTTTCTTCTTTGCAGATCTATCTATCTTAGGTTCCATTACCTCATTAAAGTCCCCCATCCAAATCATTTTTTTCTGTTGCATATTCAGCTAGTATTGTTGCTAAATTGTTAAAAAACATTTTTTGATTTGTATTAGGCGCATATATTCCCACCAATAAGATCTTCTGGTATCCACTATTTATTTCCACCATCAACAGTCGGACCGCCCCACCTCTAGCAGCGCGGGGATCGCGCTCTGGAGCAAAGTTGCCCGGGGGCATAAAATCGCCCCCCCAAACCATCGGCAAGCGGCACCCCTTGGAGGAAAAGGGGATGCTGGAACAGGAGCCGGCGGGCGGCCCGTCATCCGAGCGATAGCCGCCGAGAAAACGGCGGTGGTCGCTCTGATGGCTGCTGCCGAGGCACCGGCGCCATTTTCAAGCAGTAGCCGGGGAGTTGTGGTGGAGGAACCCGATCTCAAAAGCAAGTTCTTACTTTCACTTTTTACTATTTTTTTTTAAACTGGGGTGTTTGGCAGACTATTTTTACAGAAAGACAAACTTGGAGCTAACTACAACTTCATTACGAGCTCTTCATTGACTTTTGGCTTTTTGCCAGTGCAGTGACGCAGTTTAAAAAAGTTATTTTCAGTGTTGGAAGACGCTTTAAAAAACTAAGAAAATAGTTATACTGATATGAACTATATCTACTGATATGTCAAAGTGATTGTTATTCTCTCCAAAGTGAACTTGTTTATCTGATTTAAATATTTTCAAGCTGATTATTTAAAAGTGAAAGTCTGCCCCCCCTTCCCTTTTTGGATTACAAACTGGAACCTGCTCAGCCTTCATCTTCAATGGGAGAAAAGAAAGAGAAGCACACCAGGGAATTTCTCAAAGAAACAAAGTTAAAAGTACAGCTTCCCCCACGTAGAGCTTCTGTATCTTCCACAACGTTAGCACTGCAGACTTCACCTTCCATAGTAACATCAGTAGCTGCAAAGATGATGCCTAAGGCAAGACCGGAAGTGACACTTGACTCTGTGTTTTAACTGTTAACTAAAACACACCAGGATGTCGCAGAGATGAAGCAAGAACTGAGTCAAAATACTGCTACCACCTCTCAGAACTTGGTTGCAATTGCAGCTTTAAAAGACACAATCACATCTCTGACGGTCAGACAAGACAAAGTGGAAGCTAAACTGTCAAAGACAACACAGGAGACTAAAGAGATTAAAAAAGGGGTGGACATGTTGGAAATGTCACTGGAGGCTTCTCAGGAGAGAGATGAACAACGTTAAGATCAAATGGCAATGATGGAACTTAAGATTAAGGAGACCTCCCTTCGTATTCGTGGACTGAAGGAAAAGATTGAGGGAAGAGATTTGAGGGGATATCTGAAAGGGCTCTTGGTGAAGCTTTTACAGGAAGAGGAGGAAATTGTTGAAGGGATGATTGTGACGGCCTACAGAATTAATTCTGCTTATGCGACCAGAAATAAAGTGCCAAGGGACTGTTTACTTCAACTTTTCTCAAGGAGTCATCGTGATCTTATTCTCAACAATCATTACAAGTCACCACTTACAGCTGAATGAGAACCTTTCAGATTAATGAAGGAAATTCCTGGACTATTGCTTAGAAAAAGAAAGGATTTCATGGAAATTGTGGAAAGTGAGATTAAGTGGTATTCAGTTTAGATGGGAATTTCCACAAGGTATTTCATTCACCTTCAAGGCTAAAAGGTTCAAGATCACAGATACTAGCAAGGCGGAACAATTCTTGAGAAGATACGATACAGACCTCCTCAAACCAGATAAATTGACCAAACAACCATCTACCAAAGAGTCAACAGAAGAAGAAAAGGCATCTGAAACAAGTGGTGGGGGCCTGCCAATAGACTCAATAGAGGAATCCCTGTCTGATGATAAGGAAGGCTGAACAGAAACAAAACTAATGGGGGAGGGTGGGGGTAGGATATTTGATATGGATGATACTTATAGTTTTATAAAGTGATAATGGATCTAACTTAATTTTAATATGTTACAGGTACTATCTTGGAATATTAACAGGTTTAATTCTCCTAACAAAAGGAAGAAAATATTTTACTACTTGAAAAAATCTAAAGCTAATATTATTTGCTTGCAGGAAATGCATATTATTCAGAAGGATATGGGTAGAATGGAATATCTGAGGTTGGGTAAACCTTTTACATCTTGTAATGAAAAGAAAAAAACCAATGGTATAGCTATGCATATACCTCTGTCATTACAACCAAAAATCATGTATCAGGAGAGATAATGTCCTCTTGTGAAGGCAAGGAGAGTGAGTGTGACTGCTCACACAGAAGGTACTACAGCTACGTGTGGAAGGAAAAAAATGGGCAAGAAACATGCATGCATAGCACTAAAGACACTGTCCTTCAGTGTTACTCCTCTGAAGATGCCTGCCACAGCTGCTGGCGAAACGTCAGGAAAGAAAATACCAAGACCACGGTTACACAGCCCGGATAACCCACAAGAACCGATGAAAAGGAACCTTATATTAAAATTGAACAAGATTTTGTTAAATTTCCGCTAAATGGATGGCCATGGGTAAAAAAAAAATTGATAGGATAATTTTTATTAAAAAGATAATAACTGCATTAATACCATCCTAAAACAATGGGATGTATTAAGAGAGAAAGTAGCCCCAGATATTTCCCCACTGTCTTCCTTCCTTTGGAACATCTTAGCCTAGAATCCAGAATTCCAACTTCCTCGTAGAATAAAGACAGATAAACAGAATGATTATCATTATTGGATTAATAATAATAATAATTTAGAACCTCTAGAAATTTTTTTTGAATAAAAAATAAGTTAATATTACATTTATAGAATATTTCCAAATGAAAAAGTATTGGAATAATTTAAAAGAAAAAGAATTAACTCTAATTAGAGAAAAGTCACAGTTTGAGAAATTAATGCTTCAAGATAAAGTTTCAACTTCAAAAATATATACAATTTTAGTAAAAGAAAATCGAAATTCAACATTAGGCTATAGAGACAAATGGAACATTTACTTAGATCAAGAGTGATTAAGAATGGGAATATATTTTTTCAAAGGGATTAGATTTCTCAGTTAGCTTGCAAATAAGAGAAAATCTAATTAAGATGGTATATATGTATTAGGGATTTTTGGGGTCCAGTTCCTGTAAAGGGATCCCCGATACTTAACTTTCTGCTTCCAATTCAGAGGGAATGGATCATTCCTCTTGAACTATAGAGAATTGGAGATCACACACGCACAAAAGACACAAAGCGTTTGTCTTTGTAATAAACAGTCTTTACTCTAACTCAGGGTAGGGAAAAATATCACTGGGATACAAAACAAATAATCCTGTCTACATTCTATGTTTCCTATACTTGCCAAAAGCCTTTGGCAAGGCACTAAGCTTACTTATGAGTAGGCATCCTTAGCGAAAGGAGAGCCTCTCATCATCCTGCCTGGTTAGCAGTCGAAGCAAAAGTGTGCAACTGCTTTTTCTTCTAACAAAGAAATCGAAAGCAGTTAAACATGCAAAATAGTTGTATACGTGACCCTCAAGCACGATTGCAATGGCCACTATACTGACCATTTGGTCAGTTACAATATTAACCCTTAACTGTCTGACATGTAACAAATCTCGCTATCTAATACCCAACAATCCCCTTTTCGAGGTTTAGTTACATTCAGACATATAAACACAATGCATCATGTAAGTATTCAAACTGTTGTCTAGGCAGTGGCTTCGTCAGGATATCGGCCACCATCTCTTTACTTTCACAGTACTTCACTACTACAAGACCTCTTTCTTGTTTGTCCTTTACTGAGTCCATTTTGAGTCGAAGCAGTTTCTTCCCTTTCTTAGAGTTCTCGCCATTCAGTAGTGCTATATACGCTTGATTGTCCTCAAACATTGTAGCAGGTGTCAGTTCATCTAATCCAAAGTTGCGTAGCAGTTCAGTTATCTCTTCCAGCTCTGTACATGCGCACTTGGCTGCTATGCATTCTGCTTCAGTTGAAGATGTTGCCACATCTTGCTGTTTCTGGCTGGTCCAGGAGATTAGGTTTTCTCCAAAGTAGAACAGATATCCACTTGTAGATTTGCTGTCTGCTCTAGTACCACCTAGACTAGCATCCATGTATCCTATCAGTTTCAGCTCAGTATTTGGAGTTATCTTCTTCAAATCAATAGTTTTCTTTAAGTATTGTGTGAGGTGTTTGATTGCATTCCAATCATGTTCTGCAGGTGTGCTGGTCCTTCTACTTAGGATTCCAACTGCTGCACTTATATCTGGTCTACTAACGTTGCTCAAGTATAGAAGTTTTCCAATAGCTTCTCTGTATTTGTGATTGTTAGGCAATAGTTCACCTCCGTCTAGATCCACATATGAAGGGTCAAGTGGAGTGTTCTTGGTCTTGCACTCCTTCATGTTCATGAATTGTAGAAATTCCAGTATCTTGTTCCTTTGATTGATTGAAAATCCATTGTCTTGGTTTCTTTCAATCTCCATTCCAAGATAGTTCTTTACTTCTCCAAGTAGTTTCACTTCTACTGATTCATTCAGTTTGTTTACAATTTCTTTTGCAGCTTCTTCAGTGTCAGAACATATCAGAGATCGTCTACAAAAGTTAAAATAAAGTCCCATCCATCATTCTTCTTCCTTCTGAATAAACATTTTTCTATATTTCCTTGCTCAAAGCCTTGAGCTTTCAATAATGAGGTAAGTTTGTGGTTCCATGCTAACTAACCCTATTAGTCAGATTGTAGAATGGAACAAAACAGTTGAGGTTTATGGTAAGCTTGCGGGTTTTAAAATAAATAAAAATAAATTGAAAATATTGGTTAAGAATATGACACTTTTGCAGCAGCAAGAACTATCAAAACGCACTGGTTTTATTATTGAACATAAAATAAAATATTTGGGTATTTGGTTAACTTCAAATAACTTTAATCTATTTAAAAATAATTATATAAAACTTTGGCAGCAAATTAGTACAGATTTAAAAAATTGGAAAAAAAAAGACCTTTATCATTATAGGGTAGAATTTCGGTAATTAAAATGATGGTCTTACCTAAGATGCTTTTTTTATTCCAAAATTTACCAATTATTAAAGGAACCAAAATATTTTAAATTTGGAAAAAAAAGATATTTTAAATTTTTTTGTGGAGTAAAGGAAAACATAGAATAGCATATAATAATTTGATTCAATTAAGGGAAACAGGAGGTTTAGGGTTACCAGATTTTAAAATGTATTATGAGGCATCTTGTTTCACTTGGTTAAAGACTTGGATTATGTTAGAGAATACCAAAATATTAGAATTAGAGGGTTATAATTTATGTTTTGGATGGCATGCATATTTATGGTATGAGAAGGAAAAGGTAAATAACGAGTTTAATATTCATATTATTAGAGCCGGAAAAAGTGTAAAAGGATTTTAGAAAATAAGACTACGGGATGGGTTAACCCAGTAGAAGCTCATATGAGAATCGGAAATATTTGAATTTAGAAATGGATATTTATAGAAATATTATTGAATGGAAAGATGGAAAATAGGTTTTAAAAAGCAGGGAAGAACTTGACATAAAGGATTGGTTTCTGTATTATAGGTTAAGAGATATATTCAATAAAGACAATCAGTTTGGATTTAATAAAAGTAAATCTGAGTTAGAGAAAATATTAATAAAAGGAAATAAAGGATTGATAGGTAGAATGTATAAATTATTAATTGTAACTAACTTCGAACAAGAAAGAATTAAACCAGTTATGATTAAATAGATGAAGGAGTTAGGATTTAATATTGATTTGGAAATATGGGAAAATTTATGGAAGGGCGAATTTAAATTTACAATAACCAATGAAATAAGAAAAAGCCTATATAAAATGTTTTATAGATGGCATATAACCCCAGTGATGATATCTAAAATGAATAGAGGAGATATGGGATTATGTTGGAAATGTGGAAAGAGGTACATATATGCATGTATGGTGGTTATGCAAAAAAATTAAAAGCTTTTGGGAAAAAAGTACTGAGGGAAACGAATAATCTGATTAATGGTAGAGTAAAAAGGAAGTCAGTATTCTGTTTATTGGGAATTCCACCAAAAAATATGAGTAATAATGATAGGGTCATTTGCCAATATAGTTTTGCTGCTGCAAGAATTGTGATAGCTAAAGTTTGGAAGCAAGCGAATAAACCTTCAATTATTGACTGGAGAGAGAAATTATGTATGTATATGAGGATGGCCAAATTAACGGAATTCCTACAAGGAAAAGATATGGAAGAATTAAAAAAAAACATGGTCTAAGGCCGCCTCATATTGGGATAATTTGGCAAAAATGGATTTTACAGTATTAATGAGTTATAGAAACTAGTTTTAATAATTTTATATTTTTGTGTTATTAAGTATAATAAATACTGTTTAGAAACTTCTTCGGAAGTCGGGTGAAGGGTCACTTTTTTAGGTGGGTGGAGGGGGAAAGGGTATCTTTTTGAATTTTATAATTAAGTAATCATGATTGTAATAATCAAGGTATATAGATACCCTTCTGTATTTTCCTTTTTATTTTTGTATTTTTTTATGTTAATTTCATTGTATTTGTTTGTTTTTTATGTTTTGTTATAAAAATTAATAAAAAATTATATTAAAAACATGAAGCTATCTGGGTGATCTTAGGTTAGTCACATCTCTCTTAGAGCTCTCTCAGCCCCACTTACCTCACATGGTGTAGGGTGGGAAAGGGAACGTGATTGTAAGCCAGTTTGATTCTTCCTTAAGTGGTAGAGAAAACCGGCATATAAAAACCAACTCTTCTTCTTCTCCCCACCCCCAACAGACACCTTGTGAAATAGGTGGGGCTGTGAGAGTTCAGAGAGAACTGTGATTAGTCCAAGGTCATGTGTAGGAGTGGTGAAACAAACAGCAAGGAGTCAGAAAGACTATCTGATTGAATGGCTTCCAATAATTGTTGAATGTTGAAAATAGTTAGATTTGGATTCAGAGGTTTTACTATGTTTCTGAATGTGCATTTTGGGGGTGTTGGATGCTGATTTAAAAGCCCCCTATGCTAATGGCTGAAGGTGGCATGGTGTGGCCTGAACTTGTCAGATATTGAAAGCTAACCAGGGTCTGTGCTTGGAAGGGAGACCACCAAGGAAGACTCTGCAGAGGAAGGCACTGTCAAACCACCTCTGCTTCTCAGTTACTTTGAAAGCCCCTTGTTCGAGTCCCCATTAGTTGGTTGCAACTTGATAACACTTTACACCCACACCTAGTAGCCATCACTGTATCCTGTGGTGGGGAGTTCTACAATTTATACATTTTATCAAGAAGTACTTCCTTTTTGCTCCTAAGTGCTATTATTGAATAAAGGATGGGGAGAGGCCTCTCTTTCCATTTTTCACATCATACATAATTTCATAAGTCTTACAATTTATTAAACCTTATTTCTTGAATTGTATTTCTACAATACAGTCTCTTATGTTTCTTGTGTTCTGAGTTTAGTTTTGTAAAAACTCCCCCCACCCATCTCTGTTAATTGTGTAGCTAACACCTATTGCATTTCTACAATAGATTCTCTTATGTGCCTTGGCCTTGTGTGCTTTGTTTTGTGAAAACTTTCCCCCCATCTTTTAAAATTAATTTTATAGCTACCATCTGTTACACCTGACAAAGTAAAATCTGGCCATAAAAGCTAGTAACCCCAAAAAATGTTAAGTCTTAAAGGCTGCATACAATTCTTGTCTATTTTTATTGCAACAGGCTAACATAGATGTGCTTCCATAACATAATTTTTGTTTCCTTTATTTATCTAATAGAAGTCAAGAACAAACTCCAAATATTGGATTGTGCATTATGTTGGTTGCATTGGGGTGCTTTTCCTGTAAATTTGTGTTTTTATTGTTTTTGCTTTTCATCAAGTAACTTTAGTTTCCTGTTTTTGTTTCAAAAATAAAAATAAATTCTGCATCAGCTAAATGAGGGAAGATTTATAAATACAAACATTTTAAAGAAATAATATGCATTAAAATAGGAAGTTGTCTGGCAATCTGCTATTCTTCTTATCTAAACTCACTTTTGGTATACAACTTGATTGTCAAAATTGCTCCTTTTTATCCTGCCTTCTTTTCAAGGAGCTCAGGGTAGATTATGTAGTACTTCTCCATTTTAACCTCTGAACAAACTTGTGAGATTACCAGTATAGTGACTTTTCAAAGATCAGATTCATGACCTGGTGGGAATTTAACCTCTAATTTCCCAGACTTAATCCAATACTCTGATCATTTCATACCACATTGGCTTAGCACAGTGTGTTCTGAAACTGAACATATAAGATTATTCGATATGTCAGTGGCACATAACCTTATCCACTGCATTGAATTATGTATTAAAAAGCTAAGAACATATTACTACTTTCTGCTATCAAAGAATGAAGAGGAAATATTTTTTTTCTAAGTGCTGTGGTCTGTTAACTTTTGCATTTTCTAAATTCAGTATATGTAACATTGCTTACTTTGTTACATTGTATATGTAACAATGTTACATTGTATATGTAACATTGTTTACATGCTTACTGCCAAAAAGAATTTTTGTAATAGAATATTTATATAAATAACCAAATATTCACCATAAATGTATACAGGCCAGTGGAGCAAAAGAATTCACACATTGTCATCAGTGTATTTTTTCAGAACTGAAAGCATGCTGGGGGGTAGGGGGGAGTGATCAAATGTCTGTTTAAAATGTATGTGGTAGATGCATGTTCACTGATGCAAGTCTTTGCAAAACGGTTGTAATCATGCAAAAGACCTGTGCAGAATGAAATACCTGTGGGTGAAATGTTTTGGATGAATAAGAAGGTTCATTGTAGCAGAGTCTGTGAACTGGAAGAGAGATCTTGAAATACAAATGCAAGTGTTACTGCCATTTCAACAATCTTCCTCAGGGCTAGGCAAATATAGCTGAGCATCAGTAGAAAATCAGTTCATCATAGAGAATTAGGAAATTGTGTACCTTTAGAAAAAAATTACCCAACTATGAATGATTGTAACAACAACAAAATAATAATCCTGCAACGTGTTTATAGTATGGGCTGCAATAGTGATGATAGGCTTCTTTGCGGGGATTACAATTGGGGAAACTAAGGTTCAAACCCTCATTCTGCAATAAAACTCCCGGGGTGGGCTTCGGCTGGCCTTCCCATCTAGCCTACTTCACAGGTTATTGTTAACTGTCCTGACCTCCTTGGAGGAAGCGTTGAATAGAAATGGTGGAAAGTGCCATCATGCTAACTTACGGTAACCCAAAAGGGTGTTCAAGGCAAGAGACACTCAGAGGTGGTTTGCCATTGCCTGCCTCTGCATAACGATCCTGGACTTCCTTGGTGATCTCCAAGTACTAACCAGGGCGGACCCTGCTTAGCTTCCAAGATCTAATGAGATCAGGCTAGCCTGGGCCATCCAGGTCAGAGCTTGAATACAGGTTGAGTATTCCTTATCCAAAATGCTTGGGACCAGAAGTGTTCTGGATTTTGGATTTTTCGGATAATGGATACTCAACTGCAGGAGAGCTGGAAAAGGGCTTGAGTCAGGGGGCTGCCTTCAGGTGAAAGTTGAGGCAGAGAGCGAGGTTCTGCCAAGCTGGGAGACAGAGGGCCTGCCTGTGTCCTTTCTCACCCTTCTCTGCATTCTCTCTTGCTGCCTCCTTCCTGAGCTTCCTGCTACTGGCTCTGGCTTCCTGGGGCCTGGGGTTGAGGGAGGGTGGGTGGCGCTTCCTCCTTTCCTCTGTCAGCCTCTTCCCCACTCTTCTCCCTTCCCAAATACCAACATGAAGAGCAGAGGAGAAGCCTACAGAGGGAATGAGGAAATTCCACCCACACTCCCCTGTTGTGGCGCTTCTTCATTTCCTCTTTAAGTTTCTCCGTGGTGCTTCCTCATTCCCTCTGTAGGCTTCTCCACTCTTTGCCATGGTCAAGGGAAGGAGGGCAGTGCTTCCTCCCCACCTCTGTCAGCCCCTTCCTCACTCTTCTCCCTTTCCCAATGCCACTGTGAAGAGTGGAGGAGAAGCCTACAGAGGGAATGAGGAAGTGCTGCCCATCCTCCCCTGCTGCAGTGCTTCCTTGTTTCCTCTTTAGGATTCTCCGTGGCACTTACTCATTCCTTCTGTAGGCTTCTCCTCCATTCTTTGCCGCAGCCGGGAGAGGGTGGGTGGCACTTCCTCCTTCTCTCAGTGGACCTCATAAAATCATAGAATCATAGAGTTGGAAGGGACCACCAGGGTCATCTCGTCCAACCCCCTGCACAATGCAGGAAACTCACAACTACCTCCCCCCCACACACCCAGCGACCCATACTCCATGCCCAGAAAATGGCCAAGATGCCCTCCCTCTCATGATCTGCCTAAAGTCATAGAATCAGCATTGCCTCTTCTTTGTTGTCCTCCCATTGCCAATACCTTTAGGTTTGAGAGGCAGCATTGTGTCAGGTTCAGGGGGTGGGTCAGAACTTCCACAAATGTGACCACAAGGAAATCATAAATTTTCTTTCAAAACTATGTAATAGTATTTATTTTCCCAATATTTAAAATTGTTCAGAAAGAAGCCCAAAGAAAATTTCTTTTTCTGAGCTATTGTGTGATTTAGTAGTTATGAGTTCACAATTATTTTCTACCTAACTTTTGATTCCTGTTCCTGGAGATCCTTTGCAGAATTTGATAAAGTTGGTTCTTTTGTTGCCTTCAACTCCTATGGAGATGTTCTAATCTTTTGTTTCAGCACTGAGCTCCAACTTTTATATAAATGCTTCTCAAAAATAAATGTGTTGGTTATTTATTACTATGATATTGTTCATGCTCATGAAGCATGAGGGCACATGGGTTGAAAACTGTGAGGCAGCTGTGGACCTTTGCTTAGAAAGACAATAAATAGTGGGCCTGACTCACTGGATTTGGTGGCCTGGCAGGGAGTGGGGCACGATCCTGCTCCGCAAGCGGCAGGGTCTGGTGGCAGCAGCAAGCAGGCTGGTGGCTGGCCAGAGCGTGTGCAGCAGGCCCTTTCCCCTGCTGCCGTGAAATGGCAGCACGCACAGGAGGAGCAGGAAGCGTGGGACCCGAGGCATCCTATGCTTCCGCACATGCTGCTTCACCCCACCCCGATTTCAAACTGGCCAGTGGGGCCTGGGCGGTGCGCCAGACCTGGATGTTGCTCCTCAGGTCCAGCAGCACCGCATTTAAAGGGGGCCAGATGGGGCCTGATTTGTTCAGTGTTTTGTTTACTGTTTGTCACAACTTTGTGTTGGCTGTTTGGCATGGTATGTGATCAAGTTTGGCGTGCCCCCTTTCCCCCCACTATGAGGATCCCAATAAGGGATTTTGGAGGGAGGCCTAGTTATGTATTGGAGCAAGCCCAACTCTGGGGGCTGCCAGGGACAAGCCCAGCTCAGGGGCTCTCAAAGAACTTGCCCAGCTCAGGGGCAAGTGGGTAGGGCCTCCTTCCAAGTGGCAGTGAACCATACAGCTGGCTTCTGTCCACATGGGTTCAGATACTGCCATCTCTGTTGCTCCCAGCAAGCAGGCTGGGAGGTCTGCCACATCGGCCTGCACCTGGGGGGGGGCATGTTAAGGATCATGCCCCAATGCCATGCCAATGCCTACTGCTGTAACAATAAAGTTGTGGCCATTTCATCCAGCTACTGTCTCTGTGGCTTATTGCAAATCAAGGTCCTGGGAACAATGTGGGGAGGCTGAGCCACTGTGGGGGGGGGGGGTCTGATCTGAAGTTATAGAGGAGGCTCTGCTCTGCTTCCCGTAAGCACTAGGCCAACAAATTGTTTTTGAAAGGAGGGAGATAAAGACAAACTGTTAAATTTTACACTGTTGTCTAAGTATTTAAATCCATGAATTTTACACTGTTTAAATATTTAAATGTATGATGCCATAGAGAACCATACTGTAGCTTGTGGTCTGTTGATTTAATATAGAACATGTATATTAAATACTGGAGATTTTGGAGGCTTTTGTTGATCATATGCTTCTCATTTGTTGGCCTGTTCTCCAGGTCGTTTGGTTTACTAATAGTTCAGTACCATTAATGTTCACTAAAAATAAGTCCCAGTGAAATTTATTCACATGTCAGTTTGCATAGGATTGCAGCTTGACTTTCTTCCCCATGAACATTAATGAAGTAGAGGCTGCCAAGCATCTATAAGGGTATAAGCTGCTCTGTTCTATAATTTGCATAAATCCTGTTATTGTTCTGTTCTACTTATTGCGTTTTTACTGCTCTCCTAATGTAACATTATGGCTGTCCAACACACATTGAAAGCATTTTAGTCATTCCTTAGCTAATGCAAGTTCAGGAAATACTTTTAGTATACATGTCATCAAATATTCTAATATGCTTTTTGTTGTATGTGATTATTTGATAAGATGAGTTTCTTGAAGTATGAAAAGCTTCCCATTCTTGGCATTTAATGTCTGCTTCTTTGAGGAAAAAAATTATGGGCAATTTTTCACCCAAATTCATTGCAAATCTCTGAAGATGGAATGATGTTACTTTGTTACTGAAAGCAATTAAAGTTCTAGTATCAGATGCTCAAATGGCTTTTAAATAAAGTACTTGACACTAAGTTTAAAGTTAAAAATTCCTCACTCAGCAGTTCCATGCAGATGTTAAAAAGCATAGGCGACAAGATGGAACCTTGCGGGACCTCACTGGCTGAAGGCCAAGGGGCCGAGCAGCAGTCTCCCAGTGCCACCTTCTGAAACGTAACTGCTGCAGAACAATGCCTCCCAGTCCCAGCCTGGAAAGGCCATCCTTAAGGATGCCAGGGTCAATGATACTGACAGCTGCTGAGTGGTCCAGGAAAATCAACAGTCACACTTCCTCTGCCAACTCCTGGCGCAGGTCATCCACCAGAGCAACCAAGGCTGTTTAAGTCACATAACCAGGCCTACAAGGAAAGGATCCAAACATTTTGCCTCATCCAGGAAAGCATGAAGTTGTCCAGGCACCATCTGTTCAATCACCTTACTCAAGAATGAAACATTTGAAACTGTTCAGTAGTTACTGAGATCTCTTGGGTCCAAGGTAGGCTTAGAATCATAGAATCATAGAGTTGGAAGGTACCATCAGGGTCATCTAGTCCAACCCCCTGCACAATGCAGGAAATTCACAACTACCTCCCTTTCCCACATCCCCAGCGACACATACTTCTTGCCCAGAAGGTGGCCAAGGTGCCCTTCTCATGATCTGCCTAAGGTCATAGAATTAGCACTGCTGACAGTTGGCCATCTAGCCTCTTCTTAAAAGCCTCCAGGGAAGGAGAACTTACCCAAGGAAGCCTGTTCCACTGAGGAACCGCTCTAACAGTGTCTAGAGTTGACACTGAGAGACACTGTCCTTCAGTGTTACTCCTCTGAAGATGCCTGCCACAGCTGCTGGCGAAATGTCAGGAAAGAAAATACCAAGACCACAGTCACACAGCCTGGATAACCTACAAGAACCAATGTTAGAAAATTCTTCCTAATGTCTAGATGGAAACTTTTTTGATTTAATTTCAACCTGTTGGTTCTGGTCCAACCTTCTGGAGCAACAGAAAACAACTCGGCACCATCCTCTATATGACAGCCCTTCAAGTACTTGAAGATGGTTATCATATCACCTCTCAGTCTTCTTTAGAAGCAGGCACAACAGAGCCTGTCCCTCAAGGGGGCAATAATCAGCAGGAAGCAAGCTGCTATTCTTGTATTCAGTCAACCACCCCCCACAGATTTAATTAGTCGTGAAGGGCAAGGATCATACAAACAGGTGGTAGGTCTCATTCCTCCAAGAATCCTATCCACATCCTCAGACTGAGTAAACTAAAAAGTATTCCAAACAACTGGTAGGTCATCACCCTGTCACTATCTGATGCTGTCACTGCTAATGCAGATTTCACCTGGAACAGCTCTGCTGGCCTACACTGTGCAAATTCAATGGTGGCAAAAATGTTGTTTCTTTGCCACCATCATTGGTAAAAAGTTCGCTTTAAAATGAGCTTTTGCTAGTTTCTTATTGGATTCATACTGAATCTTCCTCCACTGTCACTCTAGCCATCTCCCTTGCCTTTTCATCACCTGCAGACTGATGAATCAGTCAATGTGCCTTGTGTCCAAGAAGGCCCCACTTGTACTAGTTTCAGAGTTGGGTCATGCTTTGGTAAGTAAGCTGTATTTGTCAAATATACATTGCACTGATTCTCTGCCTGCAAAACTGGCAAACTAAATTCTTTTTCAATCGCAGGATACAAAAGCACATATATCCTAGAGGATAGTCAGGTCCCTAAAATGACCTACTTGTTGAGCACGCTATCACATAGTTTCCCGCATTTTGTGCTTGCGTAGTTGGAGATTCCTTTCAATTACCAACATTGGTGGTTTCATTGCCTGCTTGTTTAATCAGTGCAGTAGGTGACATTTATCATGACACATGAAGCTGCCTTACACTGAATCAGACCCTTGGTCCATCAAAATCAGTATTTTACTGGTTTGTATGTTTATTTATTAAAGCATGTATATTGATTTGGTGGAAGAATCCAAATGGGTTACTGTACCAGCAAATTGATCCATCAAATATTCTCTGAAGCCATGCACGTGGCTGTGCCGGGGGTAGGTTCCCCCCCCCCCATTATTATGATGCTTGTCACTGTAGCATGGACAAAAGTGAGGAGAGGACTGCTTGCACCTGACTCCTGTAGCATAATCCAATCGCATAACCTAATTGCATAACGGAGATTTTCCTACTTACCACCTGCTGTACTGCAAGCATCTGCAAATAAGAAAGATTGACTTGCTCCCTTCCTAGCACATTTTTAAAATGTTGCTGTTACTTTGCTTTATTTCTATATTTTTTTTAAAAATTGCAACTTTTATCATGGAACACTAGAATAAGGCTACATTCACATGTTCAGAGGCTTCACCTAACCTGAAATTATAATAATTAATTGTATTTTTAAAACATACAGTGAAATTTGTTTTTGTAATACGTATAAAGCCTGTTGAATCTGATTAAAATCAAAGTTTTATGAATGTTTTACCATCCAGTAAACTTGCTGGACAAAGCTGCCAAACTGTACAGCAAACCCCTATGCATATTAGAGGATTGGGAGGTTTCCAATCAAGTCATTCATCCTAAGCAAGAAGACTTTAGAAAAGGGCAATGTACTATCGATTACTGTCAAATTCTTAACCAACTAGACTTTCAAAGTATCAAGGGCCCGACTAAATCCTTATATGTGACCTTTGGAAATCTGACAGCTGCCTTTGACTCTATTCATAGAGTCAACTTTGGATGAAGTTGGATGGCACAAACATAGATAAACACCTACTATTTCTGCTACAGAAACTACACTCTAACATCTTTGTGAAAATTAGGGTAGGTACCTCAGGTTCTTTAACAAAGGAAATCCTAATCATCAGAGGAGTAAACCAGGGGTTTGTCTTGGCCCCCCTGCTATTTATATCTAAATGACATCATCCCAAAGCTATCTGGCTCTGAGTTCGTTCCTCCCTCTTTAGGCTCTCAGAAAATATCAGTCTTCTTATACGCTGATGATTTGGCTCTGGTCTCCCTTACACGTGTAGGCCTAAGAAGGTTGTTGCACAAACTAGGTGACTACTGTAAAGAAGAGGTCTTAAGTATCAACTATGCCAAGACCAAAGTGATGGACTTTAGGAATAAGCCTCGCAAGTTTAAGTGGTCAATATACAAAACTCCTATTGAACAATCCAGCACCTTCAAATATCTAGGGATAACATTCAATGAAACTTTAATCTGGAGGGCTCATTTGGCAATTACCAGAGCCACAGTCTTAAGATCCATAGGGGCTGTTCTGAAATTTTATTATACAAAAGGAGGATTCTTGATTGACCCAGCTCTGAAACCATATCAAAGTAAGGTAGTTCCCCCACCTTTGTGTGGTGTACAGGTTTGGGGTTGGAAGGATAGTCTGGTCACAAAGCTGGAAATGATCCAAAATCACTTCTTGAGGAGAATTCTAGCCATACCCAGAGGCACTCCTGCAGCCCTGATGCGAGCAGAACTTGGTTTGCCCTCAATCAGGGCCCGTGTACATTTAGCCCTGTTAAGATCTTGGAGAAAGCAAAGCAGTGCCACCACCAACTTACACCACAGGCAGTGTTTTAAACTGATGGTGAAAAATGATGCCAACAAGCTAGTCTGCTATAACAACATCCTGCATTGCTACTCCATATCAGATGACACCCAGGCTGTCCCCATAGCTGGTACCAACATTTGGGATTGGGTGTTTAAATGTGATGCTGCATCAGACAGGCAATCAAACTCCCAGTCCAAATTCTCACCATGGTTTAAACAGTTTAAAAAGGATCATGTCAGAGCATCATACCTAGTCAGCATCCCCTTCCATAACTCCAGAATAGCTTTTACCTCCCTCGTTTCAAACCATGCCAATGGCTTGGATAGCTGGACGTTACTCCCGAACACCATGGGCCTCTCACCTATATATTTGTGGAGCCACTCCAGAGGACCTAATTTATTACACCTTATTCTGTCCTCTTTACACAGAGCCCAGATCTAAATTTCTCGGAGCATTCCTAAAGGGCCTAAATCATTTTCCAGATCCAGAGAAGCTGCTCTTTCTCCTATCAGACGCCAATCCTGATATCTCCTACAAAGTTTCACTCTTTGCTTTAGCAGCCAAGAAAATCCTAGCTAAAGCTGTTTTTAATAAGGGAATTTAACAAATTTAATTACTAGCTTTTGGGGGGGGGGGGTCAGACTGTTTTAAAGTTATTTCAATGTTATTTTATTGTTATTTTAATGATTTGTATGATAGATTGTGATGGCCTTCAGCCACAAACAACAAATTATCAACTATCAACGATCAAATATTTTACCAATGTTTAACAGTATATCAGATTGGCTGAATCACATTTTGATTTGTTACATGGTTGACCCTATGAAGAAACTTAATTTAAAACACCTGTCTAGAGCCATCCATCAAATGCTAATTGAAGCTTTATCTGTGGTAATCTTTTGACTGAATCCCATTTTTGTTGACATTTCTGGAAAAATAAATTATACATTTGACTGTGATGGAATCTGAATAGGCTTTGTTGTTCTTGTATCTAGCAAACCACACGGATTTAATATAGAATGCACTTTTAACTAAAAAAGTTAAGATTTATGTTGCTTACTTTTATTGTTATACTGCAATTAAAGCTAAGGAACGACTGGCTAGTAAGCAGTAAAATATATGCTCTAAGTGATCTCATTAAAAATGTATACCATTTTATAACAGTATAGGATGATGCAGAACTGAGAAGAGATTGTCAATAAGAGATTATTCTTAGTATAAAGTATCTGTGTTTATAAAGCAAATTTTGTCATGACATCAGCAAACAGATTTAACTGTGGGTAATGTAAAAGTAGTTGCTATTGATTCAATATTAAAGTGTGTCATTTGAGGTATGATTGAAATCTTATTGTAAAAGAGAGCAAGTATTTTTAACCATTAAAGAAGCTTAATATAATTACATCAGTAACAGTTACTGCTGCACATTTAGAAATGCTTGCTTTATCTAAGAATCTCTGACTTGTCACATTATTGGAATAGGTCCAGGTGTTTATACTTCTCAATTTTTGGCAGGCCAGTTCCAGGGATTGGAGGCCATTAGTAAGGTGCTGTCAACATGTGGTTCCTGCTTAGTGCCTCCTTTCCCCCAAAGGTTAGGTTCAAGGCACTAAATTCCTAGATGTGGAGAATATGGACATATGTTTAGATAGTTATGAACAAATAATAAGCGAATTACAGGAGGTTATCATCAGGACAAATACCATTCCTAACAGAAGAATTAATGTGCACTTCAAACCCTGGTTCTGGAAAAATAGTGAATGTAGAACTAGGGCTGTTGGAAAAAAAATTCGGCTCAGTTCGGATTCAGCCGAATCCACCCCGATTTGGGACGTTTTCGGCCGAATTCTGAACCCTCCCTTTTCGGGCATGCTGAATTCGGCAGGAAATTCGGCATTCCTTTACAAATTCGGCCATTTAAAGCCCTTTCGGGGCTTTCCTCGGGGGGGGGGGCATTTTTTGAGGTGGGGGTCCCAAACTATCAGGGTAGCTTGGGGGGTCCTTGCAAGAACCACTGAGCTTGCTGAGGCAAGGGTCCGGAGTTATGGGGTTTGGAAGGGGTCCTCCCTCTGCCCATTGGAATGAATAGCAGCCAATGTGTCCTCGTTTCATCCCTCGTTTCATCCCTGCCACCAGGTGGGTGAGTGCGCCACTGGTTGGATGCCTGTCTACTTGCCCGTGCCTTCGGGGTCATCTGGGGCAGCTGCCTGCTTCAGGCTTGGTCGGCTAATTTTTAAATTGATAATTTTGTATGGCCCGCAAATGATGTTATAAATATCCAAATGGCCCTTGGTGGAAAAAAGGTTCCCCACCCCTGCGCTAGCACCTTAATGGCTGTGTTGGACATTGTTTCAGATTCAAAAGGCTCTTCTTCTGACTCTTCCTCACTTGGTGATTTACTCTTTTCCCCTTTGCCTCTTTTCTTGGAGATTTGTTGTTGTCTGCTGTTTGTTCTTTTAAATTGCATATGATAAAACAATCTTTCCATACAAAGTAACACAATTACCAGAGATCTATTTTTTGAATAAATTTATAAATCGCTCAAGCTGTAATCACTTTTTTCATTACTTTAGCACATTAAAACAGAAACTTGAAATCTTAATTTCTATAAACGAATCTTATATATCTTATCATTTTTTGATAGACAATAGATCAATAGAATTAGTTATTAGTAGGTTAAAAATTAATTTAATTAGTTACACTCATGTATCTATATTAATTCATTAGTTTTAAAAAAATTGAATTAGTTTTATTATTGCAATTGTTAAGATTGATTGGATTTGATAGAGTTCAGTTCAAAAAGAGGGGGAGAAATTTGCAGCAGAGTGGTTTTGTGATAAATTCTCTTTCAAGGTATATAAAATATTTTTCCATGAAACAAGCTACAATATGTTTCTTCACATTATTCCATTTCTAACATTCAGGCGGCTGGTATTTCTGGTCCAATACTGGTGCATGCTATCTTGAAGCTGTAAATGCCTCTTTGTTTTTAGTAGTAAGTCTCATACATCCATTTCAAGGTTTTACAATGATAAAAAGCTGACTTCCTACATAAACTGGAGTGTGCTGCAGTGTTGCTATTTTGTTTACTGCTCTTTTACTTCAGTGGTCAAATGGTTCCTTTGAGACCAGACACTGGTGCTCTGCCATCTGTTCAGTCCATGTTAGACAACTTGTGTCAATGGAAGAGTTGTGACAAATATTTGTAACAACCATTAAACAAAATCTATGTTATCTGACTGAGGTGAACTTTTTGAAGAAGATTACCATTAATAGATATCACCTGTGAACCTTTTGATTGACTTTTCAATTCTTATTCTTTATTTGTATACAGCTTTTAGGTTCTTGTAATCTTTGGAATTTCTTGAAAATGAGTTGCCATGTATTAGGTAGTACAGTTTGTTTATTGTAACCTGTTTGGTTTCATTATAAATATCGTAAGAATTTGCTACCATTAGTCATAAAGTACCTGGAGGTTGGCAACCCTAATGATGCATGAATAAATAAATAATAAATAAATATCACACAGAGGGGTAAACTGCAGGACTGCAGTCAAAGCTCTGCTCACAAATTGAGTTCACTCCTGATGGAAGTCGGTTTCTGGTAGCTGGCTCAAGGTTGGCTCAACCTTCCATCCTTCCGAGGTCACTAAAATGAGTACCCAGCTTGCTGGGGGTAAAGTGTAGATGACTGGGAAAGGCAATGGCAAATGGTCAACATAGTCTGCCTAGTAAATGTCGTGATGTGACTTCACCCCGGGGGTTAGTAATGACCCCATGCTTGCCCAGGGGACCATCTTTACCTTTACCAGTAAATATCAATGCAAGCACAGAAATAGAAAGAGGCCAAAATCTAGTGAGCTGGGCTAAGCGAATGAAGTGGAAGGTAGTCTGTGCATATTTCACCTCTTCCACGAACATATTAGTTGGCCTTACACGCACACAGACTCCTATTTACAATAAAGGGAAATGATACTGGTGTATCTTACAGGGCCGTTATAAGGATTACAAGAAGATAATGTGTATGAGATGCCTTGGATACTGAAAGAGCTATTTAAATGCTAAGTATGAACTCTCTTAAGGACTGGTATATGAAATGCTGTATTCTTCTAGATAACAGTGTGAAGTGCTTTTCAAAAATGCATCAGAAAAAGCTGGAAGCTAATTCACATCTTTATAATTTTATACATTTCCTAGCCTTCATTCTTAAATTTATCCACTTTAGTTGGACCCTCATGCCTTTGAATTATTGTGGGTCTCATTAGAAATCTTGATTATGGGTATAAAAATTTGGAAGGCATGGAATTTTCGCATTAAAGCCACCTTATTGCTACCTTACCTTGAAATAAATTGTTCACATCAACTATCTGCGAACCTTGAGTTCAAAGTCTATTTCACACTTAAGGAATATGCTCCCTATGGAAGCCTTCTAGGCCACAGCAGTACGTGATTTTATACAGCAGGTCAAAATATTCTTGTCTTAAGCTTTTAGTGGGCATCATGATTTCTTTTCCCTCTATTTTCCCTATATTTTTGAAAAATATAATTTTTATTTGCATATATGATTTAATTAATTTGTTTTGTTTTTGTTTTTTATGACTGCTTGTAGATTATGTGTGTGTGTGTAAAAGTAAGTGAAATTGTATATACAAATTGGGGGTCTTGCCAGATTTATTGAACATGCTGTTTCAGTTCAAAAGACCCAGTTTCTGACACGGTTTCCCTGCTCAAGTCAAAACTAGTCAGCTTTATTTCCTGATGTTACTGTGAAAATGTGATAGAATTATGTAGTTAAAGTTATCACCTGTTTTTGCATCAATAGTAAAAAGTAGTGTTAAGATGGTGTATAATGTATGCATGTTGTAAAATTAGGGTTGCCAACCTCCAGGTGGCAGCTGGAGATCTCCTGCTATTGCAACTGATCTCCAGCCAATCAGTTTCAGAGATCAGTTCCCCTGGAGAAATAGGCCACTTTGGCGATTGGACTCTATGACACTGACGTCCCTCCCCTCCTCAAACCCTGCCCTCCTCAGGCTCCACCCCCAAAACTTCCCACCAGTAGCAAGGAGGGACCTGGCAACCCTATGTAAAATATTGGAAAGATTAGCTTTGAAAATGAGCAAAATGAAAAAGCTTAAGATAGCAACATATGAAAACATGTAGAAACTAAAAAGGGCATATTTGTACATTCTCTGTACTAGATCAACATTGCAGTATCATAATATTACATAGCTGCCATACTTAGAAGCAATCTTTATGTCTTATATATTCTTTCCCTTTCTTGGTATGTCATTAGATATACAGCACAGCTTCCAGAGAAGGACTGAATAATACAGCTATTGCTGATTAAGGAAATGGAAACTGGCACAAGTATGCATTCAAATAAAATCCAAATTGTAGAATGGCAGATTGGGACAATTTCTGAGCTCCTAAATGGAAAGAAAGTAGTTGTGTAAAAAACAAATGAACAATAAATCAAGCAGTTAGTAGTAGGAAAAAGTATATTTATTCAGAACTTTAAAAAATACTTAAGAGGCTGAATGACAAAAAGAACCAAGGTAAGTGGCTATTACTTTCACATGACTGCTGAGTGTGTGTAAAGTGCCTTCAAGTCGCAGCCGACTTATGGTGACCCCTTTTTGGGGTTTTCATGGCAAGAGACTAACAGAGGTGGTTTGCCAGTGCCTTCCTCTGCACAGCAACCCTGGTATTCCTTGGTGGTCTTCCATCCAAATACTAACCAGGGCTGACCCTGCTTAGCTTCTGAGATCTGACGAGATCAGGCTAGCCTGGGCCATCCAGGTCAGGGCTCACATGACTGTTACAATGTGTTTTTTTTAAATATATTTTCTTCTAGCTTCTCAAATAAGAGACAGTTTAGTTACCCTCTTCATTGCTTAACACTTCTTCACAGTGGCAAACTTTTTAAAGATGTCACAATCTATTGTACAGCACAATCATGAGTGGAGGATGGTTAGGAAGTGTCTGGTGATGGCGCAGCTGCACCACCTCCTGAGCAGCTTGCTGCCAGGTGCAGCAAGCTGAAAAGCCTATTTTGTAGAAACCCTGTGAAAGCACTCCGTAAGATTGCATGAGGCTCTTTCACCCCCTTGTGGACTGCTCTGCCCATTTCCTAGTTATTCTGCTGATCAAAGGCAGTATTGCAAACCTTTTCCCCTTCCCCATTGGTCCATGATGAAAAAAAGTTTTTGCAGATGAAATGACATATTTCTTGGCATGATGGGTTTCCATATGGATCTCATAGTGGATCACAGGGGGAAAATGGTGGTTACTAGAAAAGAAATGTTTACAAATTTGTGTAGGATTTCTAATCTACCTCATTCCTGAAGTGGGTTATATCATATAAAATACATGAAAAAATCAGTTTTGAATTGAAGCTAAATGGAACCTATCCTAAAATATCATTCCCAATAAATTGAATGCCAACTCTGATTTCCAACTGCAAGCAAAAATTGCTTATGTGAATCTACCTTGTTTCAACACTCAAGAGCAGGGATAATGAACTCATTTGTTAGGAGGGCAGGATATGACATAAATATCACTTTGTCAGGCCAGGCGTAAGTAAATAAATAAATAAATGCCATCACATATAATGCCGGATTCTGGGGATACAAACTTTATAAAAGACACAGGCAAAGTCAAATAATTATATTGGGGTTTTTTACTTAAAACACAGGCTGTTTATTAGCAGCACATAATTATCAGTGCATTCCAGGCTGAAGTGCCCCACTTTGAGTTCTTACCCTGTACTGTCATTCCAGAAGTCACTGTGAAGCCGGCGCATACCTGCTTTGCATTTCTTAAGAGCCCCTTTAATGAAACCTTTTTAAAATTTGCTCCATCCCTGCCTCAAAGCATCCACTCAAAGAAGCATGAAGAATCACAGCCACGGCTTAGATATGCAAATGATGAAGGAACAAAGGAGCAGGTGAGTAGGTGAGTTGGAATTTATTTGACTTTCTCCTGTTGCATCAGGACTGTGAATAAGCATTTTAAAGGTTGGATTTAAAAAAGGAGCTTTGAGTGTGCATCCAAATCGACTCTGCATACATGGCCACAAACAAGTTTACAACAATAACATTCTTACAGTATTTTCTTTTATTTAACAGTCTTATTGTTATTGTTTTAAGTATGTTTGTATTTTAAGTAAAAAAAGTAAAAATAATAATATTAATTTACTTTGCATGTGTCTTCTATAAAGTTTTTGTCTCTAGTCCCTGGCATTATTATTTTAAATTTTAAACTGGGTGGTGGTGGCTGCCTTGGCCAGTGAGCCTGCAGTGGGCTCACCAGCCCATATCTGGACTGGTGAGGGGGTGGCTGCCTTGGCTGGCAAGCTCGCAGAAAACTCATTAGCCCAGATCTGGATGAGGTGAGGGCTGGCTGCCTTGACTGGGGAGCCTGCAGCCCTCTCCCAGTACAGAAAGACAGGGAGAAAGAGAGAGAGGAGAGAAAGAGAAATAAAGAGGGAGAAAGAGAGAGAGAGAAAAAGAGTGAAACAGGAGAAAAAGAGGGAGAGAAAAAGAGTGAAACAGGAGAAAAAGAGGGAGAGAGAGAGAGAAAAGGAAGGAAGGAGAGGGGGAGGGGAAAGAGGGAGGGAGAACGAGAAAAAGAAAAGGAGAGAAAGAAAGGAAGAGAAAGGAAGTAAGGAAGACGACAGGGAAGGGACGGGGGAAGGTGGCTGGCTGTGATTGTGGGGCTGGAGCAGCCCTGGTTAGTCCCAAGGAGGAGAGAGAGTGAGTGTGAGGGGGGGGGAGAGAAAAGAAGGAGGAGGGACAGTGAGGAAGGGGGATGGAGAGGGAGAGAAAGAAAGGGAGACAAAGAAAGGGAGAAAGACCATGGAGAAGGGACTGGGAAAGCAGATAGCTGCGCTTGCAGGGCCAGAGCAGCCCTGAGAAGTCCCAAGGAGGAGAGAGAGTGAGTGTGAAGGAGGGGAGAGAAAAGAAATAGCTGTAATCAAGCTCCTCCATTTTTTATATAGGGCCTCTTTTTTCCTCCAGTTTACCAAGTCCTTGTAGTTCTTTTTAATGGTTAGCAATTCTTTCAATACTGAAATAGTATTGTTCCTTTTGAATTCTCTATGTTTCCTGGTTATTGCTCGTTTGAGGATTCTGCACTCATGGTTAAACCAAGAATTTTGTTTAGATAAAGCATGTGAGCTTGAGGTAATTTCCTTAGTAAATAAGGGTTTAAATAAATTAATTAATCTGAAAAAAAAATAGGACAGTAGCTGCAGACTCTTGCTCTCAATCAAGTCACTTCCAGAAGCTGCATTCTGCCACTCACCAAGGAGTCAAACTCAGGACTCCAGTAAACACGTGCTAGGGCTTTTTGGGATTAATGCAATGTTTGATGGTGGGACGATGTCAGATGTTGAACACACATTAGGTTGGACGAAAGAGAAATAGGGAGATGGTCACTGCCCCTGTAATCACAGACTTCCATATTACTGATTAAAGGTAAGAGATCTAGTTAAACCAGAAAATGATCGATAACACTGGCACCATTTTGGATAAAAAAAGTAAAATCTCCATTAGGGTCGACCCACAATCGCCCATTTACTATTATTAGGTTTCTCTGGATAGTGAATTGGGCCAGACTTAAGCCGGAAGAGTTGATTACCGAGTCCATCTAAATCTTTAGCATCTTTATTGTTGTAATAGCAAGTCAGTTTAATTAATGCATAGGTCTCTTTAACTTTATCCAGTTATTTAAATCGGGAAATTTGTTTCCTTTCCAGTATCTTGCGAAATGTATTCTTGCTGTTGTTACCACATGGAGACATATATCACGAAGTTCCTTTTGCACATCTGGTAAATAATTTAATAGAATTGTTTCTGGTTTCTCCGGAATATCTATTTCTAGACCAGGGGTGAGGAACCTTTTTTCTTCCAAGGGCCATTTGGATATTTTTAATATCATTCGCGGGCCATACAAAATTATCAGCTTAAAAATTAGCCTGCAATTTTTGGTCAAACATTTAGCCAAGAGGCACGACCGGAGACTGCTTCGAGTGTCTGCCACATAGAGCGACTCGCTTTTGAGCTCTGCTATCCCCAGCTGGGCCCAAGAGATTCAGGCAGGGCAGCATCCTTCTGAGCTAGAGATCTGCCAGGACCCATGAAGGGCCAGACCAAATGATTACGCGGGCCTTATACGGCCCCCGGGCCTGACATTCCCCACCCCTGTTCTAGACCTTTAGATATAATTTTAATCACTCTCCATTAAGACTTCGCTCTGATACATTTCCACCACATATGATAAAAATCTGCTTTAGCCAAATTACAGAACCATCATTTACCAGCATCTTCTTCCAATCTCAACATTTTTTGTACTCTACTAGGGCTTTATCTAGGTATTTTTATGGCTGAATATAAATGCACCAAGGTACAGGTTTTTGCCTTGTAATAGATTAAGTATGTTTATTGTTGATGCTTTCTTTCTTATTATTTTTATTAAAATGTAACAATATATAATCAGAACCAGTATACCAAGCAAATGACATATCTACTTCATAAATTAAAAACAAACAAATGAAGAGAATGTATACGGTTACAATTATTGCTGATGTGTTCTACATTTGATGTAACTGGTAAAGTTATCACTTCTGTTAGAGTATTAAAGTATGCCTTGTTGTCAAGAGATAAATGACTTTATTATGTTTGCTGTGTATGACTGAGGAAGGGAAGGTCTGGAATTGGAGCAGTGGGGAGAGTTGCTGAGCTTGAGTGATAAGTGTTCCTTGGAACAACTGATTTGTCATTGATAACCAATGAATCATTGCAAGCAGAAAATACACATTTCTACTGAACAATCCGCATAAAGAATCTCAGGTGCTGATGAAGTCAATCTTTCTATTAGTGTGCCATGGAAAAGTTGGGGCAATTACTTAATTGTCCCCAAGAAGAGGTGGTAGGTAGGCCCCTTAGAAGAAATTGTGAAAAAAATGTACAATGCATAATTCTGAGGCTTCTTGTCCTTTGATTCAGTGCAAATGACTTATTAAGATTACCCCTTCTACCCTTAGCTCTAAAGAGTGGATTTCATGAAAAGTGTTAATTAGATTTCATTAATTATTCATGGTATATTTATAGAACAGGTGTTCAACATGTTGAAGAGCCATTTAATCAAAAAGTGGATCCTAAACCAGTTCATAATTTGGTTTAATTATGGACACCATTTGACATGCAGAGATGATTTTAATAGAATGGACACACATTATTTCTCCAGAGAGAGTAATTTTTGATCAATGCACTGCTGTGCAAGGCTTCAGTAATTCATTCTTTTGTTAAGCTTTTGCATTTACTGTTTTTAACTGGGTCACTGCATTCTACATTGGAACGTTTTGCATTATTAAAGAGGCTGCTTATTGGAATTAAAAATTGTTTTGGTTCCTGATCATTTAATACCTTGCATCTGTTGATAATTTACCCTAAAGAGAGAAGTAGGAAATGAACACAAGAACCTAAGAAGAGCCCTTACTGGATCAGATCAAAGATCCATCTAGTCCAGCATCCTGTTTCCCACAGTGGCTAGCCAGCTGCTTCCAGGAAGCCCACCAGCAGAGCATGACACAATAGAACAGTTTCTAAAGAGATTCATTAGCTCAGAGAACACTCTCAGCTGGCATTCATGTCAAAGACATAGCACAAATAAATTGAGGAGATGCAGCCCCATGTTTACCACTCAAGTTTGAAGAGCTTTCATTTTAGTATTGAATATGACAGGTAGACCTACTTGTTCATTTATCATAGTTTGTAACCTCTTAAAATGATATAAACCACATTAGCTCCTGATGGTTTAAGGAGAATAGTATTATTCCCATCAGCAGTACACAGTTGTACCTTGACCTCAGGATGGTTATTTTGTTTTGTTTTGGGTAAGAAGGAATAGTCTTTTCCATTATTCATGTTAAATAAAGGCTATCATATTGTTTTCTAGTAAATATGCATTTCAGTGGCTCCAATGTAAAGTTGGGGTAATGACTGTGTGTCCACTAGATATCACACTTGTTTTCACTTCAACCATATTTCTACATCCTTTGCCAGATGTGAAGCAAGCAAACAACCTGAGAATTCTAACTGGAAGAGCTTTTAGCCTGTCATGGAAGTCTGCCAATTGTGCACCTCCTTCACATGATTCAGATACCACAACTGCTTGATTTAATTTATACTGGAAACAACAATTTGCTGGTGCACATAGAGTGCTTGACGGTCCTTATCAGAAGTAAAAAGCAACTGAAGAAAGCCTTGAAATAGATTATTTGGATCCTAATCTATCATGCTTTCTGGTACTTATTTTCCACCCATCATGTACTACAGATCGCTGGTGTGTGAAAGCCATCCCTCACTGTAAATCTCAGCGTAGCATGTCTCTTTAAAACTTACAAGGATCCGCAGTACAGAGCCTGACGTTGCCTTCACAGTCAATGCATTGCAGTGATTTATATATTTTCAAGATCACTGACTGAAATACCTAGAATGTTTTCAGTGTTGTTAAACATCCAAGATGTTAATTAACATCCGGTGATGTTAATCCCCAAGTCCCCCTGTATCCCAGCGCTGTTAATCCCCAAGTCCCCCCGTATCCCAGCGCTGATCCTTGAAAATCAGGACCGACTAATGATATTCGGCATTTTCCCCAAAGAATCCTTTCACACAACAACAATAGCACCTCTGCTCTCATCTAAGATCCCTCCTAAGCCCCTCCTTAAAAAACCAACTAAATTTGCTCCCCAAAACTAGGCTGAGTCTCACAAGGTTGATAATCCTTTAATAGATCTGTCTCCAACTAGTTTAAAGAATGCCACCCCAGTTGATTCAAATCTAAAATTCATGTACCGTAAATCAAGCTTACCACCAGATTCTAGATGCTGTCTGCTCCAGCCATGTAACCCGGTCGATGATATACTCGAAATGGAGGATGCAAAACTAATTAGTTCTTTTCGCATTCTCCCGACAAAGGAACAAAACAATATAATAATGAGGCTAGGGATCCTTAAAGATAACCTTACCCAGATTAAGTCAGCATAGGCCCATTTACCCCCATCTAAACCAAGGGTACCTTCCCTTTCTACTAGAACTGAGCACCAACCAAATTCTAAACACATGGTTGATATGACTCCTGACTTAGTGAACCAGCCAGCCCAAGAGTCTGACCTACTTCAAGGCAATGCCCCAGTTCCTCTGGAACCAACCATAATAGTGTGTCCTCGTACAGCAAATCCTAACCTACTTAGGGAGATGTCTCCTACAGATCTCCCTGATAAGGACTAACTCTCATCTTGCTGCAAATTTATTAGCTGGAATGTTGCTGGATGGTCAGCTAAACTTACTGATTCTGATATACAGTTATTTTTTTCGACCTTTGATATCATCCTTGTTTAGGAAACCTGGGCTACAAATGAGATCTTTCTTCCAGGCTTTACCTTTTTTACCCAAAAAGCAATCAAAGTCTCTGTGGGCCGCCCTCGTGCAGGACTAGCATGCTTTATCTCCACTTCTTTAAGCATAAGCTCAATTGACCTTCTTTTGGCTGATGAGTTGGTGCTAGCAGTTAGAGTAAACCTGACTTTTTTTTCACTTATTTTATTTTCTGTTTATATTCCTCCTGCTAGAACAAGTAATACTGCGCGAAACTGGGTCCGTCTGGGAGAACTATTTGATGTCATCCAAAGCAACCATCCAACTACTCCAGTTCTTATGGCTGGTGATTTTAATGCACGAATAGGGCCGGATGATAATACTCTCTTCCAAAATCTTATAGGGAATTTTGATTAATCTTTCCTGAGTTCCCTATGGTTTACTAGATCTTCCAGGGACTCGGTAATTAATTCTTCCGGCTTAAGTCTGGCCCAATTCGCTATTCAGAGGAACCTAATAATAGTAAATGGGCTATCGTGGATCGACCCTAATGGAGATTTTAGCCAAAATGGTGCCAGTGTTATTCATTATTTTCTGGTTTCATTAGATCTCTTACCTCTAATCAGTAATATGGAAGTCTGCGATTACATGGGCAGTGACCATCTTCCTATCTCTCTTTTGATCAACCAATTATGTGTTCAGCACTTAATACCGTCCTACCATCAATTATTGCACCAATCCCAAAAAGCCCTAGCTCATGTTTACTGGACCCCTGAGCTTGATTCCTTGGTGCGTGGCAAACTGCAGCTTTTGGAGGTGACTTCGTTGAAAGCTGCCCTCCTTGAGCAAGAGTCTGCAGCTACTGTCTTAAATTTTTTTTCAGATTAATTGATTTATTTAAACCTTTATTTACTAAAGAAATCACCTCAAGCTTGCATGCTTTATACAAACAAAATTCTTGGTTTAACCGTGAGTGTAGACTACTCAAACGAGCAATAACCAGGAAACATAGAGAATTCAGAAGGTACAATACTATTTCAGTATTGAAGGAATTAACTATGAAAAAGAACTACAAGGACTTGGTAAACTGGAGGAAAAAAGAGGCCCTATATAAAAAATGGAGGAGCTTGATTACAGCTATAAACAACAATGATAATTCAACCTTCTGGCGGACTGTGAACTATGCCAGAGTCCCGCATGTATCCCGTCATCGGTCTGGGTAGCTTACTTCAAGAGCCTCTTCTCCTACTCTGTGGAAAACCAGGGACTTATACCTGTAGCACCTTCTATTTTGTTGAATTCCTGGCCAGATGTGTCTCCTAATGAAATTAAACCGCTCATTGATCGCTTACGCTCAGGCAAAGCCCCAGGTCCTGATCTCATTACCTACAAACTTTTTAAAGTCAACAGTACATGGTGGGCCAACATCCTTGCTCCTGTATTTACACAAATTAATGCATCAGGAGCCATTCCAAAATCTTGGAGACATACTATTATTGTCCCAATCTTTAAAAAGGGTCAGCGCTCTGACCCAAGCTGCTATCGTCCAATCAGCCTTTTGTCTTGCTTAGGCAAATTGTGTTCCTCCTACTTATTAAAGAGGCTGTTGGACTGGGTTGAGAGTAATGACGTCCTTGGCTGGGAACAGATTGGCTTTAGAAGGGGTTGGTCCACGGACCACTGTTTAGTGCTCTCCCATCTAGCCGAGAAATATTCCTCCCCCCGAAATGGCACCCTTTATGCGGGTTTTATGGATCTTAAGGGAGCTTTTGATACCATCCCGAGGGAGAGGCTATGGTTGAAACTATCAAATTCTACTATGGATAGGAGGTTACTATGGCTTATTCAGCAATTTCATACTGACCTAACAGCTCAGGTTCACTGTGGCAACCAAGGAGAACTAACCAAGCCCTTTGAACCGATCAAAGGAGTTAGACAAGGTTGCCTCCTTGCTCCTCTCCTGTTTAATCTATACCTGAATGATATGGCAACCAATTTCTCAGAGTTTTGCCACCCCCCCAAAGCTTGCAAGTCATCCCACCCCAATTCTACTCTATGATGACAATGCAGTTCTCCTGTCCCACACAAGAATTGGTTTGAAAAGAACTTTGCAAACTTTTTCTGAGTACTGCTCTAGGGAAGGTCTTAAAATAAACTATCATAAATCTAAGATTATGATCTTCACTAAGAGGAGAAAAATGCCTCTTTTTCGCTGGGTATTAGATGGCTTTGAGGTTGACCAAGTCAAGGAGTTTGTTTACCTTGGCATTCTTTTTTCCCATAACCGAAATTGGAGTGCCCAACAAAATTAAACCTGGGGTTGGTGCTATTGTCAACTTTTTTCACACCAAAGGTGGCAAATATATTCCAGGGGCTATTCAGGTTTTTAATCTAAAAATTACCCCAATTATCCTCTTTGGTGTTGCCATCTGGATAACAGTCATCAATGAATCTATAGATCGTCCACTGCTTCAGTTCTTACGAAAACTCCTAAATGCCTCTCGATGTGTTGCTGGCGTTACTCTTCGTTCCGAGTTTGGCCAAATGTCACTTGAACCTAGGGCGTGGTTGGCCGCCTTTAAACTACACCTTAAACTGTGCTTTAGCACTGAGGGATTCCTAGCTTCTCTGTAGCATGACCCTTTTAAATCCTCATGGCAAAAAATCTTAGATGAGAAACTGTCATTGTTGGACTTCTCGCAGGATATGTTATTAGATCTTGGGAAAACTGAAGCTTTTACCAAAATTAAAAAGCGCATTAAAGAGCTTGATTATAACAGCACTACTTTTCTTGCTCGTCGTGTCTGTTCATCCCAGTTCTTCGGAATACCCCCTCCACGTGGTCTGCCAGCCTATACATATTATCTGACAACTCGTCTTTGTAGAGCTTTTTGCTTGGCTAGATTGAATGCTAACCCTTCTATGGTAATGCAGGGCAGATTTCTGAATATACCATACTCAGATAGGATCTGCCCTTGCTCTTCTGGCTCTATTGACGCATTACCTCATGCCCTTTTGGAATGCCGCTTTTACGAGGAACTTCGATTGCACTATATTTCCCCCCTTTTAACATACAAATCCAATGCCTCTGTGACTGACATAATGCCTTTTTTTTACTAAGCGATAGGGAGCCCAAGGCTACATTGTCAGTGGCAAGATTTGTTTCAGTCCTTATATCCCTCAGACACTAGATATATGCTGCTCAAGATCAATTGATCAAGGAGCTTCTAAGGGATAAAAGGAAAGTTAATCCCCAAGAATCTTACCGGGTCTGTCGTTATCTTACAACCTGTTTTCAATCAAATATCCTGCTTTTCTGCATCATCCAAATTTTCTAATATAATCTTAGTCTTGTTTTTATTTATTCTGTATCCAGAAAGTTCCCCAAAATAGTCTATTTGCTCCATAAAATGTTCGATTGATCTTATAGGATTTTCCAAAGTCAGCACCACATAATCTGCATAACATTTCAGTTTAAACTCCTCTCCCAAAGTTTTCAGACCCTGGATTTTTCCATCACTTCTTATTCTGGTTGCTAGAACCTCCAACGCCACATTAAATAATAGCGGCGATAATGGGCAACCTTGCCTAGTACCTTTGTTGATTGCAACTACAACTATTTTGATGTGATTGTATATATCACATGATTCTTTAGGGGTATGGTTCTACAGTACAAAGGACTACCCATGTACATGAGTAAAATACAGCATAGAAAGAATTTTGATGCAATTATGGGATGATCAGTTAAGATTACTTTTTAAAGCTGTACTCTGATAATATAAAGGCTAAAACATTCTTTCAAGAAGAATCTTTTGAAGAAGAACTTAACAGTTTTAGAAAGTGAAGTGAAAGCTGCACTGAGACCAATTGGGAGGCCAAATCATCAGGAGCAGATGAGATATCATAGAATCATAGACTCAGAGAGTTGGAAGGGACCACCAGGGTCATCTAGTCCAACCCCCTGCACAACACAGGAAATTCACAACTACTTGCCCCCCCCCCCACATTCCCAGTGACCCCTTGTCCAGGCCCAGAAGATGGCCAAGATGCCCTCCCTCTCATGATCTGCCTAAGGTCTTAGAATTAGCATTGCTGACAGATGGCCATCTAGCCTCTGCTTAAAAACCTCCTCACTCAGGAAACAGCAACTCTTTAGAAACTCTCGGACCTGCAGACTCTCAGCCCTGGTGCCTCAGCTTCTGCCTCTGGTGAGAGGAGCCTTCTTAGAGCTATTCCATGCCACAGAATTGAAGTCTATTGAAATCTTGACAAGAATATGCCAACAAATATGGAAAATAAAACAATGGCCCACAGACCAGAAACAGTCAAGCTACATTCCTTCCTAAAAAAGGAGATGTCAAAGATTGCAGAAACGATTGACCATAGCATTAATTTCTCACATGAGCAAATTGATGCTCAAAATCTTACAACAAAGACTGTTACCATATATGGAATAAAAATTCCTTTTGTTCAAGCTGGATCCAGAAAAGGAAGAGGCACTAGAGATCATATTGCAAATTTATGTTGGTTACTGGAGCATACGAGAGAATTTCAGAAGATCAGCTTGTGTTTCATAGATTACAGCTAGATTTGATTTAGATGATGGTGGAGTGAAAATTGGGGGGAAGAACATTAACAATTTGAGATATGCTAAGGATACTGCATTACTGGCAGAAAATAGCAAAGACTTGAAATGGCTACCACTGAAAGTTAAAGGAGAAAGTGCCAAAGCAGGACTACAGCTGAACATCAAGAAGACAAAAGTAATGAGTACTGGAGAATTACTAAACTTTAAAGTGGAAAATGAGGAAATAGAAAATTGTTCAAGACTTTCTATTCCTTGGCTCCATCATCAACTAAAAGGGAGACTGCAGCCAAGAAATCATAAGGAGATTGAGACTGGGAAGGGCAGCCATAAAGGAGCTAGAGAACATTCTTAAGTATAAGGATGTGTCACTGGCAACCAAGATATAGTTTTCATGCTATTATATTCCCTGTTACTATGTATGGGTGTGAAAGCTGGACAATGAAGAAAGCTGACATGTGGTGTTGGATGAGAGTGTTATGGATACTGTGGATTGCCAACAAAAACAAATAAGTGGGTTCTAGGTCAATTGAAGCCTGAACTCTCCCTAGAAACTAAAATGACTATACTGAGGCTATTATACTTTAGTCACATGAGAAGACAAGTGTAACTGGAAAAAGGTCATAATGCTAGGAAAAGTTGAAGGCAGCAGGTGAAGAGGAAGACCCAACATGAGATGGATTGACTCTATAAAGGAAGTCATGGCCCTCAGTTTGCAAGACCTGAGCAAGGCTGTTTACAAAAGGACATTTTGGAGGCTATTGATTCATAGGGTTGCTATGAATCAGAAGCGACTTGATGGCACTTAACACACAAATCATAGAAATGACAGATGTAACACACTTGCATGATCTACTTCAAGAAGCAGAAGAAGCAGCAGCAGCAGCAGCTGCCTTTCTCTACCACTTAAGGGAGACTCAAACCGGCTTACAATCACCTTCCCTTCCCCTCCGCACAACAGACACCCTGTGAGGTAGGTGGGGCTGAGAGAGCTCTAACAGAGCTGTAACTTGCCCAAGGTCACCCAGCTGGCTTTGTGTGTAGGAGTGGGGAAACAAATCCAGTTCACCAGATTAGCCTCTGCCGCTCATGTGGAGGAGTGGGGAATCAAACCCAGTTCTCCAGATCAGAGTCCACTGCTCCAAACCACCGCTCTTAACCACTACACCACGCAGGGATGATAATGAGTGACTGTGCCAACTATGAGTTGAAATTCTTAGTTTAAACCATCAGCTATGTGTTCTCTGGGCAATCATATATTAATATACTATTATAAACTACAGCAATATTTAGCAGATTTATCAAGGTTATAATAGTGTCATCTCCCATGTAGAATATTAGTCCAATTGTAATGAGATTTGGAGAGGCATACGCTGTCCTTTCTCTGATTATGGCCTGCATAAAACTATTTCAATAATGAATTAAAAAGCTAATAAACCCCAGTGATAGCTTATTCTGTAGCAGTACATCAGTTGTGCTGGCCAATGGCCGTAACAATAAATATATTTATGCAGTGCATCAGTTTCCATATTGTAGTTCAATTCCACCTTAGAAAAACTTTAAATGAGAGATCTGTAAATAATATCCATCTAGTGAGAGAGTGCGAAATCCAGCTGTTATGCATTGATGTCTGTGCACTGAAAGGACATCTTTCCAGCTAAGTGCTGCCACATTGAAGGGAGCTGGTACATAATCCTATCTGCCATTGATTATTGGCCCTGGTTCTGTGGAGTTAATTACTTCAGGGATAAGAACTTGAGCTTAATGAGCTTCATTTCTGCCAGAGTAAAAGAACATTTGACTGGTGTAAAAATCCTTGGGTACCAACATACCCAGCAAAATGTTGTTGTATGCCAACTACAGTTTCTAAATTTAAGGGAAGCTCTATTTAAGGGAAAATGTATTATTCTAAGGTGTTCTGAAAGTGTTGATGGGTGCTGTTGGAAACAGAACTAGTGCACTTAATCTCGGTTTACATCATCACAATTTATAAAACCCACACAAGATTGAAAGTGAATCTGTTCAGCATGCTTGTCTTGATATCAGCCTAATGACTATGCATAATCAAGGGAAACTACATGTGAGCACAGCTACTTGGTTGCAGTATAGTAGCATACAAACCAAGTTTGATTGCTCCCCCTTCCAATGTTAAGTTTGTGGTATGGGAGACTTTGTACTATTTCTCCTTTCTGCATCACTCCATGTCCTATGGAAGGAGCTCACAACATGGATCCTTCAAAAATTTGGAGTACACTGATGTGGTCTTCTCCTACAGGATCAGGATTTTTAATGTTTCCACAGTGTGGAAAGATGGTATGCTGCAGTCAGTTTGATACTAATAACTGTTTTACTTGTAACCTGAGATGACATGTATTTGAACTGCCTCTAGCTTATCTGCTGCTTTCTTCTTTCTACACTTTAGAAGAACTGTACGATAAAAAAGCATATTTGAGTTTCATCTAAAAGTAATAAAGGAGCTGGTACAATTGATTTTGTTTTGCGTTCAGCATAGGAAGTAAAAGGATGTAGAAGCTGGTGATGCTGAAAGTGTATTTAGGCATTTAAGGCATCCTGGAGGGGCAAAACAGAAATTAATATATGTATTTTTTTTTCAATTTATACCTTGCCCCTTCCCAAGTTGGGCTTGGGGTGGCTTCCAACAGTATATGTATGCAGGAATGAAAACATAAGCTAAAACACAGATGCCCTGAACGCTGGCAGATTTGAGGGCTAGAGGCAAGTAGCGTAGTCAGGCACCAGTCGAAGGTCAAGTATCGGGTTGTTCAGGTCTACATAGAAGGTGTAAGTACCGGTAGGGCAATCCCAATCCAGAGTCAGAGCCAGTTCCAAGGTCAGGGTAGCAGGAGTACCAAGAATGGCCAGAGTACACAGCTAAACACACAAGGTGGTTACAACAAATTTGCTCCTACATTGGGCCTGTCTCATTGCTTGTTTAAATAGGCCCTTATTGCAGACCGGAAGTTGCTCATTAGGCCATTATGGCATTCCCAGCCCAGTGGAGCAAATCAGCATCCACTATTGATCAATCCGGAGCCTGAAGTCTGGCACTTTGTCATCTGCTTATCTCCGCTCTGACCCTTCTGGCCTTGGTGAATCTTCTGGAGATGCTGGCTGGGCCTCCTGCTCAGCTAGATTCCCTGGGCTGAAAGGCTGCAGATTTGGTGAGGCTTCCTTTGCTTCTGACTGCTCCTCGCTGCCTTCACTGCCTTCTGTCTGTCATCCTGCCTTCCTCCTCTGTTTCCTCTTAATCTGAGGAAGTTTCAGGCTGACCCATGACATCAGAATTAAAACACGTACAATTTAGAAAGCCACCTAATTTCACATTCTGTAATAAATGTTTTTCCAAAGGCGAGGAGAGCCCATCAGGGTTGTTCACAGAGGGCCAGTGATGTAATCTGATATCAGTCTTCAAGGGAGTGGAGAACAAGGGTAAGGGATAGGGGAGGCCAGCTGCTCTATTAACTGTTGCTGCCTCAGCCATATGCCTGGTGAAACATCTCTGTCTTACAGGCCCTGTGGAACTGAGTTAAGTCCCATGGGGCCCGGGTTTAATTCAACAGAAAGATCCACCAAACTGGGGCCAGAGCAGAAAAAGTCTTGGCCCTGGTTGAGGACAGCTGGATAGTCTGGGGACCAGAGACCACCAATTGTACCCTATTGAGATCCCTGTCTTTCCCAGGCTCCACCCCCAAAGCACCGGGAGTTTCCCAACCTGGATCTGGCAGCCCTATCCCCCATACCCCGCCAGTGGTCAGGCGGGACCTAGCAACCCTAGCTGTGTGTGTGTATGTTTAAAATCTATATCAAATGCCTGTAAGAAACTTTGACACCACTTATTTTTATCGGTCACTTTCTGTATGCTGGAAGTGAATGAAGATCTGTTCCCTGTAACATTTCTTCTCTGATTGTGAACAAGCTTATCGTGTGAACACTGCTTTATTTCTTTTATTAAAATACATAAAATGTATATGGATTCAACATAGACAATTTGATGCCATGCATAGCTGTATGAATAATGTTATAGTATGCTAAACATTTGCAGCATAGTAAACTAGCTGTGGTAAATGAATAGAAACCAAAATCATGGAATAATGTGGTAATGGTACCAAAAGGTACTAATTGTGTAACAAAAGAATGGAAGTGACAATGACACACTTTTTAGGGAAAATAGTGACCTTTTATTAAGAATTGCATAATTGAGCCAATATAATCTTGGAAAATGGCTTATTTTTTCAATTTATTATTTATACTTTAGTTGCTATGATATAGACAATGATATTGATACATGAGTGGTTACTTTTTAAAATATAAAAAAGAACATGAGCTAATATTTAAAATCACTCTGAATACTCCACCAATGCTCTCAATATGTACTTTCCTTCTTTACTTTCAGTTGTACATAATTTTAGAGTTGCATAATTAATCCTACTGTCATTGGCATGTTTGAGTATATTTTAAAGGGGAGAGCAGTACAACTGACATCATCTTCGCGCTGACATCACTTTTACTTTAGATTTAATGCTTACAAAAGTAATGAACAGTGTGGGGAAGGGGTATTTTTATGGAGCAATTTTTATTTTTATGGAGCAATAAGTGTTGTGAAATAAATCCGTCATGTTTTATATATTTCTCCTATTCAAAAAGGAGCTGCTGGGTTAGATTTTTCACTTGGTTTGAGTAGATGACGTCCACATAAAGAAACTATGGGATGATATTGGTATTTCAAGGAAAACTTGAAAAGGTCATTTGATAGCTGTATAAGATGAAAATAAAGTGCTTTTAGTGAGAGTTATAATCAATATTTTTATAAGTCACACTAACAACAGTTAGATTTCAAGTCGAGTAGCATCTCAGAGACCAATAAGATTTTCATGGTATAAGCTTTTGAGAGTCCCTTCATCAGACACAATTAGGGATGGAGATCTGAGTCTTTTAATCCCAATCAAAAGGTGAGAGGGGTGTTGTAAAGAATGCTTGTAAAGAATGCAGAGGTACAATGCATATTGTAATCAGTTTGATTAGAGAAAAGAAGAAATGCTTGGGGACAGATAATTAGTATCTGTAGTGAGATGACAATTGAATGTCCCTATTCAGCCCGGGGGGTGGGGGGTGGCATTGTTCTGCACTTGTGAATAAATTCAAGTTCAGCAATCTCATGATGTAATTTACCCTTGAAGTTTCTGTACAAAACCCTTCCCATTTTCTGATTGGGATAAAATACTCATATCTTCATTCCTACCCATGTCTGATGAAGGGAGCTTTGACTCTCCAAAGCTTATACCCTGAAAACCTTGTTGGTCTCTAAGGTGCTACCAGACTTGAATCTGTTCTACTGCAGGCCAACATGACTACCCTCTGAAACACTAATATCAGTCATACAAAGATAGCAGTAAGCACTAGAACACTCACAATGAAATGCAAGAATCCCAACTGCTCATTCATTTTTGGGATTGTGTACCTTGCTTACCCAGGGGCAATGTGGGAATGTAGACAGAAGGTGTTACTGAATCATAAAATAGCTTTAAGCAAGCTGTTTGGATGAAATGGCCTATTTTATTGGCAAAAGCTGAAGATGCCTTGGCATAGCATGGAAGCAGGTACAGAAACATCGACGGGCCCAAATGCAGTAGATGTGACACACCTGCTCCTGGTGCGCCCACCGGGAGCCTAGGGATGGCTCCCATGGGATTTACCTGGGCATGAGCCACTAGGTATTCCCTGCCACTTGGAAGGAGGCATCTGGACAGCCCCCAAGCTGGGCATGCCCTTTCCCCATGCCTCCTACAAAATCCCTTATTGGGATCCCCATTGATGAGAAAGAGGACACACAGGCTACCTTTCTCCAAACTGTATCTGCCCAATGCTAACACCGCCAAAGAGCGGCGGGGAGCCCCACGCCCCTGCCAGCTCCCGCCAATGCACCTATAGCTGAAGCTAATCTCTCAGACCATTTGTTATATCATGTAATCATATATCAAGGCCCCAATCAGTTAAATGAACACCATCAGAATGAAACATGGCCTCCTGCCGATATGTCCCAGTGACATACAATTATGCTGCCAAGAGAAACTACTGCTTTTCTGATGGTATTGGTGGCCTTGCGCCTTGCAATGTCCAACCTTTGGGGGTTTCACACGCCACACCAGTTAAGCTGTTCCAACATATCTGACCAGCACATGACAGTTCAAGGAATCCAAGCAGCAATTGCCTTTAAATCTGGCATTCTGCCAATGAAAGCTCCTTCTCTTTCCTTGTGCCTAAGTCATTCTCACCAAGTTGAATGACCAGTACATCAGGCTCTCCATGCTTTTGAACTGCTCTCATCAGCGAAGGAACCAGCAATGCCCAAAGCATGTCTCAAACACCAAACCAATAGCACTGCAGTAGCTCTCCAAGGCCCAGATGCTCACCCCAGCCAGATGACTTCGCATAAACACTTGCCCAGTGTACAATGCTGTGGCCGAAAATCCAAACTCATTTTATCGGCCCCACTGAAAAACAAACAATTAGCAATCACAAAATTGAGGGCGGACATAAACCTTATAAGCGGTGGACTTCCACCTCCCAAAGGCCTTAATATGGTCTTCCTGCAAACCCAACTCAGCAGCTGTGGTAGCAGCTCTGATTCTAAATGAATGGAAGCCAAATTCCATTGGTGGAAGGCCTATATGTGCCAACCCTGCTCGGAAAACATGGATGAACTGGAAATGAGTAAGAAAGGAACCATTTTTGTGGATAAACAAAGAACCACCCTGGAGTGGGCGAATACCCAAAAAGTCCTTCATTGCCCTCAATGGACAAGGGACAGAACCCTTAGCTGTGTATAGGGTAAATTGGGAACCCTTGCCCCTCTGGTCTGTTTTGGACATTCGAATGGCCAATCTGAGCGTGTTTCCACATATTTTTACATCTCCAACCTTCACAGCACAACCAGACCCATCATGAGCTGAGTTGGGAACAAGCTTGCCCACTCTAAGGGCCCCAAAAATGCCAATGTAAAGGTGGCCTCAAACAGAACAGCTTTGAATGGGGACCAACACATAATACTGACACTTTTAATTAACCTTACTAAAATATTATGTGAAACTGGCCGGTGAAAATCCAGCTGGCCAGGTGTGGAACGTTTCCAACCCTCCACTGCCCTGCGAGCAACAAAAGATGTGCAAAGATCTGGGAACCCTTGGGCTTTGCTGAAAAAGGACAAAGCAGCCAAATGAACCCCCATAGTTTTTGCCGTTAAACCTTTTGTTTTTAAAACCCCAAATACTGCAGGACCCACTGCTCAGGTACTGGAAATTTGCTTGGCCCATAAGATTTTTCCAGGAATGACCAAAATTGCCTTGCAGCTGACATGTAGGAACGGAGGGTCGATGGTACTACAGAGTCATAAACTCCTCGCAGTATCGTGTGTCGCCAAGTGCCCACAACTTCTCTGGGAATGGTTTGGGAAGTAGGTCCACATCTGGATCCAGGCAGTGAAACCTCTCCTCCTGGAAGTGAGACAAGGCATCGGCGAGCTTGTCGACCCCCAGAACATGCTGTGCAGTAATGTTGCCTGAAAGGCAAACCAGGATGAAGTGCCGCATGACCCTCTCGGCAGTGGCACCACGACCCCTGACATGGGATGATTTTGCCACTTCTGGCTGTACTGAGATAGTGCCCAGATGTTGAGACCTGAGTTTGTCTACCTGTTCAGCCAGACGTTCCACCACCCTGGAAAGTCCCTGAATGGTGGCTTCATCATGATGGGCTGAAGCTGATGTATGCCTTTCATTGCTCTTTGAATGTGCTTCAGCACCCTTGCTTGAAGGAGCCAGGCAAGCCCCCTGGTGCGAGGAGGTGAAGGCTGGTGACCTTTGCCAGGCTGTGCTGGCTTCCTCAAAGGCATGATCACCCTTTTGCAAAAAAGGACCTACTGGCAGGCATGAAAAGAGAGGGGGGCTGCAGTGATACAGCTCAGTGATTTTTGGCTTGCCCCCTCCCCCCCACACACACACTGACCAGTGGTACTTTATTCTGCCAAGCTAAATGGTACTGACCTGTTACAGCCTTCCAAAGAGCTCCACTGAAAAGGAGCTTGCAAGCTGGCCAGCCACAATTGCCTTGAGGCCACCTGTGCTCCTTTTAGTCTCTCTCTCTCTCCCTCTGCCTCTGATCTGCCTTAAACTATCAGCGAAGGCAGATTCTCTCTCTCTCTCTTTGCCTCTGATATGCCTTAAACAAGCAGCAAAGGCAGACTGAGGAAGGCGGGGAAAGCCACCCCTTAACTGCTCAGGGAACGGACAGGAGTGAAAACTCCCTACTTGTCCGTTTCCCAAAGCAATGATTCACCCTCAAGCCCCTCCCGGATGTTATCAAAGGTGCATGTGAAAGGCCCGACAAACAGCTGATCATCAGGCCTTTCATCAGCACAGGAAAGTCACCGCACCGCTCCTCTCCGCCCTGCCTGGCTTCCTTCCACCTTCCCCTCCGTGTCAGCAAAACAGGCCCCTGGGTGAATCCAGGAGCCTGGGCTTTCTGCAGAAAGGAAAAGAGAGCTAGATAAAGAACCAGAAAAGGAAAGCAGAAGCTTATATCAATCTAAACAAAGATTTCTTCAGGTGCTGTTCCCATGCATCTGGCAGCCAGTAATCCAAAAAGAAAACCTCTGGGGCTCTGCAATACAGGAAGGTTTGGAGCCAGCTTGGATTGCTTACTGGGCCACAAGAAAGAGACTCAAGAAAAATCAAGGTAGAAATTCAAAACTAAGCGAAAGTAGGGAGGCACTTGGGGCACACAGCAAGGTGCAGGAGAGCAGATCATTAATTTATATATTATGAAAGATTTCAGCTTCCGTAATAAGATTTGGACTTGAATTTAGATAAAAGATGCCTGTTTCCTGGGCTCAGAAACTGGAGAATCCAGAAATGCTCCCTGACTGGTGTGAGGTTAAAAGAAGACTTCTTGTGTCCTAGGAACTTGTCCAAATAAGAAAAGGAAAGGAAGGCTTGGAGTGGGCATAAGCATAAGAACATAAGAAAAGCCATGCTGGATCAGACCAAAGCCCATCAAGTCCCGCAGTCAGTTCACACAGTGGCCAACTAGGTGCTTCTGGGAAGCCCACAAACAAGAAAAAGCATGTAAGAAGCAACTCCCTCCTCAGAATGTAGATGGTCCAGTATCAGGTCATGTGAGGAAAAAACTTTTCCAAGACTGAAAAATAGATACTTCTATTTTGTCTAGATCAGGGGTGTCGAACTCATTTGTTGCTAGGGCTGGATATGACATAAATGTCACTTGGTCGGCCCGAGCCATGTGTACTACAAAATGTAATGCCAGGTACTAGAGATACAAAACTTTATAGAAGACACAGGCAAAGCCAATTAATGATATTGTTTTTTAATTAAAAGACAAACATGCTCAAAACAATAACACTGCTCATTAAAAGAAAACACTGTAAGAATGTTATTGTTTTAAGCATATTTGTTGGCTAGTGAGCCCACAGCAGACTCGCCAGCCCAGATGTGGACTCGGAGAAGGGTCAATTCTTTTTGCAGGAACAGACAGCAACTTCTGGCTACAAGAGAAAGGAAAGGGGGGAGAGAGGGAGGAAGGAAGGAAGGAAGGAAGGAAGGAAGGAAGGAAGGAAGGAAGGAAGGAAGGAAGGAAGGAAGTGGTCTGAGAGAAAGAGAGGGGGGGAGAAACAAAGAAAGGGAAAATGAATAAAGGAGCTGAGAGAGAGAGAGGGCGATAAAGAGAAGGAGGAAGAGAAACAGAGGGAGGGGACAGAAAGAGAGAGAGAAAGAGAGAAAGAAAGAAAAAGGGAGAGAGGGACAGAAAGAAAGAAAGAAGGAAAGAAAGAAAGAAGGAAAGAAGGAAGCAGAAAGAAAGGGAGAGACAACAATGAAAACTCAGAAAATACATACAGATTATCCAGTGCATAATTTCTTAGTAGCTCCTCAAGAGTGTATTCTTACTGCATCACTCTCATCATAGGCTCCCTGTCACTCATAGTGCATCATCGGCCATTAATGCATGACCAATTTGTCCGGGGAAACTCCTGGGCATGCAGTGAATTGTCCTTGTCAACACACATGGCCGTCTCTGACTTGCGCTTTCGATGCTACCCATCCCAGACCTCCGAGTTTTTAGGTTGCTGTGATATTGCGACTTAAAACTGAAGCCCCGCTACAAATCGGAGAGCTTGCTTGTGCGCACAGCTTCCGGGTCGACTCCCCGCTGCTTCCATCCACCTACTCGCTGCTGGAAGAGTGCAGAGCCATCGCTGCAGCGGCCGCCTGTGAGGGAGGAGGAGGAGGAGGAGAAGAGAGAGAGGCCCGTTTGCTGCCGAGAGAGAGAGAGAGAGAGAGAGAGACCGGCCGCCGCAAGAGCAACCACAATTAGAGGCGAGGTGAGGCGAAACAGAAGGCTGAGAGAAGGGGCAGTGGCTGCTTCCCCAGTTCCCGCTGCCTCCAGCCGCCTCTGGCTTCTCCCCTGCTCTGCCTGGGGGATGGCGGGGTGGCAGCTTATCCAGTCTCCGGCAGCAGCAGCCTCGGCTCGCTGCCAGCCTCCCCTCTCCTCCACCCGGGGATGGCAAAGTGGAGGAGAGAAGAGTGGTGGCGGCTCCCACTGAGCGCTCCTTTGTGCTGTGCATTTGATTTCCCGCTTTAAAATGGTTTCCGCTTTAAAAAAGCGTGCACCTTTACCGGCACAAAGGAGCCATGTGTTAATGGCCATCTATTATCCTGTAATTGCAGGTATAGCCAATAGAGGGGGTTAATTATGCACTGTATATTCTGTATGTATTTTCTGAGTTTTCATTGTTATTGTTTACTGTACTATATGAGTTGGCTCATTGAGGATTAAGATAGAATTAACTGTATTGGCATTTTGTTTAGGTACCTTGTGGATCAAGTAACTGAAGAAGCTGATAGCACAAACGGAGCTTAATTTTTATCCAGAAAGCCTTGATCTGCCTCTTACTGTGGGTCTTTGAAGATTGTTGGACTATTACACTTATCTGACCTACTTGGCACTCTGTACCAAAGAAGGAAGAAAAGTTACATGGTTATTTAAAGTTACAGACTCATTTACTTACCTTTTGAACTCCCGGGTTTGTTGTTACCTCTGTTGGGGATTGGGTTTTGTGCAATTGTGAATGTTATATGGAATGAATACTTTATATTCTATGTTATGTAGTCATGTTTGAAAGAAAAGTTTGTGAATATATAATATGATACTGTATATTTCCATAGAATAGGCCTGTCAGCTTAATGGAGCCTCCATGTTCAAAGTACCTTTGAATACAAGGTAGTGAAGAAAACTGTAGAGGAAAGTTGTTGTCTTTGTGCCCTGCTTGTGAACTTCCCACAGCACAAGGCTACACTATGTTGGAAACAGGATGCTAGACCAGATGAATACTTCGCCTGATTTGACAGGCTTTTAAAAGGGTTTATTTTTTAATTTATTTGCATACTAATATAATCTGTTATTAAAAGAACAGTATCAATTACAATGGAATAAAGGCCACACAAACTACAGAAGATAACTAGAAACAGCTGTGAAACATATAATGGTGGCCATCAGGAGAGCAGGGAGAAGGAGAGCAGCCTCACAAGCCTTGGCAGAAACCTTCCCACCGTGGCGTGCATCCCCTGGCCTCCCTGCCCCCATAGTCAAATGGACCAATCAGGCCCAGGGATAGGGTTGCCAGATCCTTCTTCACCACTGGTGGGAGGTTTTTTGGGTGGAGCCTGAGGTGGTCAGGGTTTGGGGAGGGGAGGGACTTCAATGCCATAGAGTCCAATTGCCAAAGCAGCCATTTTCTCCAGGTGAGCTGATCTCTATTGGCTGGAGATCAATTGTAATAGCAGGAGATCTCCAGCTAGTACCTGGAGGTTGGCAACCTTACCCAGGGACCTCACGGGCAGGGCCAGTGGGCCAGCTCAGACCTGGGCATTTTTACTGTGGTCTGGGTGGTCAAGATAAAAAAGAACCTCTCCGTGGCCCCTCTCCAGCATTAAGCTTTGGGTTGTTCATGGGTGAAGGAAGACGAGGGCTCTCTTTGAAAGCAGCCTCCTTTCTCACTCAGGCAAGTGTCAGTGCTCCCGGTGGGTGGATGAGCATCCTTTTCCACCTTGGGTAATGCAAAGCCAGCAGCTGAAGCTCTCAGGCAAGCCCAACTCTCTCATCGGGCGCCCGCTTGTCTATCTCCTCCTTTTCCCACCAGCTGCTCACTCTCCTTGCCTGCTTAGCAGTCGGACAACTTGCGCCTCTCTTGCGAGGTAGCAAATTTCAAGTAGCAAAATCACTAGTTTCTAGATGGCAAAAAAAACCCCAACAACAACGTAGCCTCTGACAACATGATGGAAAGGGTGAGTGCATTTCAAGCCCTTGGGCAGTAATAACTAGTTAATTAAAAATTGTACAGAGGTTTATATGAAAGATACATTGTTCTCCAGTATGGGTTGTAGTGGAACCAAAGTATTTATTTATTAATTATAGCCTGTCTTTCTCACTGGGAAGCAAGGCAGGTTACTTAGAGTGAATCTGTACACTCACGAAAATGGGGTCTTTCAGTAAACAATGCAATAGTATTGGTGTTGTAAAACCAGCCACAGGTCTAGAAACAGAACTGAAGCACGGTATAAGTATTGACTTGACACATTAAATTAAACTGGATTACATGGTGGGGCTCTACTTACAGCCAGCTAGGTACAGTAGTCCCTAATCAGTGATCCAGTAACTTGTGAAACATTTTGTGCGGTGCAAGCCTATGGCCTGTGCAGAAAGCCCTCTTGAATAATTCAGATCTGAATAGTTTGGACAGGGTCAGGAGAGTGTGGGGGGGGGGACTTTGACCTCCTGTGGCCCATTCAACAATTTGGGGGCTACAATGGCGATGCTTCAGTCCTTTGGGCACATAATGGTTTCTCATTTTCTTAACATTGCCAATTCTTATTTTTTTTTCTGTCTGTGTAGGATAGATTTACTGTGGCTATTTTACTTGGGGGCAGCCGGGGACATGTCCAGCTTGGGGGCTATCTGGTTGGCCTCCCTCCACGTGTCAGGGGACTACACAGATGGTTTCCATCTGAGTGGGTTCCACATACTGCCATCTCATCGAACCCATTAGGCGGGTTGGGGTAGGAGCACATCGGCTGACAAGTGGGTTGGCTGACAGAAAGGATCAGACCCCTATGCCATGCCATTGCCTGGTGCTGTAACCAATAAAAGTTGTGGGTGTTTTTCCATCAAACTAAGTCTCTCTGTGTTAATCTTATGCCAGTATTATCAGTGGGTGGACAGGGGGAGTGACGTTACATGCCATGCTCCAGTGGACTGGGTGGCTGTGTGGGTAGTGGGCTCCAGGCGCTCCCCATAAGCACTATGTCAGCAAGGACAAGTTCAGTGCTTTAGTTGTAGCAATTACATTTGCTCAGTGATAAATATCACGGGGAGGCAAAATGCATCACAGATAAAACAGAGACTTATCCATTTTGCAGCTACCCTTAGCATGATAAGATATGTATGAACTAAAAAGAGGGAGGACAAAAGCTGTGTGTCTATGTGTCTGCATGCATGTTCTTTTTATTTGTGCATTCTGATAATTTGAAAGATAAGAAAAACTGATTGCTATTCTTATTCCTACATCTGGAAAAGGTGAAGTCACACACCTGCTGAAAGACATAATTATTGTTGTATAACATAGGCTGTCTTGTGCTTAGTGTGATCTCAGAAAAGTAACCAAAGCTCTATCCTTTGAACAGAAACCACAGCATGCAGAAATAAATGCCTTACTTATCAAATAGTTTATCTCAGAAGAGTGGGTTTGCAGAAGTGTAAAGACTTTACATAGTCTTTAGAGTATTTATTTTGTATGCAGAACCCCCCCCCCCCGCAACTAATGGTATAGTTGATGTAATTTCTTCTACTTCCCTCCCCTTTCCTGGTTTATAGATACTGAACATTATAAGAATCTTTGATGAAATACATTTATGCTCACTAACACCGGAGGAGAAAATAAAAGCTTTAAACCACACATTGATTTGGTTTTAACTATCCCAATGGAATTCATTGCTATAGAACTGTAAGAAGGATATATTATCTTTGGTTTAATCAAAAAGTTTATGTAAATATATTGCATACAAGTTAAAAATATAAATCACAGATGTCGACTTGATGGAAAGTTTGTTACCACAGAAAACTACAGCTCTGAAATTCCATTGTGTTAATTAAAAGGTGGCATCTGGTATACTAATTTATGCTAAGTGAAGAAATGTTCGGATAAAAATAGGATGTGTTTCATTTTTTTTGTTTTTGGTGTCATCAGTGGGAAACTAAAAGTCATATAATAAGTGAAGTGACTCTGACCCAAATATATGAAATGTACATTATAGCTTTAAAGAACAATGGACTATCACGAGAGAGAAAATACAATTCTGAAGTACTATTTCTCCTTCCTCTTAAACAAATTTAGATGGTATCATTGCATTATCCCTCAAGAGTGGCACAATGATCTCCAAATACCAAAGTTAGAGGAAAACATTCAATGAAAAAAATGAACCTCCTTCATACTTTCCCCCCACTCCTCCTGGTTTCCTTCCCCCCCTATTATCTTTCCTTTTTCATAATATCTCAGGCATAATACAAATTATTGAACAGTAGGGAAGCCTGAGTTGCAGATATTCTGCACTGCACTACCGTTCACTTACCAGTGGAATTCACAGATGTCCATGTTTTTATGCATGTGATGCAAGTGCTGCCAAAAATGCAAAATGTGTACCTTCTATGCAGGAATACTGAAAACATCATCCAAATGTTATCAAGCTTCCTTGTTATTAAATTATTAAATTATTCTTTATTTCATTAACAAAAAAAGCCATAGCAACAGTGCTGAATAAGGCGGAAATTCCACCAAAATAATTTTTTGTAAATAGTAAAATAATTTAAAGAATTAAACATGTTCTAAAGAGTATTAAAATACATCCATAAATTCATCAAATAAAAGATGTCAAATGACCCAGAGTGGACCAGTCACGGGACAAATATACTAGGGTCGGCATGCCCCATCATCTCTTTATCTTTCATGATGGTGGCAGCAAATCTTGCCATTTGGAAAGTGATGAATTTGTGTCTATCTTTCAGTAATATAAATAATTTCTCCTGATGTGACCTTCCTGGGAAGCGAGATATTATGGTCCGCAAAAATCTATTACATTCAACCTCATATCTTGGACAATGGAATGTGATGTGGAATACATTCTCAATATTTTGATCACAGGAACAGACTCTTTTACTATATGGGATCCTATTAAAATGGCCTTCCAAGGCTGTGGATGGTAAAATATCTAAGCATGCCCTGGTGAAGGACTTTCTGTACTTGCAGTTCCTCAAACTGGTAAAGTACGCTGAAAGAATCAGGGGAGAGGAAGATAGCTGTCTATAAAGTATAGATGTTCTCAAGTTGCCTGCAAGAACTATATCAGTTTGAGCACTCTGGTCTAACAATCTTTGTTTTATGAGTAGTTTGGCTGCATAGAATCCAAGGGTCCTCTAGTATTCTACTGAGAAGCCAAGACTAGCCACCAATCTCAACAAAGATCCTTCATCTTTCCTTCCACCAGCCTATCTCCACTATTTAGAGATAAATAATTATAGAAGGGCCTTTACCCTGGCCAGATGTGCAGCCTTACCATCTGCTTTGCTTGAGGGGAAGTATAAGAAGACACCCTGGGAAGAGAGATTCTGCCCCTGCAAATCAGGGGATTTAGAAACTGTTGAGCATGCCCTCCTGAACTGCAATTTCTATACATTACCCCGTTCGAAGTTTATTGAGCCCCTCTTATCGAGATTGAGACCTGACAGGGCAGGTGAAAGGTTTGAGATGCTCCTCCAAGGGGGTAATCCTTCAACCACTCTTCAGGTTGTGAAATGTTGTTTAGCAGCAACGAAAATTCGTTGCCTTAGAACAGTGCAATTGACAAATGTGTCCCAGATGTAATTCTTTTTTTAAATGTTTTAAAAATGTTTTAAGACTCGGACTGTAATTCTTTGATGGTAAGAATCTATTAGTCCATGCTTTCCGTTTTATCATGTTTTGACTAAGTGCCACAAATAAATTATCTATCTTCATCTTTCCATACGCCAAGGTCAAAGGCCTAGGGATGTACAGCAGATGATCTTCAGCCAGTAATTAATGGTTGTTTTATAAACTAGGGATGTTATTGAGGGTAGAGTTATTTCTACTCTAACCATTGCTGAAGGTGTTGGTGGCGGAACAACTAACCAGCATGCAAATTTGTTTTGAGAAATTTCTAAAGACTGGAGATTTCCAAAGCCCTGATTCGGTGCTCCATATAGAATTTGGGGCAGTAATTTCATTTTATAAATTTCTTCAGTTGGAGGAATCAGACAGCCTCCTCTCCTCCTATAGAATCTAAGAACACCAAAGAAAGCTTTTTCAAGGTTATGCTTAGCATAGTCAATATGAGTGGTCCAAGAGCCTGACTGATGAAACATTACCTCTAAATATGTAAAGCTAGAAACCTGTTCTAATGGTTTCTCATCCATTGCTCTACAATAATGCAGTCTTCTACCAAATATCATAATCTTGGTTTTATCATAATTAACATGAAGTAGATTTCCTTTACAGTAGGAGATGAACTGTCTCAACAGCCTTCTAAGACCAATTTGGGTATGAAAAATTAGCAATGTGTTATCTGCACAAAGCAAAATTGAAATGGTTTTTCCACCTACTTTGACTGGAAAGAAATGAGGACTCATCAGAAATTTTACTATATTGTTTATGTATAAATTAAATTATACATAAATTTATACATAAATTTAAAGAGTTGAGACATAAAAAAGACTCATTTAGGAAGTGGAAGGAGGGCCTTATAACCAAAGAGGAATATAAACAAATAACTAGTGCTTGTAGGGAGAGTGTTAGGAAAGCTAAAGCTAAGTATGAACTTAGGCTAGCGAGAGATGCTAAACGCAACAAAAAAGGGTTCTTTTCCTTTGTACAGAGTAAGAGTAAGAACAAGGACAAGATAAGCCCATTGCGGGGACCAGAAAGTGAAATTGTAACAGGAGATGAAGAGAGGGCAGAACTCCTCAATTCCTACTTTTCCTTAGTCTTTTCTCGTGAGGGAAGTGGTGCTCAACATGGCATAAAAAGAACATGTGATGAGGGAATGGATTTGCAGCCTAGAATTGGCACTGGGGTAGTGCACCAACACCTGGTTTCTTTAAATGAAACAAAATCCTCTGGGCCAGATGAATTGCACCCAAGGGTACTCAAAGAACTTGCAGATGTAATTTCTGAACCTCTGTCCATTATTTTTGAAAAGTCTTGGCAAACAGATGAGGTGCCAGAAGATTGGAGGTGGGCAAATGTTGTCCTCATCTTCAAGAAGGGGAAAAAGGAGGATCCGGGTAACTACCGACCCATCAGCTTGACTTCTATACCAGGAATAGTGTTCGAACAAATCATCAAACAGTCAGTCCTTGAGCATTTAGAAAGGATGGATCTGATCACTAAGAGCTAGCACGAGTTTCTCTAGAATAAGTCATGTCAGACTAATCTTATCTCCTTTTTTGAGAAAGTTACTACCTTGCTGGATCAGGGGAATGCTGTAGACATAGTTTATCTAGATTTCAGTAAGGCTTTTGATAAGGTTCCACATAGTATTCTAGTTGACAAATTGGGTCTTTCATAACCAGACCACTCTAAGAGTAAGATGCAGTAGAGAAGGACACCTCACAGACCCAGTCAACACCTATAAGGGAGTCAGGCAAGGTTGCCTTTTAGCCCCTGCATTATTTATCGATTACATTAACAGCATCCCCAATTGCTTAAACGGAGCTGATCTGCATCCCCCAAAACTGGCACATCGGCATATTTTGGTCCTATTGTATGCAGATGAGATCGTTATATTATCCAGAACCCCTATAGGACTTAAAAGAGCTCTTGCTAGATTTGCCTATGGCTAAAAACAAAACTCAATTCCCATGGTCTTCTTCCCCTGACTTTAATTGACAACTTTGAATCCAAGTGGCAGAAGGCCATGAAAAGTAAGTTGGAGAGTTTGGGTCTCTCCCCCCAGGCTTTGCTGAAGGTGGGTAGAGATCAAGCAAAGAAAGTTATAATCCAGAGAGTTAATGATATTGAATGGCAGTCTGACTTGATGAGGGTACCTGCATTTATGTCTGCCCCTACGACCAGATACATCCCAGCCCCAGCTGCCTACCTTTCCACCCTCGAAATTCACACCCACAGAAGGGTTTTCACTTTAGCAAGGTGTTCAGCTCTACCCTCTGCTGTTCTACTGGGGAGGTATAACAAGATCCCAAGAGCAGAGAGACTCTGTCCATGCAGTTCTGGGGAAATAGAAACACTGGAACTCATGTTTTTCAGATGCTTATTCTACAAGGTTGCCCGCTCTAAGTTGACCCGGTCCTTGTTTGAGAAAATCTCAGGCTATTCTGAAAAAACATCAGATTAGGAAGCTCCTCTCGGGTGGAATTCCCCAACAAATTAGCGAGGTCGCCAAATTCTGCACAGCAATTTATAAACTTCGTCAAAGTTTAGTAAATTAAAGTTCAAAGAAACAATGAAAAACAAAGTTAATTTTTTTTCTGAATTGATGGCAAAATGTTTATTTCTTGTCTAATCTGTAAAATATTTTAACTATATATATATATATATATATATACTTTTTAAATTAACATGACACAACTTTTAAACAATATCAATGTACCTGCGATAACATTCTTGTTATGTTCTAAAGTTTCGTTGGCGTAATGCCGCAATAAATGTTTCTGTTCTGTTCTGACAAATTGGGAAAACGTGGTTTAGATCCTATTATTGTTAGGTGGATCTGCAACTAGTTGACAGATCGTGCCCAAAGAGTGCTAGTTAATGGTTCCTCATCCACTTGGAGAGAAGTGACTAGTGGAGTTCCTCAGGGATCTGTCCTGGGCCCTGTGTTGTTCAACATCTTTATAAATGATTTGGATGAAGGAATAGAGGGGATGCTTATTAAATGTGCAGATGATACTAAATTGGGAGGGGTAGCAAATACGGTAGAAGACAGAGCCAGGATGATCTTAGGCTGGAGAAGTGAGCTTGAACTAATAAAATGCACTTCAAAAAAGACAAATGTAAAGTTCTGCATTTAGGTAGGAAAAATCAAATGCACAATTATAGGATGGGGGAGACTTGTCTGAACAGTAATGTGTGTGAAAAGGATCTTGGGGTCTTAGTAGACCAAACATTGAACATGACTCAGCAGTGCGATGCAGTAGCTAAAAAGGCAAATGCGGTCTTGGGCTGCATCAACAGAAGTATAGTGTCCAGATCATGCGAAGTGATGGTATCGCTTTACTCCGTTCTGGGTAGACCTCCAGACCTCAACTAGAGTACTGTATTCAGTTTCGGGCACCACAATTTAAGAAAGATGTAGACAAGCTGGAACGTGTCCAGAGGAGGGCAACAAAGATGGTGAGGGGTCTGGAGACCAAGTCCTATGAGGAAAGGTTGAAGGAGCTGGGTATGTTTAGCCTGTAGAGGAGAAGACTGAGAGGGGATATGATAACCATGTTCAAGTACTTGAGGGGCTGTCATATAGAGGATGGTGCCGAGTTGTTTTCTGTTGCCCAAGAAGGTCGGACCAGAACCAATGGGTTGAAATTAAATCAAAAGAGTTTCCGTCCAGACATTCGGAAGAATTTTCTAACAGTTGAAGTGGTTCCTCAGTGGAACAGGCTTCCTCGGGAGGTGGTAAGCTCTCCTTCTCTGGAGGTTTTTAAGCAGATGGCCATCTGTCAGCAATGCTGATTCTGTGACCTTAGGCAGATGATGAGAGAGAGGGTATCTTGGCCATCTTCTGGTCACTAGGGATGTGAGTGGGGGAGGTAGTTGTGAATTTCCTGCATTGTGCAGGGGGTTGGACTTGATGACCCTGGTGGTCCCTTCCAACTCTATGATTCTATGATTCTAAAAAGCATTGGAGCCAAAATGCAGCCTTGGTGGACCCCTTTTGTGGTTTTAACTGAGACAGAAAATTGGCCATGGATACCTAGTCTGATCTTTAAACTGGTGTCCACTCCTTTTATACACTCTAGCAACCTATGATTTTTATTCTTATCACTTAGTTTTCTCCATAAATAGTATCTTAAGATGGAATCAAATGGGGCTTTTAGATTGATGAATGCCACACATAACTGCTTTGATGACCCATTTGGGTATTTATTGATAAGATATTGCAGTAGAAGGCAATGATCCAGGATGGAATGGCCCTGCCTAAATTCAATTTGCTCTTGTGCTAACAAGTTATTTTCAGTTACCCATACGTTTTCTTCAGTAAGAGATGTCTTCCATAGAGCTTTCCTATTACATCCAGCAGGCTTATTGGTCTATGGTTAGCTGGGTTGGTACACTCCTCCTCCTTACAAATTAGGACCACAATAGGTCCATTCTTGAGGGAACCTACCAGACCTATCTATATGAGTGAACAGGGTGGCTTAAACAGGTGTCCACCAGTAATAGAAAGCCTTAAGCAAATCAGGGGGAATACATTTTTCTTCTGGGGCTTTGATACTCCTCATTATAGAAATTAGGGATTTTATTTCACTAACAGATACAGGGGGCCACTCAGATGAGATAGTTAATGGGATCATCACAGGGCATTATACAGCATACCCATGGGTTTGTTCATTAAATAATTTTAAAAAGTGTTCTTTCCATTGGTCCTTGGATATATAGGCATCTAATTCATAGCGTACCCTCCCTTCTGAAATTGCAAGTATTTGCCAGAATTTAGTCAGGTGTTTCTGTGTTAAAGCCAGGGAAAGCTCTTGCCATTAAATTCTTTTATTGAGGCCTATGTCCCGTCCCCCCCGATTAGACATTTGTATTTATTACGGAGCTCAAAGAAAGATTTGGGTAAGCAGTTTGTTTGTTTTTGCTAATATCACATCTGAGTTATTGGTTTTTTTTTCATATTTTAATATTCTCTTTCAAAACAGTTGTTCTTAAATTGCCCTCTTCCTTTTGATATTCTACTGTTCTTGATCAGAAAAGGTCTTAGTGATTCAATTAACTCTCCTTATAGTATCAGGGCAGTCTCTATATCTTTTGCCACAAGCAATTTTTCCCTGATCTCAAAGAGTGGCTCATTGTCCAGCACCTGTTGTAATTTGTTGTGAAGTGTATACATCCATCTCAAATGAATATTAGCTGTAACTTCAATATGAGGTATTGTTGTCTCACAATTCCCAGAGCTTCAGATACAGAAATACAGAATATAAGTGGTTGGTGATCACTTTCTGGAAGCAACCGTACTTCAAAGTGTAATATATTATTACAAAGAGATGGTGATACCAGTATATAATTGATCACACTTGTACCCTTATGGTTATAATAAGTGAATTCTCCATGTTTATCTCAGTCAAAGTTGTCATTTAATATTACAAAGCCAAGCTTGTCAAGCATTTGGTTGAAAATGATCCCATGTTTATTAACTAAGGAGCCTTTTGTAATTCTCCTGCCATTATAAAGATCACCATCATAGGTATTTCCTCTAACCTTTACAATACCTTTTCCAGTGCGAGCATTAAAGTCACTTAACAATATTATTTGTGCCTTAGGATATTTAACTTCACGTTTATAGATGTAATTTTCTAAGTCAGGCTAACAGTTCTCATAGCAAAAGGATGAGGAATGGGGAGGAATATATAAATTCACTATCAAAATACCCTGATTTTTAAAAGTCAAAAGACAAGCCATTGCTAAAGATCTTAAGGGGGGAAGCAATGCTGCCACACACTTCACTGACCTAGATATCAAACATGCCAGCCCCCTGCTAGGGCGTCCTTTAGTAGTTGGGGGAGGGGGTGGCATTGAGTGTGTAAGTGAGGAATCCATTTAATGTCAATTTTGATGTTAACCAGGTCTCTTGGTTAAAGATTATATCAAAGTATCTTATAAACTGTAAGAATGTAGGGTCCTGGGTTTTATTTGACTACCCAGTAACATTTCCTGAGATACACTTTAAATACCTCTCACTTTGGGTCTCTGATTGTCAGTTTAGTTTCTCTATTTTGCCCTACTCTTTAGAATCCACTAAGATTGATCCGATTTCATATGTGGGCGCTGAAGTCAAATTGGAAAGCTCTGTGTGTCCTCCAGGATGAGGGCCCACTGTACTGATCTCATGATCCTCTAAAAAACAATTAAAGAAGCCCATCTGCAGAGAGTCCAGAGTTTATTTGATGATAAGGAAAAGTGCAATCTTTATATAAGGCAGGTTGATTTTTACTAGGGGACACATCTAATAGCTTAACAGTTTTTTGCTGAAGTTTGTGCCTAAAAAGGGGCCTCTGGGTGAGCTACAATAACAGTGGGAGAGAGTGGTATAGGATCCCGGTTGTGATAATTTATTTCCAGTAATTTAGTCCTCTATTGCTCAAGCCCGTCAGTAATAGATTCCCCCCCCCCCCACTGGTGGGAGAGCTTTAAAGGAATAGATTAAATCTGTCTCAATAGCATATGTAGAATCATAGAATCATAGAGTTGGAAGGTACCACCGGGGTCATCTAGTCCAACCCCCTGCACAATACAGGAAACTCCCAACTACCTCCTCCACACACACCCAGTGACCCCCTAGAAGATGGCCAAGATGCCCTCCCTCCCATGAACTGGCCAAGGTCATAGAATCAGCATTGCTGACAGAGGGCCATCTAGCCTCTGCTTAAAAATCTCCAGGGAAGGAGAGCTTACCACCTCCCGAGGAAGCCTGTTCCACTGAGGAACCACTTCAACTGTTAGAAAATTCTTCCGAATGTCTAGACGGAAACTCTTTTGATTTAATTTCAACCTGGTTCTGCTCTGACCTTCTTGGGCAACAGAAAACAACTCGGCACCATCCTCTATATGACAGCCCCTCAAGTACTTGAAGATGGTTACCCTATCCCCTCTCAGTCATCTCCTCTGCAGGCTAAACGTACCCAGCTCCTTCAACCTGTCCTCATAGGACTTGGTCTCCAGACCCCTCACCATCTTTGTTGCCCTCCTCTGGACACATTCCAGCTTGTCTACATCCTTCTTAAATTGTGGTGCCCAAAACTGGACACAATACTCTAGGTGAGGTCTAACCAGAGCAGAGTAAAGCGATACCATTACATTGTATGATCTGGACACTATACTTCTGTTGATACAGCCCAAGATCGCATTTGCCTTTTTAGCTACCGTATCACACTGCTGACTCATGTTCAGTGTTTGGTCTGCTAAGACCCCAAGATCCTTTTCACACACACTACTGCTCAGACAAGTCTCCCCCATCCTATAATTATGCATTTGATTTTTCCTGCCTAAGTGCAGAACTTTACATTTATCTCTGTTTAAATGCATTTTATTGGTTTTAGCCCAATTCTCCAGCCTGTATCATCCTGTATCCTGGCTCTGTCTTCTATCATGTTTGCTATCCCTCCCAATTTAGTATAATCTGCAAATTTAATAAGCATCCCCTCTATTCCTTCATCCAAATCATTTATAAAGATATTGAACAACACAGGGCCCAGGACAGATCCCTGGCACTCCACTAGTCACACCTCTCCAAGTGGAAGAGGAACCATTAACAAGCACTCTATGGGTTTGATCTGTCAACCAATTACCGATCCACCCAACAGTAACAGGATCTAAATCACATGTTCTCAATTTGTCAATAAGAATATTATGTAGTTGAGGAGTCCCCCACCATAGACTCCAAATGGATTACCTTATCCCAACTAATGAGCTCACACTCTGAAGGGTTGACTGTGCCATTGGGCCCACTCTTAAACGTGGCTTCAGTTTTGACCCCTAGAGGCCCTGATCTTAAAAGAGGGGTGCATTCAATGTTGTTAAAAACCTGGGAAAAGAAAATACCCCTGGAAATCAGAAAGTTTCCCATCACATAATCAAAGTTGGAATAGCTGGGCCATCAAATGATATCAATAATCTTATTATCCTATAGGAGCTGTTTAAGGGTTTTACCTATCTCAGGACAATAGATGAGCCTCTGATTTTTAGTTGAGCCTTTAAGAACTTTACTGTGCCAAATTTGGAGATCAAGGAGGGGGTCCTACCATCCAATAAAACATTCAGACAAATCTGGTGGGACTGTAGCACCAATTGGCTAGTACTTAATGCACCAAGAGCCTGTAATCGCTGCTCAGTGAAAAGCAGGCAGAGGGGTAGGATGGTATTATAGGCTTCACTGCTGATGAGTTATTGCGGCTAAACTTTGTCACTAAATCAGTAAGATGGTCCAACTTAGTGAGGATGGAGTTCAACTGGCTAAAAATCATAGTCACTGTCCTAGCCGTCAAACAAGAAAATTCAGCAGCCACAAAATCCCCCTCCTTCCCCATCCCATGTAAGCCTGGGGAAAGCCCAGTTGAAATTGGCTTACTCACTGGCTCTGACACAATGATATCAGGAGCAGTATCAGCTGAAAATGTCTCTGTTTCAGGGGCTAAATCCAGAACAGAAAATCTATTAGTGGTGGGAACACTGAACTCAGGAGTATCGGGCAGGGTTACAAAGTCATCAGTTCTGCTTTGCTTGGATTTCTGGGAGGGCATAGACTCTTGGTCACTTATGTCCCCCATGGCTCCTCACCCCAGTAAAAAGAAAAATCCAGAATAGTTCAAGGTGAGCTGGGCACAAATGTATCAGTTTACTGTCCTTCCACAAGTTAACTCCTGGATCATATAGCAAATTTCAGTCACTCTTAGGATCTCTCACCTTTGCAATAGACAGCACAGACTCCAAAGACTCCAAAACACAGCAGCCTCACCAAGCTTGCCTGGGCTCAATGGGGAAAGGAGCGAATACTATTGCTGACAAGTCACATTTGGTGCTCTAGATAATCCATGCCGGTGTTTTGCTGAGTCAGCAGCCTAGACTAAGCCAAGCAGGCCCTCCCTGAGCCAACTGCAGCAAGCCAAGGCTCTGCCATTGTTTCAGACTCTTCAGTCTCTTCAATCCCCCCTCTGACCCCCCCCCCAGCTACAGACCTCAGCCAACAGCGCTCACTCCAGTCGCTAACTTTAAGCTTTTAAGTATGGTCTAGTCATGGGTGTACATCGGTGGGGGAGAGTTCACAGAGAGCTTTGCAATTGGAAATCTCTGTTTGGCATTCAGCCAGTGTCTCACTCTGTCTCCAGACCAAGTAGAAGGTCCTGTAGCTGAGCTGTAAGTTGTAAATCAGGTGTTTGGCATTCAAGTGGCTGGGCGTCTTTTGTTCCCTCTCAAGACCAAGTCATAAATTAAGACTTCTCCAGCAAAAATTCCTTCAGTTGGTGGTAACTGATGCAGTCCTGTTTCTGCAACTGCTGACAGTAGTGCTATAAAACTCAAACAAACTTCAAGAAAAACATAAAACCTGTCTGCAGAACAGGAGTTCTTAGCTACTGCTACTGCCCTATGCCTTATCAAACTATGATCAATACTAACTAGTTCAATTCCATGCTAAAATAAACATATTCATAACAATTAAAATTTATTTAACATGGAGAAAATTAAACCTAGCAATGACCTCCACGTTCCAAGAATGGAACAATGGTTAACCTGGCCAAGAAAACTGGGCAGTGATGCTATTACAGCTACTAATTAGACTAGTACTTAAGCAGATGTCTATATTAGTGGTAATGATGAAATCTTGATGATAGTGTTAATTGGCTATCAGTGGTGGAGTCCAACTAATAACACAATGAAAATTGAATCTGACTGGGGTCCTCAAGGGGGCCAAAAGATAGCCAGCTGCCCTATTTGGGAGCAGTTCATAAGCTGTTCGCAGGCTGGTATTTGGGGGCAGTGATGGGAGAGCACAGTCTAAGTGCCAAAGCAGACAGGCAGTTCTCTGGACTAGTTGGGGATAACAGTTTGTTGTGACATAGTTATTAACCTAGAAAATCAGATGAATATCCAAAGGCCAAATTTTTCAGGCTCTTAGAATAGCATTCCCCTCTCGCCCAGCCAAGTCCAGCCCAGGAGGCCAAGACAGCCACCCAGCCTAAAAAAGGCACAAGGCGACTTATCTGCCTGCCGGCAAGGCCCCAATCCTACCCTGTTCAGTACTGAACAGAGTGGGGGGTGGGGAGAAATATAAGACCTCCGGGCACAAGTGGACTAAAGCAGGAAGCATACACAAATCCTGGGAAGTGAGCAGGAGGGCTCCATTTGAACCCACCTTGAGGAACCAAACAGCAGTCCACTGTTATCATCGTCATTGACATGAGCACTGTCAGAAATGAAACACCAAAACAAGCTGAAACACACCCTATGAGATGCCGAAAGCTGCAGGGGGGAGTCAGGGCTTGACAAAACTGCCCAGTGTTCCAGCCGGGGAGTCATTGAAAACAATACCATCACCAGGGCTATTGCGAAGTGACACCCGGCGCAGCAAGAATGCTGAAAGCCACTGAGAATGGAGTAGTTTTCCAAGTAACCACCTTCCCAAGAGGAGCAGAGACAAAGATAAGCTGCCAGGTTAATACAGGTTCACAAATGCCACAATTGTCGTATAATCAATTGGAACAAGGATCAGTTGGGTCAGAAATTGGAAAATTCAGCCAGGTAAGTATTGTTAAAAGCAAGCAAAAATCAAAAAGAAATCAGCAGAGCAAAGCACAGGCACTCATTCTGAGGCTCCATCAAACCACCTCTGTTTCTCACTTGCCTCAAAAGCTCCGTGCTGGGATTGCCATAAGTCAGCTGTGACTTGACAACACTTTACACACACACAACTTCTCAGTGGTTTTTTATTTCAGATTTCTGCAAACCCGGGTCATTTTTTCAGATTTGTAGAAAGTTCTCTATTATCTGTTCATGACTGCAACCTCTGGATTTCAGTGTTCACAGATGGGACCAGGTTGAGAATTAGATATATTGATAGGGTTGCCAACCTCCAGGTAATAGCTGGAGATCTCCTGCTATTACAACTGAACTCCAGCCGATAGAGATCAGTTCACCTGGAGAAAATTGGCAATTGGACGCTATGGCATTGAAGTCCCTCTACTTCCCAAACCCCACCCTCCTCAGGCTCCGCCCCAAAAACCTCCCGTTGGTAATGAAGAGGGACCTGGCAACCCTATATATTGATATTTGCTATATCTGGTCATGTGTACATATAGTTAAAGTCAATTGTATGTTTTCCATCATCAGAAAATTGACTATTGAAAATTCAGATAGTTAACCCTAACCGTCCATAGGAGATGAAATATAAAATATGCTTAAGGGCATGAACAATACAAGTTACGCTAGCAAAAGTGGCGGCTATCAACATGCCCTACGTACTTGTTTTTGTCTGAATAATCCACAGTTACATTCAGCTGGCCTTTTCAGAATGAGATTGCCCTTAAGAATTGTGATAGTTTGGGAAGAAAAATTAAATCCACTGCACTCTGATCCCATTTATAATTTGACAGTTTCTGAAAGTTTTGTTTCATGTCTTCAGCACAGTCTTTGGTTATGTTGTTTTCCCATCCTCAATAGGCTGCTTAGCCACCCATATGTCAGCTAGTGTGACCCCGTGCAGAAAAGTAACCTAGATAAGTAGTAAGCAATTAATATTAAAAGAGAGCAAGGGAGCCATTCCCAAGGTGGAAACTGGCTTTATAGGATATTTTAAAAATTTGGGCCATTTATTATTTTGGCCCAGGCAATGTTTTGCAGGCTAGTTGCCAATAGAGTGAGTGTTTTACCACGTTTTCAGAATGTAACTGATATCGCCATCACAGACTTTCAAGAAGTCAAGATTTTGGAATTTGTAGTATTCTGCACGAGAAAAAGGCATGTGGTGACATCTTTAGAGTCTGTTCCCCCCACCCCCCCAAACAGGTTTTTAAGTATCATTCCATCAGCAGGCATAGTAAAACTGCAAACCACTTTATCTACTATGCTTTAGTTGAAACCAAGCCAGATTAAATGCAGCCATTTGTGGTTTATGGATCTTGTGAAAGGTGTTGCTGTGTTAAATGCATTATAAGGTTCACTTCCTCAATTTCTACACTGTTAGTTATTAAACTTACAAAATATACTTTTGGGGATTTGCTTTTAAAGACTACATCTTGCTCTTGGTTAAACTTTTTTTGTTATTAAGAAACTGTATTTTTAAGATTTATGTTTATATTAATGTAATTAATGCAATAGCACTAATCATTTGCTTAGCCTTTTTTTTCCTTCCAAGGAAAGATGTTCATCAGATTTACATTTTCTTATTACAGAATTTTAAAATAAGCCACACTTCATTGCTCAAAGTGTCATTAAACTGGCTCTCTAATCAAGAAAGTGTAAAAATTTAATTAAACTAATGGAAGGCTGACTTAATTATTTGAAAATATATTAAAGCACATGCTTCACATGTGATTACAATTTTCTAATTTCTTACTACATGGCTTTTATTTATGAGGTTGCCCTGATATCATAGTGTCTAAGGTTATATGCACGGATTACATTGAAGCACAATCCACACCATGCAGCACTGCACCAGTGTGTAGACATTGTGCTGAGTCAGCATATTCATTGTTACTATTACATCAATGAGCCATGGAGTGTAGTGGCTGAACTGAGTCTTGTATAATGCAAAGAGAATTAGGCAAGTGTTGAGGGAGGGAGACTAGGCTTTCTTACATGAAATTCTTAGAGGTTCAGACAGCTGTAGAAGTATCATAGAATCATGGAATAGAATAACAGAGTCATAGAGTTGGAAGGGACCACCAGGGTCCTCTAGTACAACCCCCTGACCAATGCAGGAAATTCACAACAACCTCCCCCCCACACCCCCAGTGACACCTACTCCATGCCCAGAAGATGGCCAAGATGACCGCCCTCTCACCATCTGCTTAAGGTCATAGAATCAGCATTGCTGACAGATGGCCATGTAAACTCTTCTAACTCCCTAGAAGATGGCCAAGATGTCCTCCCTCCTGTGAACTGCCCAAGGTCATAGAATCAGCATTGCTGACAGATCGCCATCTAGCCTCTGCTTAAAAACCTCCAGGGAAGGAGAGCTTACCACCTCCTGAGGAAGCCTGTTCCACTGAGAAAATTCTTTGTAGATGGAAACTCTTTTGATTTAATTTCAACCCGTTGGTTCTGGCACGACTTTCTGGGGCAACAGAAAACAACTCGGCACGATCCTCCATATGACAGCCCTTCAAGTATTTGAAGATGGTTATCCTATCCCCTCTCAGTCTTCTCCTCTTCAGGCTAAACATACCCAGCTCTTCAATCTTTCCTCATAGGACTTGGTCTCCAGACCTCTCACCATCTTTGTTGCCCTCCTCTGGACTCATTCCAGCTTGTCTACATCTTTTTTAAATTAGGGTGCCCAAAACTGGACACAATACTATAGGTGAGGACTAACCAGAGCAGAGTAAATACATTGCACTATCTGGACACTATACTTCTGTTGATGCAGCCCAAGATTGCATTTGCCTTTTTAGCTACTGCATCACACTGCTGACTCATGTTCAGTGTTTTGTCTACTAAGACCCCAAGATTATTTTACCACACATTACTGCTAAGACAAGTCTCCCCCATCCTATAATTATGCATTTGATTTTTCCCACCTAAGTGCAGAACTTTACATTTATCTCTGTTTAAATGCATTTTATTTGTTTTAGCCCAATTCTCCAGCCTGTCAATATCATCCTGTATCCTGGCTCTGTCTTCTACTGTATTTGCTACCCCTCCCAATTTAGTATAATCTGCAAATTTAATAAGCATCCCCTCTATTCCTTCATCCACATCATTTATAAAGATATTGAACGACACAGGACCCAGGATAGATCCCTGAGGGATTCCACTAGCCACTTCTCTCCAAGTGGATGAGGAACCATTAACAAGCACTCTTTGTGTGCAATCTGTCAACCAGTTACAGATCCACCTAACAGTAGTAGGATCTAAACTATGTCTACAGCATTCCCCTGATGCAGCAAAGTAGTAACTTTCTCAAAAAGGAGATAAGATTAGTCTTACATTACTTGTTCTTGAGGCTTCTCTGGATTGCCATTGGTTCTGTTGCACTTGAAAAGTGCCCCCTCTTGCCTAACTTTGTTCTGCTGGGCTTCTCTGAGTTGACATTGGTACTTCTGGGCTTGCAAAAGTGTCCCCCTTAAGATTGTTCTGCTGTGCCTCTGTGGATTGACCTTGGTTCTACAAAAGTACTCTGCTGGTATTCTCTGGTTTGATGTTGGTTCTGTTTGGCTTCCACTACCCTGGGTTCTGCTGAATTTCTCTGTTAGACATTGGTTGTGTTGGCTTGCAAAAGTGCCCCCCTTGATTGAATTTGTTCTGCTGGGATTCTCTGGTTTGACATTCTGGTTTGGGATTCTCTGGTTCTTTTGGGCTTTGCCACATTGGGTTGCGCTGGGATTCTTGTGTTCTGCATTGGTTCTGTTGGGCTTGTTTTTGTTTTGTTTTTTGGCATGGCAGGCATTGACCAATGGTTGCCGAAGGCCCTAGAGGGGAAAAAAAGACCTTTCTCCCACCATTGGAAACCATGGAAGATGGATGAGGGCACCTTCTTTGGAAACCCACAGAAGTGGACCCCCCAATCCAATCTTCTTCAAACTTGGAGGCTCTTCTGTGGACATGCACTAGCAGCTGAGGAGAAATTTTGGTGCCTCTAGGTTAAAAAATAACCTCCTCAACTCCCTCCCCCCAATAGGTTCCCCATAGGCTACAATGGAACTGAATAATGTTGGATTCCCTAATAAAACCTGGATCCAAATGCCATACCAATACTGGGATCCTGAAAAATTGGGAATACCGATATTTTATAGGTACAATATACTCAAATCTATTTTTGATTAACACCCCTACTTTTTACCCAGGCTTTTTATTAAGGGCTTTATCTTATAAGTTTTTTTTATGCTGCTTATCTCCAAGGGCTTGTGTTTTAATGAATTGTGTTTTAATATTGTAATTTTTAATTGTAAGCCATCTTGACTAGGACTCTGAAGTGGTGGCATAGAAATATTGCAAATAAATAAAAGTAATAGAGTTTGTTTTTGATGGCTGATTAATTAGTGAGCTTACCCACTTAGATCTTTTCCAGCTGGCTTCTCCAGTCCATTTCTAATCCCCGGATGAAGCATTTCAGTATAAAAATGCCAAAGAAATGAATTTTTGCAAATGAGACTTTTCAAACATGAGAATCTATGTCATTAAGTTTGTTGCATTTAATATCAATGCTGAACTATGAAGTCAACGATCTTGCTTTATATGCTTAAGTTAAACTTTCTTGCCTGTTTTTGAGAGTGCCAAATCCATCAGAAAGGATGCAGTTTCCCAAACGAATTCATCCAAGCTTTCTGGGTAAGTTCTATAAAATAACTAAAAGCAATTTTTCCTAAATGGTTTGTCATCCAAAGATTGAGACATCCATTTCATTTTAAAAGTGCAAGACAACTATTACAGCAAACCATTTCCCAAAATTTATGGGCTCTTTGTAGGAGGTGGGGGGAATACAGTGGCTACAAACCTAAGACAGATGGTAATGTGGACTTGTATATATTCTGCCCCATACTTCACATGAGCTCATCTGGTTTCTGAAGAAAATAGTCTTGTCACTGCCTGAAAATAGATATAGTGGTATAAGAAAAGTGTTTCCTCTATTACTGATGGCATCTCTATATGCTTGCTCTCTGTCATCACCAGGGATCCATGTAGGGCTTTGTGGCTTCAGAACTGATCTGCAGACATTGCATGTAAATCTTATCCAACCAATCAACTTTCTATGGAAACAGTTCTTCACAGATGATTTACTTCTGGAACAGCTGACTGAATCTGAAAAAAACTGTGTTCCTAGTAAAAGCAATCACATGAGGAATGGATAATTCAGACTTTGGACGCTGAGAACCATTCATGGCTGCATAATACCAACTCATTCCAAAAGTGGTTTTTTTTGTTTTGCATTTCTAAAAATTTAGAACTGATTCAGCAACTAAAACCAAAATTGTTATATCTCTGATGTAGTGAAACATGAGCTTACAAAAAGTTAGCTAACTTGAGCTATATTATTGTATCTGTATAGCATTGTATCTGCACTTGATACCGAGACAGCCTTGATAGCTCTCTTGGATGACCTCAACTCCAGTTTGATCTGGGTGGCTCAGTGCTGCTCATATTCCTAGACTTATTTACAGTGCTTGACACAGTTGATCATTTGGTTTTCATCAGATGCTTAGCAGCATTGGGGATGCAGGGCATTGTCTTACCTTGGTTTGCCTCATTCTTCCACAGATGTGCTCAGAGAGTAGCCACTGGGAACAGGACTTTGACCAGGCATACCCTGTGGGGTTCCACAGTGTTAGCCAAATTGCTCAGTTATGAATATTTATATGGGGAATTAGCAAATCAATAACTGGCAAATGACATAACTAACAGGGATCTAACCTATATATACCAGAGTCCGTACCGTAACCCTCAAAATAAAGTGGAGGCAGTGGATTTAGTTAAAAGGTTTTTACTTAATTATATGTATACACACACAAGCAAAACAGGCTTTCATTACATACATACAGAGCCTAGGAATAATAGGTAGTACAACAGAACATTCACCAATGTGGCCGGGTCTCATTGAAGAGGGATGATATTCACCTGATCCTGAAGACAGTGTCCTGGGTTCCGTGTGGCAGAGACGAAGGGGAAGGGGGAAGGGAGTTCCCATGGTGTGACGGAATAAAGGTGGGGGGGAAGAGCTCTCGAGTGTTATACAGTTATACTTTTTCTGGGGTGAGGGGCTTATTAGATTACCCCCTCGTGGTTCCCTGCATGAATAAAGACCTTGATGGTCAGCTGAGAGGGTGGGGAAGGGGGCAATTTAGACAGGCTAAACCTCAACCATTGACTAAGCACATTCTGGGAGGGTCGGGAGACGTTGATTGATTGGATTATCTGGCCTAAGACAAAGATTCACAATGCTGCGTCCCCATGACACATTCCTTTGACTCCGGAGGTGCTATCCTCTGGCACTGTTATCTCGGAGGCTTCCGATGAGCCATTAATCATGCGGCGGGGGGGGGGGGGAGAGACTGTGTTCGTGCCTGGTCATCTCTTGCGAAATGGCAAGTTGCTTTGTTGAACAGGCTCCCTGAGGTGTCTTTTAAATCCTTAGAAGGTGCTGCCAGGGTTTTGATGAGGTATAAACTGCAAGAATCTCTTGTAGAGAAGGGGGTTATTTGTTTTTTTTTCCCCTTGGTTTAAAATGTGATGTTTTAAATTATTATTTGTAAGCTGGGATATTTACAGGGCTTTTTTGTGGCTGTAGTCACCAGTACTGAGTACTGGGTGGGGGGGCTCTCCCACGTCATGAGGCGGGGGGTGGGGAAATTGATGAAAATCAATGCAACCATATATATGAGTAGCAGTACCTTTTAAAAAAAACAAAACACTGTATATGTAGTTATTCCTACAGATATAAATAGATATTCATAAATAAATAGAACATATACAGGAACACCAGTTTCAACAAGGACCACAAAACAGACGATTAACAAATATTTGTTGCTGGACCACACAGGTTTATTCTTGGGAGCCAGTCCGATAAATCAAACCACTCACCTAACTCTTTCTTATGTAAGTGTTCTACATAACTTCAGTATTGCCAGTAGTTTGATAACTCCTTAAAGACATATCCCTTAGGGAACCATTTAGCCACTAATGCCAAATGGTAAAGTGAAAGTGCCCATATAACTCTCCCATTGTCCCTTGGTGTACTGCAAATGCAGATGCTGGGGAAGAATATATAATATAGCATTTTGGTATCCAGAACACTCTTATCTGTACATGTTATACCCCAAATTCTAGCAACAGCCCTTTAAGGTAGGGCAGTTATATTATCCCCATATTGCAGACTTGACCTTAGTATGACAGTGAGTGGTTTGGCTAAGGCCCCCTGATGAGTGAATGGCAGAAACAAGATTTGAACAGGGGCTGACTTCCTACTTCAAAACGACCTTATTTATTAACTACTATGCTATTCAGAATGTGTGTAGATATATGTAGATTGCTACAATTTTACCATCCTAGCAATTTGTTTCAAAAATCAGTAATCTTTAAATATTCCTTGTATTTCTGAACCATTCATGTGACAAGGAAATAAAGTTGTTCTTTTGGGCTCACAACTTCACAGAAGCATAAAAACTAAACACAGACTCTGGCATGGGATGCTGCTCATCTCTTGGAAGAGTTATAGGCCTCTGTTCATGTCAGTGCAGGAATATACCATAATGAAATGTGTATGCCAAAGCTATATATCCTTAGTACCGAACCACATATGCCAAGAATTAATGAAACCTGCTGAATAAGTTTTCTACCTTGTGGAACTATCTGCTAAAGTAATATCTGATGATAAATTCAGTTTATAGTGAGCTACTAGTGTCCAATCTTTGGCTGTAAATCTCCTAAACTAACTTTTCTTAGCACACAAGCCAAATTCGGTATGGTATACGCCAACCATCACTTGAATCAAATTCATCCAGACATAGCAGTATACCTTGTGAAATCTTTCTTTAAGTGAGAGTCACAAATATTTGTGACACGTGATAGAAGATATTTGACAGAACTGATATGCTCATTAACATGCACATTCGAGTTTCACTGTATAATTAAATGTTGTATTTTAGCTCTTACTAGTCTATATATCATAGAGGTTGATAGCAGAACAATATTTTGAATGCCTATGAATATTCATAGGAGTAGTATGTTGTTGTTGTTGTGTTTTTTAATATAAATTTTTATTGTTTTTTTAACAGAAATAAAAAAATTATAAACAAATTATAAACAAAAAACAATACAAAGAAAAAAATTAAGTAACACAAAATACAAAATACAAACTCAGAAGGGTATCAATATGTCTTACTCATTACAATTTTAATTATAAAATTTCTAATATTCAAAAAAAGATAACCCCTCCCCCTCCACCCACCAATAACAGTGACCCTTCACCCGACTTCCGTAGCGGTGTCTTATCAGTTTTTAATGTTTAAAAATACAAAGCTATAAAATTATTCTAATTTCTATAACTTGTTAATTATAACCATAAAATCCATTTTTGCCAACTTATGTTGATGGAGCCCAAGACCACATTTGCCTTTTTAGCTACTGCATCACACTGCTGACTCATGTTCAGTGTTTGGTCTACTAAGAGCCCAAGATCATTTTCCCACACATTACTGCTAAGAAAAGTCTCCCATCCTATAATTATGCATTTGATTTTTCCCACCTAAGTGCAGAACTTTACATTTATCTCTGTTGAAATGCATTTTATTGGTTTTAGCCCAATTCTCCAGCCTGTCAAGATCATCCTGTATCCTGGTTCTGACTTCTACCATATTTGCTACCCCTCCCAATTTAGTATAATCTGCAAATTTAATAAGCATCCCTTCTATTCCTTCATCCAAATCATTTATAAAGATATTGAACAACCTAGGGCCCAGGACAGATCCCTGAGGCACTCCACTAGTCACTCCTCTCCAAGTGGATGAGGAAGCATTAACAAGCACTCTTTGGGTGCGATCTGTCAACCAACCTGTGCTGGCTCTTAGTGATCAGATCCATCCTTTCTAAATGCTCGAGGACTGACTGTTTGATGATTTGTTCAAAAACATTTCCCAGTATAGAAGTCCAGCAGATGGGTCGGTAGTTATCCGCGTCCTCTTTTTTCCCCTTCCTGAAGATGAGGACAACATTTGCCTGCCTCTGGTCTTTTGGCACCTCCCCTGTTCTCCAAGAATTCTCAAAAATAATGGTAGGAGGCTCAGAATTTACATCTGCAAGTTCTTTAAGTACCCTCGGATGCAATTCATCTGGCCCTGAGCACTTGGTTTCATTTAAAGAAACTAGGTGCTTGTGCACTACCCCAATGCCAGTCCTTGGCTGCAACTCCCTTCCCTCATCATGTGTTCTGTTTATGCCATGTTGAGCACCATTTCCCTCGCAAGAAAAGACTGAGGAAACGTAGGAACTGAGCAGTTCTGCCCTCTCTTCATCTCTTGTTACAATTTCACTTTCCGGTGTCTGCAATGGGCTTATCTTGTCCTTGTTCTTATTCTTACTTTGTACATAGAAAAAGAACCCTTTTTGTTGTGTTTAGCATCTCTCGCTAGTCTAAGCTCATACTGAGCTTTAGTTTTCCTAACACTCTCCCTACAAGCACTAGTTATTTGTTTATATTCCTCTTTGTTATAAGGCCCTCCTTCCACTTCCTAAATGAGTCTTTTTTATTTCTCAAATCTTTAAAAAGCTGTTTATGGAGCCACCCTGGTCTCTTTAGGCTCCTTCAATTTTTCTGTCTCATAGGAATGGTTTGTGCGCCTTCAGTATTTCATTTTTAAGAAACTCCCACCCTTCTTGAACTCCTTTCTCCTTAAGTATTTCTGACCATGGGATTCTACCCAGCATCAGTTCAAGCTTGTTAAAATTTGTTTTCCTATAGTCCAACCTATATGTCTGACTTTGTACAGTTTCCCCTTTCCCGAAGATTGTAAATTCCAAGATTACATGGTCTCTACTACCCAGGGTGCCTACTACTTTAACCTCATCAACCAGTTCTTCCCTGTTGGTGAGAAACAAGTCTAAAATAGCAGATCCCATTGTTTCCCTGTCCACTTTCTGGAATAGGAAGTTGACAGCAAGACAAGTCAAGAATTTATTGGACCTTGCATTTTTGGCAGAGTTGGAGTTGCAACAGTTATCCAGGTAGTTAAAATCTCCCATGACCACCATGTCCTGTTTCTTTGAGAACTTTGTAATCAGGTCTAGGAGCGTCTCATCCAAGTCCTCTGCTGGGTTTGGTGGTCAATAGTAGACCCACACCATAATTTCACGATTATTTCTTACTCCTTTTATTTTGACCCATAGACTTTCGACTCGACTTCCATGCTCAGATTCATGTACTTCTTCACAGGTATACACATCTTTGACATATAATGATACTCCTTCCCCCTTCCTTATCTGTGTATCCCTTTTGAACAAGTTGTAGCCCTCAATCTTAATTTTCCAGTCATGAGTGACATCCCACCATGTTTCAGTAATGCCTATTAGGTCAAAATCCTCTTCCTTTATTAGGGCTTCGAGTTCTTTCTGCTTGTTTCCCATACTCTGTGCATTAATGTACAGACATCGGAATCAATGGTTTATGTGCCCTGAGGTTTTCATTTGTCATCATCATCATCAACCTTTATTGCTCATTGACAGAGTCTTAAGCATTTACATTGTACAAGGGAAACAGTTGTACAAAAGCAGCCTGATCCCACTTAAGGTTAGCACAGAATAGAACTTGGGCTGTCGATTCGGTTCGTCCCGAACTGAAAAACAGCTGAATTTCCCCTGATTCTGCGGTTTTCAGTTCAGGTGGAACCGAATTAAAAAAAAGGCGGGAAAATGACAAGCCGAATTCGGCAAGTTGGGGGTGCGCTGAATAATTTCAGCAAATTCGGGGGCTCAGAATCAGCAGCATAACCGTCAGTTAGTAAGCAGCATTCTTCCGTGGCCAATGGTGGCCAAGCTGGGTCTTCTCCTGGCCAATCAGAGCAGGGATTCTCACTTTTGAAATCGGCAGAAGAGTCTCAAAACTCCCGTCCCTCCCCTCCCCTCCCGTCTGTATTCATTGCCTTCCAATTTGGTTGCAGTGCTGCTGAGAGATCCGATTCCTGACTGGGCCGAGCTGCTGCTGCTTACCGGAATAGGATTGGATTTACTTCTCCTCCATTCTCCTGCTGGAAGACATCCACACCGTTTGATTTTGGGGTTTTTTCTCTATACCTTTTCTCTCTCTCTGTGTGTGTGTGTGTGTGTGTGTGGGGAGAAGAGTCTGTGTGTGTGTGTTTGGGGGGGAGCAGTTTCTGTGGATGGGGGGAAGCCAAAGGGGGCTTTTGCCCATTCTGCCGAGGGGGGTGTGCCCGCTCACCTCTGCGGGAGTGTGTGTTCTGCTTTTAAAGTTTTAAAGTTTAAAGTTGAGTCTGTTCGGTGGCTAGCGAGTCTCTCTCCGCTCGGCACCGGGTCCGCGCCTCCTCTTCCTCCTTGGTTTTTTTTCCCGTTTGGGGTTGAGCCAAGCCGTACTGGTTTGAGGGGGGGGGCCTTCGCCCATTCTGCAGAGGGTGAGTTCCCGCTCGCCTTTGCAGAAGTGTGTGATGTGCTCTGCTTTTGTTTTTTGCCCCTAGCCTGGGGTTGAGTGCGACGGTGTGACTTGCGTGAGACTCTCCCAGGCGCCGCTCAGCACCCGTGCCTCCTCCTCCTTTGTTTTTTCCCCATTTGGGGTTGAGCCGTATTGGTTTGAGAGGGGGGGGTTTCGCCTGTTCTGACTGGGTGTGTGTGCTCGCTCGCGTCTCTCTCTCCCTGGTTTGAAAGGGGGCTTCAGTTTTGTGTCCTCAGGTTTTCCCTCATTCATAAGATCGGTTAGGTGTATTTTGATGCTCACTCAAAACTGGTTTTCAAATTGTGACTTAAACAATGCATTTGCCCGGTCCCGAGACTCCCGACTCCCGACTCCGATGCAAAAGGGGAAATTCCACCCCCACCTGCTCCTTATGCATAACTAGCGTGCCTCTGTCCCTTTCCATGGTTTGCAAACTCCCAAGGTTGTGTCACATGTTGCTTTGCATGGTTTTGCAAACTCTGAGTCCAAACGGTCTATTTATTTCTATTCATTCCAATGGGCGGAGGGGGGACCCCTTCCGGGCCCCATAACTCGGGACCCCCTGCCCCAATCATTACCAAACTTGGGGGTTCTTGCAAGAAGGGTCCCCTCAAACTATGCTGGATGTTTGGGGCCTCTACCTCCAAAAAGCCCCCCCCCCGGAGCCACGGAAATGTCGCAAATGTGTTTGTAGTAGCTTTATTGCAATGGGCAGATGGGGGACCCCTTCCGGGCCCCATAACTCGGGACCCCCTGCCCCAATTGTCACCAAACATGGGGGTTCTTGCAAGAAGGGTCCCCTCAAGCTACCCTGAAAGTTTGAGACCTCTGCCTCCAAACATGCCCCCCCAGAGCCGCAGAAAGGCACGAATGTGTTTTTAATGGCTTTAAACGGTCTAATTTTTCCCCAAACTCCAAATCTCGCACCGAATTGCATGGATCCGAATTGGGGGAGTTCAGACTTTGGCATTTCCCAAATCAAAATGGGCCAAATTTTGCCAAATTCGAATTTTACCAAAAAAATTTCAACAGCCCTAAATAGAACCATTTTGCCATGACAATTTTACAGCCATTACATGCATTAGATATTTTGCAATCTGATAAATTTCCTCGGTATCAGCATCAAGATCAGATAAGAGGAACGGTGTAATCCAAGGTTCTAAGGGAAGATCATATTTGGCTAGAATGGATAAAATCTGGCAAGTTCTCTCTACCTTCCATTTTTTGCAGGACCGGAGCAGGTGGTCTAGGGATTCCTAGACACAGGCGGTCACTAAAAGGAATTTTCAAAAAGCAACCATTTAACACCTGTGTGGGAAATGCATTCAGCCTTGCTAGGGTAAAAGCATGCCTTTGATTTGGGGAGGTTAAAAGAGTAAAATATAAGGGGAGAGCTTCTGGTAGGGGGATTCCCATTGCGGCAGTGGAGCAAACTCGACGCGCTCTGCATTGGGTACTGCTAAAATCTAAGCGAAATACTCTTCACCACATTTCTTCACTGGCTTTCTGTTGGTTACGGCTGGTTGAGGGTTGCAAGGAGCCCCCCCAAAAAATAATTTACTGTTTACTAAGTGTTCCCAAGAGATGGTGAAGTTGTCTTTGGCAACAAGATGTAAAAATCCACTCTGCGAGCTGGAGTCAATGAACATGATTTTAATTTGTAGGGCCTCTAGCCAGGCTCTAGCCCCAAAAGGGGTCACCATAAGTCGGCTGTGACTTGAAGGCACTTTACACACACACACAACTAGGCTTTAGATTCAAGGGAGCACTGTGCAAATTCAGTTCTAAGTGCAGTACCCGCCACACAGCCTGGAACCCCTGAGATGCTTTGTAGAAAGTATAAGAGTGTTCAATCTAGTTTTTCTGTCACTCCCTTGATCCAAATGAATACTGCAAATAATAGTTGGGCAACTATTATGTGCCCTGAGGTTTTCGTTTGTGTACTTACCCGTGAGTTTATGTTTCCTTGCATACATGCCATTCCCTGTAAATCTTTATTGTTCTCGTCTCCAGTTATTGCCAGCATACTAGGCTTTAAGTTCTTGTCTCGCTCCCCCATAGGATTTAGTTTAAAGCCCTCCTGATCAGGTTTGCAAGACTTTCACCAAACACATTTTTCTTACCCTCATGAGGTGCAAACCATCTCCCAAAACAAGAGCTTCTTCTCAAAAGCATAAGCCATGGCCAGAAATCCAAACCTTTCTTGACGACACCATCTACGCATTCAGTCATTAAATTGTAGTATTCTTCTTTCTCTTCCTAAGCCATGACCTTCAACAGGCAGAACTGATGAAAAAATAACCTGTGCCCCCAGGTCCTTCACCTTCTTACCCAGAGCCACATAGTCTCTTTTAATACATTCTGGGCTGTGTCGGGGAACATCATTTGTTCCCACATGAATAAGCAAGAAAGGGTAATAATCTGTGGGCTTTATGAGTCTTCCTACCCTTGGCAGCAGGGTGCCATGGGACTGAGGGCATGCCACAATACCAAAGTGGATTCTACGGTGTAGGGGATTTCTCCACAGTTGTTATTGTGTTTCCATTGCATTCTGATAGAGTCAAACTGGTTGTGCTACTCTCACTCCTGCTCCCTCTGCTGATTCTCAGCCTTTGTGTTATAATAGTTCAAAATAACACTTGCTGGGCCACATACAAGCACAAGTGAAAGAATGAGCTGGTCACAGAACTAAGACAGAGGGTAGAAAGAAAAACCAAATAAAGTTGAGGCGTAATGGCAATAATGTGATTTTCTTTCATATCATGTCTTGATTAAATCTTGGAAACTGTGGTGGTTCTCAGCAGCCTTGAAACTAGAAAAGAAGTAGTGCACTGTAATAAACATGTGTTCACTCTATTAAAATGGATAAACAAATTTGCAGGCTTGCTCTCTCCTTGTATTGGTTCTCATATGGGACTGGGTTGTTTGAAGATGTTAATTTGGTGTTTAATAGAATTTAAAGCTTCTGTGCTTTCAGTAGTGTAAAAAGTGTCATGCTTTTTTCAAAATATAACAGTTTCAGAGTTTTAGAGAACACCTATTCTGTGTGAATTATGGATGTCACAAACATTTCATGTGACAGGGTCCAGGAATAAGTATATGAATCCACCTTAGGTAAACATACAACATGCCGGCATATTTTATGGGAAATCATCAAATTCCACCATGAATGGAAGATTGTTATGGCTCATACATATTTCTTGACAATTCCTCTTTTATAAGAGCTTTTTTCTTGCTAGATAAAATGCTAACCCTTCTATGGTTATGTAAGGTGGATACGTGAACTTACCATATTCAGAAAGGACCTGCCGGTGTTCTTCTGGTTCTATTGATTCTCTACCACATATGGTCCTGGAATGTCATTTATATGAAGATCTAAGATCAAGTTATATCATTCCTCTTTTAGCAGATTGGACTAGCATCTCTGTGTCTCTGATAATACCATATTTATTAAGTGCCAGAGATCCTAAGATTACATTGGCAGTGGCAAAATTTATCTCAGTACTTGCATCCCTTAAACAATTGATTTAGAACTGTTTTGCTCAAGATTTATGAATTAAGGAGTTTCTAAGGAAGAAAGGAAAGGAATCCTAAAATTTGATCTTTTTTAATTGGTTCTGCTGCCATCAATCAAAACAGACATATGCTCAAAAATCTCCATGACCTCTCAGATTATTCTATGCCTTTCTTCCATTTTCCACCATTACAAATATGCTCAAGAAGCTCAGGTGGAAAGGAGCTGGGATTATTTGTGTCATTTAATATTGGCCAAGGAGACTTCCATTCTCCACACTAGTGGAGCTGTTGATCCAGCCACCTTGGACAATCACAACATATAACAAACTGTTGACTCACCTGGAGAGGCAGCAATCTCTATTCCAAGAAGGGTTCCCAGAAAAGATTATTATGGTAATGCTGGCTTCCAGGAAGCCCTCTACATCTACATTTAGATGGTTCAGGAAAAAATGTGAAGGCTTTACAAGCTACGATTACAAACACTAAATCAGGCTACATCAAGTCTACACTAGAAGTTTACTTTGAAACACCTGTCTTTTACATTGAGTTACTTATTAGTAATTATATCAGCTAGTAGAGCATCAGAGCTCAGTGTTTTTCTCTGTTCATACAAACAGGCCTCTGTACATTTCACAAAGATGGAGTAGCATTTTATCTGGGTCCAAATTTCATTCTTAAAGCTGAATTCCACTTTTTGTAAAAGCAGGCCTACTTACTTTCCTTCTATCCAAAGCCTAGTCATCCAAAAGAGAAGAACTGACATGCATGGGATAATTGGAGGTTGTGCCTTGCCTGAAGGCTGAAAGGATGCTATTGCTAATCTATATATGTATATAGATACATCCTCAGATAGGGACCACACAGGAAAAAAACCTGATAGTTCTGCAAATGTGCCCCCCCAAGCTTGCAGAAAAATCTGAAAACCTACAAAAATCATTTTTTGGGGGGGTATATCCCACTGAAAGCAAAAGCATTGTCTGCACATGGGCAGACAACACATCTACCTCCTCTTTTGGTAATGAGGGAGGGAGAAGAAGAAGAAGAGTTGGATTTTATATGCTGACTTTCTCTACCACTTAAGGAAAGATAAAACCGACTTACAAACACCTTCCCTTCCCCTCCCTCAGCGGTCCCAGCAGTATCTCCATGCATGGGGGAGGCCGGGAGCTGTGGTGTCACCTTTTGTGTGCAGGGAAGGACAGGAGCCACAGTGGTCCTGGCAGCATCATGAGGACAAAATAAGTGTTGGGGAGAGGGAGAGAAAAAAAGAGAGCATAATGGGGTGGGGAAGATGTTACAGTAGGCATGGGGGAGAGGGAGAAAGAGACAAAGAGAGGAGGAGTGACAGTTGGCGTGAGAGAGAGAGAGAGAGAGACAGTACATGTGGTGGTAGGGATAAAAAGAGAAAACAGAAAGATACATAAAGGAAGAGGAGTGGGGGAAAGGAGAAAGAGAGCTACAGAGAGAAAGGATGATGGGAGAGGGGAATAAGCAAAAGTATGGGAATTGGGATGGCTGTTTCCTCAAGTTTTTTTTGCAGGTACCTTCTTATTGTATATATTAACTGTATCACATTAGTATTGCTGTGGTTTTTGGAATGTGTTCTTTTTTCCCTATGGACATTTCAAAACTGAAGGTGAAGGGCACCACCATGAAATTTTTCCTCAAGTGTTTCTTCTTTAAATGTCCTTTACTATGTTGTGCAAATTCTGGGTACATGTTGACCTTTCTACTCTTAAGTGGAGGATTAGGGTTCTTTTTTGGGGGGTGGGGGTCAAGTTGCAACTGGCTTGTAGCGACCCTGTAAGATTTTCAAGGCAAGAGACATTCAGAGGTGGTTTGCCATTACCTGCATCTGCGTAGTGACCCTGGTATTTTTTGGTGGTCTCCCTTCCAAATATTAACTATGTCTGACCCTGCTTACCTTCCAAGATCTGAAAAGATTGGGCTGTCCTGGGCTATCCAGGTCAGGTTGGCTTTTATGTGTGTGTGTATAAAGTGCCTTCAAGTAGCAGCCGACTTATGGCGACCCCTTTTGGGGTTTTCATGGCAAGAAACTAACAGAGGTGGTTTGCCAGCGCCGCCTTCTTCACAGCAACCCTGGTATTCCTTGGCGGTCTCCCATCCAAATACTAACCAGGGCTGACTCTGCTTAGCTTCTGAGATCTGACAAGATCAGGCTAGCAAACACAAAATTATATCTTATGAGACAATAGATCTGAAAAGTCTGGTGAGAATTAATAAACTGAAATATGTGCACATTTCTCACAAGTTCCTGGTCTGATGGTCTCTTTTCCTCTGCATCACAGCCACCTATAGCAATAGTAATGGGAGGGGACACATTTTCTAAATCTGAATCTCATTCTGCTTGGTTCTTTGGATTTCTGCAAAGATAAATAACTCATGATTGTCATGTATAGGACGTGTACCAAAAAGGGCTAATTTGAAATTGGGTTGTATATGTTAAATGTTTGATTTCAGTTCTTCTATATCAGAAGTGAAGTTTGAATTAGGAAATCAGTCTGATAGTTGATACCATTTTCAATTATAGATAAAACTTTCCACTAGTACTACCTTACTAGGAAAATATTGAGATTTTCACTATTCACTCAATCGCAAATTTCATGCAGGCAATGGAAAATGACCCCATTCTCTTATTAATATTGTCACTTGCACAGAAGGTGCAGGCAGGCATAAATTGATGTGAGAGTGAGTTTTTCTTCTTGTTTCTCAGGATAACCTTTGTAAACAGATATTGGGCACACCAACAAATATGCTTTCCTTTACTTATCTATTTGCACTCAGTTTGCCTGGCTTCCGTAAAAGTTTGGCCAAAAGGAAATATGCTTCATACATTGGACTAAGAAGTGAAATGGAGCAGAAGTAAAGGGTTCCAGCTCACCTGGAGCCCAATTTGCTGTGGCCAGGCAGGAGGAAGGTGCAGCGGCCAACTGACACACGGCAGGCTGGCGGGGAGGTTGCCACCGGTCTCTCAGCGTCTTTCCCGGCTCTTAGCAGTCACTCGAGAGCGGCTGCACTGCAGCCAATCAGCCCTCTCCTTTTTTAACTGAAGGGGCCAATGAGGGGGGATGGTGTTGGGGATGGGCAGGGATGGTTAGAGATGGGCCGGAGGTTGTTTCCATTCCAGTCCGTCTTTGTGACATAAAAAGGGGAGCCAGCTGCTGGAGTCCTCAGTCCGTCCCCGGTTTCGTCCCACCCTCCCTCCCTATTGTTCGGTTATTGTTCGGTTATTGTTAAAATGTATATTTATATTCATTGTCACAACTTATGCAGGGTGTGCATTGGGCAGGATCCATTTTAGGAGGAAAGCAGTCTGCGAGCCCCTTTCCTCTCCTTCGGGGGATCCCAATAAGGGATTCAGGGGAGAGGCATGGTGGTAAGGCAAGCAGTTCAGGGGGTGATTGGAGTGGCCTCTCCCCAGGTAGCAGTGGGATTTACTGAGTTGCTCACGCCCAGGTATTTCCCATCGCTGCTATCCCCAGCTACTCCAGTGAGACCGCTGGAGTAGGATCAACATCAGTCATCATTGGGGTCAGCAGATATTAGGATCCTGCCCAGATGTGGTACCAATGCTTACAACTGTTAAAAGAGTTAAATAAATAAGTTGTGGCCGTCTACCTCCACAATTTCTTCTAAAGTTTGGTGTGATGTATCATTTATGGTGTGTGTGTGGGGGGGCTGTTACATTATAGGTAGCAAGCCTCTCCTCCCCACTAGCCTTGCACCAGCAATTTAGGATTCTTTGATGCCTGGCCTGCACATTCCACTTTTGTTTTCACCTACTCTTGGTTTTCTTTACACCTGAATGAGAGAGCTTTCCTTTCTTTCCCCTCTAATATGGCTTATAGTATTTGTATTGAGAAAAAGATGAAGTTTTTGCATGAAATTACTGATGTTGGAGATTTAAAACTGTGAATCAGTGTTCCCAACATAGATCACCTTACACTTCCTCATCACTGATTCTTTCATTATCTGGTTTTGTGAGTGTGTTTGGTGTGGGAAGGATGAAGTTTTTCCATACTTACATCCTCTTATTTCCCCACCTCTGCAGCTGTGTTTACAAATTAATGTATGTTATTTCCCCTGCCCTTGCAAAGCATGCGTGTTGGTTGGACTTGCCTATCAATCCTGATGTATGAATGTGTATATAGGAAGCCCCCCCACCCATCCCATGCTCTGCTTACATAGGATAAAAGTTAAGTATTTCTCCATCTTGCTTAGCTTAGCAAGCACATAGCTCCTCGTCATAGAATGTAGGATCCATAGAACTAGGATCCATGATACAAAATCTCTTCTGAAACCAGTGAGAGAGTGCAGTGATTGCCAGAAAATACATAGTGCAAAATGTCAATTGGAATGATCCTGATTGGCTGGGACTGATTTGGATGGTGTCCATGTCTCACAAAGATGTGATGATACATAGGCTAGGTCAGTATGAAGGGAAAGTAGATGGAAAGTTAAAAGGGAGAGAGGCCAATGCAGAGTAAGCACAAATATACAAGTTTAAATTCTCAGCCGATTAAAAACAAATTCTGGTAAATAAAATGTGCACATTTCAGAGCTTTCTTTCACCACTCTAACAGTTCAGTTCAGTTTCAGTTTTTATTGCATATGACCAATGGCCATTACAAAAAAAATAAACAAATGGCCCACTGCTTAAAGCAATGGCCCAATTGCTTTAAATGGCCCATTGTTTAAAGTGGTGGGTTTCCCCGGCTCCTCCATTGAAAAATATGAGTGGCATCCACAACAGAGATTTTGACTACAGCACTTCACTATTGCTTAACTTTTCTATGGAGGAGAATTGGATGGGGGTGATCCCTTCCAGATCCCATACAATTGGATCCCCTGACCCAATCTTCGCCAAACTTGGGGGTTCTTGCAAGGAGAGTCCCTTGCAGCCACACTGCCAATTTGGGGTCTCTACCTGCAAAAATGTCCCCCCCAGGAGCCATGGAAAGCCAACCCCGAAAAAGCCAGATATTTATCTGGCTTTTGGGGGGATGGCAAATTCAGCTTTGCCATCCTCCACAGCTTGAGGGACTCGGTAAACCTGAACCTGAAATTTACAAAAATGGCTTTTTTGGATATTTTTCGGTTTGGGTTTTACTGAATGCCCTAGTCACCACAGCTGCCATAGTCTCCATCCACCTGTCAGTCCAATCAATAGTTCATCACCACTCATGCCTGGCCTGATGAATTGCCTGGTCCCAACTCCCCTTTCCACACTCATGGCCCCTCAACAAGGCACGGATGATCCCATGAGTGGGTGCATCCCATCGGCATTCAGGATGAGTTCCATCTGCCACAGAAGGTAGAGAAGGTGGAAGGCGACCCCAGGTGTGGCTGCTCCCCCCTCCCATAGGCCAGCAGCTGCCTCCACTGAACACTCCATCCATCCAGCCATCTGCCAGGCAGGTGATTGCCAGCCACCTCCCTCCCAGCACAGGCAGTGGCGAGGTGCTGCAGAATGCTGGGAAACGCTTGTCACCAGGATTGGCTAGCGCCAGGCATTGTGCTGAGGCTATTCCTTGCACACAGCTGGATGTAGGGATTGGCAAAAGCATCTGGTGTCTCCCGGGCCAGCCAGGGCCAGCAGGGGCCATGGGCACAGTCCTCCTGCTTGGATGGCCATTCCCGCTGCTGGCCAGGGCCAGAGTGGGACAGCAATGCCCTTGCAGGGGCTGAAGCAAGATCCCCACAAGGAGAGGCCTCTATCCTTGGACCATCAACAGAAAGGTCCCCCTGAAGAGGGGGCCAGGGTCAGTTGGTATCCGAGCTTGGAGGTGCCACATTGTGGCGAGTGCAGCCAGGCTGGACCGGGTAGGGGCCGACGGCAAGCGCCATCAGCCCCCAACTGACAGGGGAATGGTTAAAAGAATCCCACCACCAGGGCAGGACACGGGAATGACTCATTTGATCAGATGGCTGTTCCTGTGTCTGTGCAGGCCCTGGGGATCCCTTCCTTGACAGTGTGGGACATCCAAGGCCAGATGGCAGCCAGAACCCATGAGGGATGGGAGAGCGGCAATGCCTCCACCTGCCCTGACAGCCATGGCCGGCAGGTGATGTAGACAGGGTGCAGGTGAGGGGGGCCAGAAGATGACTGGAGGATTAGGGGAAGGATTGACAGGGGGCTCTGGGGGCCCTAATTGGACTGGCTCTGGTAACATGCAAATGCATGCATAGAGGGCTAGGAAATAACGGGGACAGTGATGAGCAATTCCCTCACTACCTCTCCCCATTGCCTGCCACGGAGCTGTCCAGACACTATTCCCGTGGGTGGCCTGCCTGTGCTAGAAGGTGGCCTGGGCTGCTGTCCAACACCTCAGTCCTGGGTCACTCGCCAGGGCCACCATGCCCTCCAGTGCATCTTTGTACAATCGGGGGAGCCTCCCCTCCAGGCAGACTCCTGGTCAACCCTTCATTGAGCAATGACACATTGGGGCAGCAGGCGTGAGCTGCTCATGCACAGGTGGGATAGTGTGAGGATGGTTTGACGGATGCCCCACACATGGTGAGCCCCTTCTAGTGTTGCCTCCTGGGGAGGTCCAGCCGCATCAGGACTTGCCCGGTCTCCAACCCAGCCAGGTGATTCTCTACTTTTGGCATAAGAGAGTGCCCCCCCCCCCAGAATGGGAGAGAATTTTGATAGGAGGAAAGAGCTTGGCCATGTCACACCAGTTGACAGCAGATATTCGGGTTCCATTGTCCCACATGCTGTGCATGCTCTAAATAATGGCCGCACATTTGGCTCAATGCCTGAACTTGGAAATTAGCAGCCTGGGCCCATTAACCCTCACCAGGGGCAGAGGCCCTCTGATTGGATGAGTATTCCTGTGGCCATGCAATGCCCTGAGCTGGGCGGTGGCAGGGGAAAAGAAGCCACCACGGTAAAAGCTGCAGCAGATTGCCTCCAACTTAGGACCAGTGACCAGATGGTATGGAGGGCATGCCCCCTCCAGATAGGGTGGCCCAGGGATTGATCTCGCCCATGGTGCTGATGCCTGCAGACCTCCCCCCCAGCCATCCCAGATTGGGAGGGTGGCTGCCATCAGTGTTGGGATGCAAATGAGGGGGCAACCACTGAAGGACAGTTGGGTTGAGCTATCTGGCTGCGCCTGAAGAAGTCAATCACTGTACTTTTGTGACTAAATTTTTAGATTTTGTGATTCACTAAAAACCACTTTACCTTATATAACCAGTCACTGCAAGTAATGATAGAATGTATTTTGAATTGAAAATAAATTCTTTTTTATTGTTAGTACTTCAGAAAATAGTAAAATGGAAAGATATATGCACAATATATTACAAGTTATACAATAGAAGAATATAGATCTGAATAGAGCACAGTTACAAAATAGTCACCAATCCAGTAACCAACCCATCAATGATCATGCCAGGGGAGAGTTCTCAAGACAGACAGCACACAAGCATGCCTGGTGTTCTAAACGACCATGTAGGGCAGGCCGTGGGTTGTGAAGACCTGCCTCAGTGCTCGGATGACTACTTGAGTGGTCATGGACATTACAGGGACAACCTCCAGCAACTTGGAGTATGAGTCAACAATAATGAGAAATGTCTGTCCCTGGAAAGGTCCTGCAAAGAGGCAAGACCACGGTGCATGTGTGGACTCTCACAACTGCACTGGAGCATGTGGCATCTCAGGCCAATTCCTGGCAGATCCGGCAGTGTTTGACCCACTCCTCCACAGCAGTGTCAATGCCTGGCCATAATACATAGCTTCTTGCCAGTGCCTTCATTCTGACGATGCCCAGGTGGCAGGCATGGAGAGCCTCCATTACTCTGGTGCACAGCTTGCTCAGGACGACGACTCTCCTTCCCCAAAAGAGGCAACCCTTGGGGACCAAGAGTTTGTGCTGGCAGGCAGTAAATGAGGCAAACTCAGTGTTGAGGCGGCCTATTGGCTGCCCCCCCACACCCAATTCAGCACTCAGGAGAGAAGGTGGTCTTTTGCTGAGTAAGAGGCAATATCTGAAGCCTGGAGTGGTGGCTCCAGCAGAGTCTCCATGAGCATGATATCATGAGCTGGTGAGGGGTCCAGGCCCAACTCGTCTTGAGGCAGGTGGCTAAGGGGCGGCCGTAGACATAGTTGTGGAATTTTTTTATGCTTGCGACCACTGCCAGCGCCTTCTTGTCAATCTTGGAATAGTTCCTTTTAGTCGGAGACAATGTCAGTGAGTAATAGGTGATTGGGTCCTCCAGCCATCTGGCAACCTGTGACTCAAGATGGCACCAATGCCATATGGTGAGGTGTTGCAGGTCAGAACGACTGACCTCCATTCATCAAAGTGGACCAGAAGACTAGACGACAGTAATTATTTCACAGAGTTGAAGGTGGACTGTTGCAGACACCCCCAGGACCATGGTGTCTTATCAAGGAGACAGTGCAAGGGCTCTGCAATGGACGCCTTGTTGGGCAAGAAGGACTGGTAGAAGTTCTGAAGTCTGAGGAAAGCCTGGAGCTCCTGCTTGGTCTTGGGCAGCGGTGCATTGTGGATGGCCTTGACCTTTGCAGGAGTTGGGTAGAGTCAGGAAGCATCAATGAGGAATCCTAAAAATTCTACCCAACTAGCATTTCTCTTTCTTGATGGTGAGACCAGCCACTTTGAAATGACTGAGGACTTGACAAACATGATTTATGAGTTCCTTCTTGGACTCACCAGCTACAAGGATGTCATTGAAGTAGTGAATGACCCCTGGAAGACCTTTTAGGTAGGACATCTTCCATTAGGCCTTGGAAGATTCCCGGTGCCGTGCTGACCCTGAACGGGAGACATTTGACAGAGAACACACACCCCCATGGGTGATGATTGCACTTCAGCAGAGGCCGTATCGACTGGAAGCTGTTGGTATACTTGGGCGAGGTCGAGCGTGGTGAAGACTTTGCCCCCAGCCAGGGATGCGGGGAGGTGACTGATGATGGGCACCGGATAGGAATGCTGCTGAAGGGCTTTGTTGATAGTGCACTTGTAGTCAGCACATATTCTTACTTCGCCGTTGAACTTCAGCAGTGTGACGACAGGTGTTTCTCACTTGGCATTGGGAACTGGCTCCAAAACACCTTGCTCGATGAGATGGTCCAGTTTGGCATCAATCTTTTCTTTGACCATGAATGGCGCTTGATGGGGCTTGAGCTAGATTACAGTGACAGTTGGATCAATTTGAAGTTTGAGTGGCAGGCCCCTGTAACTGCCCAATGGTCCATTCCAGATGCTTTCAAATTCCTTCCGTATGGCCCTGAACTGTGAGTGGTTGATGTGCTTGACACCGACCGTGTGGATCCCCAGGGCCTGGAACCATTCAAGTACCAGGAGGCTGGTACGCTGTCCCTCAATGACTACAAGGCGAAGAGTACTGGAGAACTGCTTGTGGCATACGTCAACTTGGGCGATGCCCTTAACGGGGACCCTTCTCTTTTGAAAATCAGTGAGGACAAGGTTGCTTGGTTGCAGGTGAGGCACTCCCTTGTTTGCACAAAGACACTTGAATGTTTTGGCGGAGATGATGGAAAGGGCGGACCCCGAGTCAACCTCCATTTCACACCGGATGCCTTGTATTTTGATGGTTATGTGAGTCTCTCCCATCCAGTGTATCTTGCTGAGTTCCACACTCTGGACGTGCTGTTGACAAGTTCCCCGATGTTTGCTTGTCTCTCCCTGACTGCCATGGTACCCCACAATGATGGAGTGAGCTGGCTGGTGCTCGCTGCCTTCCCTGGTGGGAAAATTCCTGTTGCCCTGGGTTTCCTTGGGTGGCAGGCTCTTGTGATGTGGCCGACCTTGCCACATGCCCGACATTTTGCGTTGCAGAACCTACATGATTGATGGTCGTGGTGGTCTCTGCAGCTTGCACAGGGTTTTCCCGCCACTTTCTGTCGGCTGGAACACTTGGGACCCCCGGAACTCAGCTTTTGTACTTTGTCCTGCTCACTGTCATCCTCGAAGTAGACAGGAATTGGCCTTTGGGGTGATAGTGGTGATGATTAGTCTGCATGGTGCATCTCGCTAGTCATTTTATCAGCCCCCTCTGCTGCTAGGGCTTCCTCTAGGGCAGAGTGGAAGGTGACGTCCTTTTTTGCGAAAAGGTACCTCTGAACCTTCTCATTGTAGAGGCCACAAACTAGCTAGTCCCTGAGTGTGGTGTTGAGGTTGGCAAAGTTGCAGTAGTGAGTGGCCTTACGCGGGGCCATGACATATTGATAGTTTATTGTCTGGCCAAAGGCCATCCCAATCCACCATACAAAACATTAAAATATCATAAAATAACATTAAAATAACTTTAAAACAGTCTGACCCACAAGAAACTAGTATTTAAATACGTTAAGTTCCCTGATTAAAAACAGCTTTAGCTCGGATTTTCTTAGCTGCTAAAGCAAAGAGTGACACTTTGTAGGAAACATCAGGATTGGTGTCTGATAGGAGAAAGAGCAGCTTCTCTGAATCTGGAGAAAGATTTAGGCCCTTTAGAATCGCTCTGAGGAATTTAAGTCTGGGCTCTGTATAAAGAGGACAGAATAAGGTGTAATGAGTTAGGTCCTCTGGAGCGGCCCCACAAATACATAAGCGAGAGGTCCATGGTAGGGCCACAATATATGCAGTGACAGACTCGTCCGGGGCTTGATTCTGTTGGTAGAATGCATGCCGCCTGGCAATCTCGGATGGTTGAGGCATGAAGTGCTTTTGCAGAGCCTCTAAGATGTCTGTAAGTGGTGTCTCTTTGAATTTTGTGGGAGACAGTAACGCTTCTGCAAGTTCAAATGTGTCAGCTCCACACATGCTGAGGAATATTGCCCTTTTAAGATCAGCGTCTTGTTCGCCTTCCAGTAGAACATGAGTCACATTGCATAGCTGTCTCACCTCTCAGGGGTGGATGTATCAAACTCCTCGATGCAGCCCTGAGTAGCCATTGTGGGTTGTGTGGCGTCTCCCCTCGAGGTATCGCCTGCGATCTCAGCTCGTCAAAGGCTTGGCTTTGAAAGTGATCTCAGCTGGAACAAGCCAGGCTGCCTACCAGCTCAAATATCCCACCTTCATCACAAGTATTATGTATGTGTAGGTTACACACGAGGCCGGGGACAGAGCTCCAACAGCAACCACTTTATTCAGTTAACAGGGAAGAGAGAACTAACTGCAAAACACCCCAACTTATATACAGTTTCCAACCATCTGGAGCCACACACACCCAGTCCATGGTTGGACAGCCAAAGTCCACCGTCCAATAGGAAGAACAGACGATGGAGCCTGGAGCAGAGCCTCAAGCTCAACACAGTTCAGCACAGCTGAGTTCAGCAGTTCAGCAGCTCAATAATTCAGCATAGTCCTTGCAACTAAATACATCACAGTACCTACTTCCCTTTCCTAATAATCTGATACAGATTTTGCTTTTTTTTTTTTGGGTGCAGCATAGTGAGACAACTGTTTCAGTAACCTTTTCACTATGGCTTCAAGTCTTCTTGAGAGCCAGTGTAGCACGGCTGTTAAGAATGGCGGACTCTAATTGGGTGAACCGGGTTTGATTCCCAACTTCTCCATATGAAGCCTTCTGGGTGACCTTGGGCTAGTCACAGTTCTGTCAGAACTCTCTCAAGCCCACCTACCTCACAAGTTGCCTGTTGGGGGGAGGGGAAGGAGATTGTAAGCCACTTTGAGACTCCTTAAAGGTAGAGAAAAGTAGAGTATAAAAACCAGTGCTTGTTCTTTCCTGTGTAGTCATAGTCAGTTTTGACCTCTTTGGTGTTTATGTGGTTATGATTTCAATATCATGACTAACATTAGTTATAAATGGTGACTGAAGTTTGATTCCAGCCATCATCACTTGGTGAAGCTCAGCTACAGCTAATTTTGTAGATTTGTTAACTAATGGATAGTTATCTGTCTGGAGAGAAGTACTAATTATTATTTTCTGTTTCTGCATGCAATGCTGGCTTCCATTATTAGAGAATGAAAAGCTTGGAAGCTAAGTAAACATGCTTTGTGTGAGCATGATTCTCCCCCATTCTTTTTACACTATCGTGTAAAAAGCCTTCTAAAATAGATAATGTAGTATCCGCTATTTTATCTTATAATTTTAGTAGCAAACAACCCCAATCATTTCCTTCAGCTTTAGGAGATGTTATTAACTAATCTCTTAAACTACATGAATAAGTAAAATGATTTATTTGCAGTGTAAATGGTTTAAAACTTGTAAAAAATGTATCCAGAACCATTTAATTGAGTCCTGAAGTTATGTGGGAAATGAAAAGTGCTTCTGGCAAAGTAATAGTAGTTTTGAATATTCAAATAGCAAAGAGAAGAGTGCAGCTATAATTAGGATTAAGTTTATGTAGGCTGCACTTATCACTGTTATTCTTAGTGTTTGGTAATCTTCATGTATCTTTTTAGAGTATTACAGGCTCCATGCTGCCTGTGTATTGTTGTTCTTTGGTGAGTGTTTTTAGTGTGCTGTACTAATGTAACACCCTGACCTGGATGGCCCAGGCTAGCCTGATCTCGTCAGATCTCAGAAGCTAAGCAGGGTCAGCCCTGGTTAGTATTTGGATGGGAGACCACCAAGGAATACCAGGGTTGCTGTGCAGAAGAAGGCACTGGCAAACCACCTCTGTTAGTCTCTTCCCATGAAAACCCCAAAAGGGGTCGCCATAAGTCGGCTGCGACTTGACGGCACTTTACACACATTAATGTAACATATGTTTTCTTCTAACATTATGACTTGGTATTGGCATATATATTATATTGTAGGAAATTCAGTGTAATTTTAAGAAAATTTTCCTGGGAGTAAACCCATTGAATAAATCCAAGTAGGATTCTGAGTAGACCTGTTTACGATTGCTCTTAGATGTCATCATTTTTATTCACATTCTATTTATTCTTATGTGTGTTTCACAGCTTAATTAGGGTTCTCATCTTGCATAGTCAAGCTAGGCAAGAGCCAGTATTGTAGTGTAGTTAGAGCAGTTGGATAGGACTGGAACGACCTGGGTTAAAATCCCCACTTGTCATGAAATCTGTGTGTGTTAAGTGCCGTCAAGTCGCTTCTGACTCATGTCAATCCTATGAATCAGCGTCGTCCAAAATGTCCTATCTTTGACAGCCTTGCACAGGTCTTGCAAACTGAGGGCTGTGGCTTCCTTTATAGAGTCAATCCATCTCTTGTTGGGTCTTCCTCTTTTTCTGCTGCCCTCAACCTTTCCTAGCATGACTGTCTTTTCTAGTGACTCTTGCCTTCTCATAATATGACCAAAATACGATAGCCTCAGTTTAGACATTTTAGCTTCTAGGGTCAGTTCAGGCTTGATTTGATCCATTGATTTGTTGTTGTTTTTGGGGGGCAGTCCACGGTATCCATAACACTCTCCTCCAAAACCACATTTCAAAGGAGTCTACTTTCTTCCTGTCAGCTTTCTTCATTGTCCCGCTTTCACACCCATACATAGTAATAGGGAATACGATGGCATGAATTAACTTAATCTTAGTGGCCAGTGACACATCCTTACACTTCAGAATCTTTTCTAGCTCCTTCATGGCTGCCCTTCCCAGTCTCAATCTCCTTCTGATTTCTTGGCTGCAGTTTCCCTTTTGGTTGATGATGGAGCCAAGGAATAGAAAGTCGTCAACAATTTCAATTTCCTCATTGTCAACCTTAAAGTTGTGTAATTCTCCTGTAGTCATTACTTTTCCCCCCTTGATGTTCAGCTGTAGTCCTGCTTTGGCGCTTTCTCTTTTAACTTTCAGCAGTAGTCATGAAATCTACTGTGGTCATTTTCCCTGTGAGAGCTAGTCTGAAAGAAGACTGTGATTTTCCTGAATTAACTCCAGAGGCAAAGGTGAGGTGAGGCAAAGCCACACAGCATTTGACACACAGCAAAGAAGTTGAAGAGCTGCTCTCAATAACTTAATTTGCACCCATTCCAAAGGAGTAAAGTAACAGGCGGAGGCCCTATCATAGTCCCATATAATGTTCAACCTTTGTTCATAAAAATGTAATTACAATATGGGCAGATTTTTGTCCAGTATCTGCTGTATGCTGACAGTTTGCTTTCCAAGAATCCGAGGCCTGCAATATCACTCCTAAGTACTTACCGTATATACTCGGGTATAAGCCGACCCGAGTATAAGCCAAGTTGCCTAATTTCACTCCAAAAATGGGGAAAAATTAGGCACCCATGTATAAACCGAGGGGGAAATGCACCCCCCCCCCCCGCAGGCTTACCTGACCGGGCTCCAGGCACGCAGGTGTTGGTGGCACGCAGGAGGCCCCGTAGGCTGCTCCTGGCCCGCAGGGAAGGCGTGCGAGCAGGCGGCGGCGGCCCCCTCCCTGCACGTAGGAGGCCCAGCAGGGTCAGCTGGCAAGCGGGAGGACCGGACTGGGGGGGTGGGGGGGAAGAAACTGCCGCCACCGTGCAGAAGGCGCGATCGGGTGGGGTGGGTGAGAAACCGCCGCCGCACAGAAGGCGCGATCGGGTGGGGTGGGGGGTAGAAGGCAGGACAGCCCACCCATCAGCTGGGAGAGGGCCCGGCAGGTGAATTACCGTATTGACCCGAGTATAAGCCGAGGTGAGTTTTTTAAGCCAAAGATCATGGCTAAAAAACTCGGCTTATACTCGAGTATATACGGTAAACCTAGTCACTTGCTCTATCTTGTGTCCATTTATACTCCATATCTTGAGTGTTAGGTCTCCTACCAAATGCCTTTATTGTGGTTTTTTGATAGTTTATTACTAGGTGTTCCTTGCTGCAATACTGAGCAAGTGTCCTTAACACTCTTTTAAGTCCTACTGGAGTTCTTGATAAAATTACAACATCACTGGCATACAGCAGCACAGAGATATAGCAATGTGCTACCTTAGGAGTGTGAAAATCAAGGTCATTTAGGCATTTAGCCATATCATTGATATAAAAGATAAAAAGCAACAGGGCTAATAAGCAGCCTTGCTTCTCTCCCTTCAATGTGCTAATAGAGTTTGTAAGATGCCCCTGCCTGGTGCATCTAACCTTAAGGGTGGTATTATCATAGAGGGCACGGATCAAAAAAGGAGCTTTTTATCTATTGATGTTGCTTCTAATTTCTCCCATAATTTAGTCCTGGAAATTGAATCAAAAGCTGCCTAAATCTATGAAGGCAGCATAAAGTGAGACTGAACTTTTGGAATAATATTTTTCAATCAGATGCCAGAGGATCAGGCAATGATCTATAGATTCTCTAGTTCCCCCCCCACCCCCAAAACCAGCATCTTCACCTGCGATTAGGTTTTCCTGTTCTAACCAGCTCTTGAATTTATCAATAAGGTTTCTGGCATACAACTTACTGAGGATACGGAGGAGGCTTATAGGCCTGTAATTTGCTGGATCGTCCCTGCTCCTCTTCTTAAAGAATGGTACTATAATTGCCTAACCTTAGGTATATGGCCCAACCTATCTATGTTGTTTTTCAGGAGCTCTGGTGGTCTGAGAGATTTAACTTCTCCTATAGATACTGGTGACCATTCAGGCAAATTATTTATCCCATGTGGGAGAGGTTCACATGAGGGATCCTCATACATCCTTCAAAAGTAGGCTACCCAAGAGTCTGCAGAAATAAGGGAGTCCAAAGAGGATGTGTCCTTACTAGCATAACCTTTGGCCAGCTTCCAAAAAGTGCAGAGTTCTTCTGGCTGCTTGTATGACATGCTGCCAAGTGGTTCTTATATCTTCTTTCTTTTTGCAGGCAATCAGTTGCTTATAAATTTTCTTTTGGGTGAGAAAAATGTGTGAGCTGTTTGTCATTTTCAGATGCATTCTTGTAAAGATAAAAAGCAGAGCTAAGGGCCTGTCTGACTTTGATACAGTCCTTATCAAACCACAGCTTTGAGGGTGTCCCTATTCTCTTGGTTCCTGGGTCGCTGTTGTGTACTAATAAGGTTTCCAATCTCTGGACCAAGTTTCCATAAGAAGTCAGGAGATCCTGATCCAAGTTGGTTTCCATAAGGGCTGAACGATATGGCTGTAGATTCTCTTCTTCCAGAGCATTCTTCAGCCATTGGTCTAACCAGGAAGACCATTTAGTTCAGAAAAATAGTCAACATAGCGTTCCAAGGCTATCCGATTAGCATTTATATCATCTTTTCTTTGCTGAGGCGGAAGATAAATATTAATGACTAACACTAACCATGTTGAACTGCAGGAGAACAGCAATAGCTAGTTGTTTCAGTGGCAGCAAGGCTCCCAGGGAGGTAGTCAAAAGAATACCCAATCCACCCTTCAGCTTCCCTGGTCCCAGTCCTGGGACTGCCTCTGTTTTATATGATTGGTAACCATCAAGCAAAAGATCCTTCGCTGTCCAGGTCTCCTGAAGCAGAATAATAAGAACATAAGAAAAGCCATGCTGGATCAGACCAAGGCCCATCAAGTCCAGCAGTCTGTTCACACAGTGGCCAACCAGGTGCCTCTAGGAAACCCACAAACAAGACAACTGCAGCAGCACCATCCTACCTGTGCTCCACAGCCCCTAATATAATAGGCATGCTCCTCTGATCCTGGAGAGAATAGGTATGCATCATGACTAGTATCAATTTTTACTAGTAGCCATGAATACCCCTCTCCCCCATGAACATGTCCACTCCCCTCTTAAAGCCTTCCAAGTTGGCAGTCATCACCACATCCTGGGGCAGGGAGTTCCACAATTTAACTATGTGCTGTGTGAAGAAATACTTTTTTATCAGTTTTGAATCTAATATTAGCGTTCTGATGGAGAAAGGGGTTGTCCGAACATCTAGACTTGCAGCAAAACCAGCTCACAATATTCCATGACATGATTTTTAGAAACCTTGGTGTTTCCTGCTCATGCTGGTCTATATACCATTATGCAATATGCTCTACAGCTTGGAATTGTGTGTGGTTATCTATATCTAGCAGGCATTCTTCTGCAGCCATACAGGGATCTTTACTCATGCCATTATTAGGTATGTTTGTTGGCTTCTGGATTAAGATTGTTGGTTCAGAAAGCTGCATTACTCTCTTAGAGGGCACAGGGCATCCTGGCAGTTTGTAAAATGTATAGGGGGTAAAGCCTGTAAAGAATTTTCCAGCACTGTGATTTCTGGACATGGCCCATTGCTAAAGTCCAAAACACTTGAAGTATTTGCTGGTTCCTTTCTCCTACTAGAGGGGAGTTCAGCTGCATTAGATATATAGGGGTAATCTTTTGTCTCACCAATTGGGTAAGAATTTACATGTATGATGTAATGATTCCACTGTAGTTAAAGTCTCCCATTATTACTACTTTACCACCTTTGATGCCTCCCTTGATTTCATTCTCCATCTCTAGATCACCCTGAGCCTTTTGGTCAGGGAACTGACAGTATGTCCCCAGTACTAAATTACTTTTGGGGCCCAGTATTGTCACCTAAAAGTAAATAAATAAATGCATTTATTTGTGACTAGTATGCCAAAACAGGTAAAACAGAAACTGCCCATACAAAGTATATGTTTACAAACAAGGCCAACAAAAATTTGAATCTCCCAATTTTACATTTCCACAGATCAAGGGAGTACAATGAGGTGATGTACCTTCATTGCTACTGCACAGTATTTTGCAACCTGGCTGGTAATGGGTGTGTTATCTCCCAGCAAAAATATTTTGGTCCATTCACCCTCATCACCAGCACCCATTTCTCTAATCAAAGGGTCAATGCTATTGGAATGGGCTGACTTATAGAGGGGACATCTAAAAAATACATGCTCTATGATTTCCAGCTCCCCTGTGTTACAGGGGCAAAGTCTCTTCACCCTAGGGACCTTCTTAAATCTTCCTTTTAATATGGCAGATGGTAGGGCTGCACATCTGGCCAGTGTATAGGCCCTCCTATGTGTGTTCATTTTGAGGGAGTATAAATATGCAGCTGGTGCCAGAATATACCTGGAATGTTGAGGCACTATAAATGCAGGGAATCTCAAGAGGTCCGTTTGGGGCTCAATATCTTTGACTCTTTGATTTATAGTTAGTCTAGCTTGGTGCATACCCATTTGCAAAAGTGCTGATGGAGCAAGTCCCAAACTATTTAGTTTATCCCCTATAGCGATGATCCATCTTGACCTGTAGGAGTCACTTAGTACCAGTGGCAAAAGACTCCCTAGGCTTAAGATTAATCCTAAACCATATATAGAAAGATGGTAAGCAGACCTTTGCCTCTACCCTCATTATACTGGTTTCCAATCAGATCAGGGAATTTTATACTCATCTGGGGAGTTGAAGGGCAGCTCTAAGAAACTTAGATTGCACCAGCTCATGAGGTGTAAAGCAAGAAGGTATAGTACTAAGGTGCATTCTGTAGGGCATCTAAGCTAATGTTTTTGCCTGGAAGAGTTTAAGGGTGGCCGGGACATAGTGAGCCCCTTTTGTCTGCAAGTAGGGTTGTGCATATCGATAAACCCAAACCAAAAATAAACCTAAAATTACCCATTTGGCAATATTTGGGTTTTGGGTTTACCAAACGCCAAAATCTGGGGATCTCCCTGAAGCTGAATAGGCGATTCCCAAAAACACAATTTTTTTGTGTTCTGCTCTTCACCTTTACCCATGTCTGTTGTCCTGGTGGAATCCAAGGCTGGCTGTAGAGGTGCCCTGCAGCCTTTCTTGGTGCCCCATGGTGGCAGTACTAGGGGATTGAGAAACAGTTCCTGTGTCAGGCTCATTGTTGTCAGGGGATGCCATAGCGTGTTGCTAGCTCTTTTATAACCCAGATGTCAGCAACATACATCCATACATACAGAAAGAAATGACTGGCCAGTCACCATTTCCCACATACTTCCCTCTGTGAATTTGGTGCCCCAAAATGGCTGCTTGGGTCACTTCAACACTGAAAGTACAGTTTTAAATGGGGGAGAAATGACATAAACAGAAATTCAGCAGCCATTCAATCTTCTCATTGCTCTTCCACTCTCCAGGGTTGCCTTTCAGTTAAAGAAAAATCAGGAAAACAGTTGATGCTGCTTCTATATCATCCCGCTTGCTGTAAAGCACATCCTCACAACAGTCATACATTTGCTCCCATGTATTTTATCAAAGTTCATAGAAATCTAGATTTTTGAGTAATCCAAACATTGCTTTATACAGTTCTCTTTGGGAAAATCTAGCCAGAAAATAAATGGAACATCTCTGGACAAAACATTACTGTGTTTAACTTGATATACTTTTAAAAATAGGTCAGGTAAGTTAAATTGACAGGGTTAACATTTATGAGCTTTTAATGTGATTGGTTCTGCGTCAGGCGTGAAGTGTGCTCAATGCACACACAACTTATACTTGGAGATTTGTTTTGTCTGTATCATACAGAACTCTAATTTTTCATTTTACAGATTATAAATGTAGACCATCACCTTGCACAGCTAAATCACACAGAAAAATTCTGCCAGCAGAGAAATTAGTATGTTCTCCAATGGTTCAGCACCACTCATGTGGAATATCTGTTCATTGTTATAAAATGCTTGACTTTATTTTTACTACGTACTCTTTTTAAAATGTATGCATTTTCTCACAATAAATACTTCAACATAATAACACTAAGACCACTGGAGGGGTGAGATAACCATTCCCTGTTGGGTCTTGTTGCTTAATTATGTCCCCTAGCTACTTAATGTTTTAATGCAGAAGAACATAACTAATTTAATTAGGCATCTTTATGTTGACAAAAAGCTTTAGAACCAATAAATTGTGGGTGAATGATGTGCCATATATCCTTTTATTCATTATAATTTCAAAGCAGGTCTACTGAATATGCCTGGCCTTGTGTTAGTCTATGTATTAAAATTATAATCTGTATAAAGGTTACAAGTAACTGAAATAATGACACTTTTTACATTTTCTTATAGAACTGGTTTTACGAATCACAAAATTATTTGGGAAGAAGCTGAATTTAAATATTACCCAGAGAGATATGCTGGCACATTGATATATTTCCCCCTCAAACAGCCCATTCCTAAGACCGCAGGCAGGCTGCGGCAGCCGGTCGGGGCACAGCAGTGGCTCCCCTGGAAGGCCTCCTAAGGAGCTTTTCGGTGGCATGCTCCGACAAGAAAAAAGAAAAAGTTGCAAAAGAAACAAGAGCCCGAGGAGCAGGACGACAGTGCAGGGATGCCGTGGCGGAGGAAGGCCGGCTGAGTTCGCAGGGCCACTTCCGGGGGAGGGATCTCGCTGTGGAGAGTTGGGCCACAGAATGAGGATGGGTGGGGCTGCCTCAAGGGAAGGAAGGCAGGGCGAAGGGTGGAGGCTGTGAGGGAGGTGGGCCAAGCGGGGCAAGAGCAGGAGGACAGGGGACCTCCCGAAGGGGCCAGGAGAAGGGCGACAGCAGGTGCTGGCTGCCTCGGAAAGGACTGCTGCACACTCGCCAACGCAACCTTCATGGCCTTCCTGCTCACACCCTGCGTGTGCTTCCACAAGTATACTGTCAGCCGGGACTTCCGGTGGCTGAGCTGATCCCGGCGCTTGTCTCTTGAGAAAGCTCTCAAGAGAATCCAAGATACGCTCTAATTGGAGTGATTTATTTCACTCCAACCCAGTCCTAATTAGTGGATTGGGATACAGGAATTCCTCTGCAGCCCGGAGATAGCAGTTTGACGCCCATACTCTCCGAGGGAGTTTTTTAAGTCCCCTGGAGGTGCGGAGACTGTCCTGCTTGGCATTGAGAGGAGAAGCATCGCCGTGAGCATTTTCTTTGGCATCTGGCCAGGATCTCCACCACCTATTACCAACTTATCAACTGATTAATTAACAAATACCTCACTATCTGAAGTCTATGTGAGTAACAAGAATACTTTCGCTTTTACTGGGAATAGAAGAGCAGCCTGGCTGTTAGAAATAATTGGGAACTTCGCACTCTCCCCCCCCCCCATCAAAAACTGACTGGCTGAGATAGGACATTGGATAAAGCAGTAAAGAAGTTATAAATTTGGGTAGACTAAACAATTGACTTTTTGATGGACGTGAGAAATGCCAATTAGACTCTGTGACGTTTGAGGGAAAGGGAGCACTAAAACCCTCCCCTCCCTTGATCACAATACCTTTCCAGGTTAGGAAGATCAGCCTGCCACATACTCAAAATTGAAATGCCTGTCGACTCTGCAGAAGGGAAGTAGAGAACTACGAATGACCAGAAACTCCCCCTGTGCATCCAATAAAAGACTTCTACTAAAACTACAATAAAGGGGAAGACGGAAGGTCCGTAGCTGCATCATATCTGGCTGACTTCCTGTTTACAGTGATTTTGCTTGATAAAAGTTATTAGTCTACCCATACCCTGGAGAAAATGGAAAAAATCCAAGATCTGTTTGCCCAGCAGTACGAGGCCTCCGCCAGATGGTATGAACAAATGTTTAAAAAAACAGGAGCAGCTGGCAAAGCAGATAGAATGGATGGCTGTTACAATGAATGTTGATATCCAGTCACCTACCCAAAAAATAAATGAGGAAGACCTTAACGGTTCTATAGAATTGCCACTTGATGACAAGAAAGTAGAAATACAGAGGAAACACTCAGATGAAATGGGAAATTTCAATAAGCAAAGTGTGATAATCCTGCTACCAACAATGGATTTGACAGTGAAGGACTTGGATTTGTGTCTCTATAACCTGCCTTAGGAAATCTTTAATATATGCTTGGAGTACCTAATGAGCAAGATAATTGGAACTGACAAGACTCTTTTATTTGAATGTGGGATGGAACAGACTACAACCTGGATTTACTATGAAGACCATCAGTATGCAAAAGAGACTTCAATAATGATCTCCAAGGATGATTTTCGATGCCTATTGCTATTGGAGGCAAGAAGGAAAAGCTGGAAATTCCGAGAGAAGAGACTAATATAAAAGAGGGGTCTTTCTTGGTGACATGATTAAAGGGAATGGGTTAAAGGGACTGGTTTAAATGGAAAGAGAATCATAATTGATATTGATTTATTAGAATATTAATGCTTAAAATAAAGAATGGGTGAATCTTGTTGGAAATTACATACTTCTTTTAATGAATGGAAAGAGATGTTGGGTAATTTATTATTATTATTATTATTATTATTATTATTATTATTATTATCATCATCATCATCATCAACCTCCAAAAATGCCCCCACAGGAGCTTCGAAAACAATCCCCATATATAATAGACCCAATTTTTTCCGGTAAACCCAGAAATAAAGCCAAAATACTCCTCCAGGGTATTTTGGGTTTATTGGGCCAGTAAACCCAAACCCAAAATTAACCTTTTTTTTTTTGCATGTCCTTACATCCTATCATTAATAGCCTTGTTCAGGTCTTGCAAATGGAGGGCCATGACTTCCTTTGTTTATCATGTTGGGTCTTCCTCTTTTCCTGTTGCTTTCAACTTTTCCGAACATAATTGTCGTTTCCAGTTACTCTTGCCTTTTCATAAGGTGACCATCAGTTTAGTCATTTTAGCTTCTAGGGAAAGTTTGAGCTGGATTTGATCTAGAACCCACTTATTTTTCTTTGTAGCAGTCCATGGTATTTGTAAAATTATCCTCTAACACGACTTTTCAAATGAATCAACTTTCTTCCTGCCAGCTTTTTTCATTGTCCAACCTCCACACCTATACATAGTAATAGTGAATACTAGAATATGAATTATCTTGGTCACCAGTGACACATCCTCACACTTAAAGAACTTTTCTAGCTCTTTCATGGCTGCCCTTCCCAGTCTCAATCTCTTTCTGGTTTCATGGTTGCAGTCTCCCTTTTGGTTGATGGTTGAGCCAAGAAATATAAAATCTTTAGCAATTTCAGTTATAACTATTTAAAGGGGAAATGATAGGTTTTTGTCTATATTTTTCTTTAAAAGTTGTAACTGCAAAGGGTCGCAGTTTTGATTTGTGAAAGCATAAAAAGGCATAAAAGGCTGAGTGGCCTCAGACTAAATGGGTCCTCACAAGACTTCAGGCTTAAATACTAGCAAGATGCAGTCTTAGCATCTTATCTGTTTTGAGCTTTAGGCAGAATGCCTTTATATAATGTTTCTATCCCTCAACCCACTTGGCCATAGACAGGGCTAAGACAGGATTAGAGCAAGGCCATTCACGTGAGATTTGGAGCAGAGAACAATAATGGACTTTCTCTACTTGCTACTTCTCTGCTTCAAATTGCACACTGCCTCAGCCACTCTTTACTAACTTTCCGGCATATATCTGGAAATGCAAATGTGTAATTGGAACCCAGCAGGAGAGGAAAGTGGCTGGGCAGAGAAGTAGCAGGTGAAGAAAATATTAAGCATACTCTCCTTTTACATGACATTTCTCCTGTAAATTCCCTTACTTACATTAATGTTTACGTAAGAAAAGCAAACAATGGGCTTTTTCTTGCACATATGCATCTAACACAGATTCACCTTCACTGCTGGAAAAAATGTCTTTTTTGTTTGTTTGTTAAAAATACTACTAAGGAGAACTGTGTTTACAAAAAAAGGGCTTTACTGAGTTCACAAGAGTCAGCTTATTTCTTATTGAGCAATAGATATTGCTTATTGCTGGTGATGTCAACTGTGTGAATAATTCTTTACCTGTGTAGGAAGATTTTTTTATAAGCTGGCCTACAGTAATGTGACACGAAAACTAAACTCATTTTTATTTGTGATAGAACTGATCATAAGACACTTATTGTTGCCTAGAGAGGTCTGCAAATTTGAGGTTTGTATATACCTTAAAGGCAGGTATCAACTGTTAGTTCTGAATTTTGGAAATAGTATTGAATCTGATATTTTTATGGCACACCTTGTTACTTGTACGATTCTAAAATTACTCCTTTCCCCTTGGCTTCCTGTCTCAAAAACATCAGGATGTCTGACAATATATACTATCAAAATATATGGAAATATTAAAGGACATATTAATCTTGTACTTTGCCATCACCAGCTATCAAAGCCAAGCTGGGTGAGTGTTTTCTAACAGCGTTAGGAAATGTTTAAGCTCTGAAACTGTTTGGAAAAGGTTTCTGTAACAGTGACATATTTGTCATGCATAGTTGGTACTCTAACAAGATCACCCAGAGCTCATTGCAGTAGGGCTTAGTTAAGGTGTAAGCAGGCGTTCACACATGTAGCCCCCAGGAAACTGAAACTTGATAGTTAAATTTTAGCACCATTAATTCTAGCACCATGAATTTTTTTGATGGTCTGTGACTGCAAATAAAATGATGATGATGATGACTCTTGTTGGAATTTGTTGTCTGTGTTAAGCAGTCTGTTTCTTTTTATGCTGGAATGATACTCTTCCAATAAAAGGGGAGCATCCTCTTTAGCACACCACAGCTGTAAATAGCAAATACACTGCTCTTTAGTATTACTAGGTTGTGTAAAAACTAGGTTGTGTAACTAATATGTCCTTGGACTCTCCTATGTAAAGTTAAAGTATATTTTAATCCCAGTAAAGCATTGTGAGCCTTGTCCTGGATAGCCCTGCTAGACTGATATTGTCAGAACTTGGAAGCTAAACAGGGTTGGCCCTGGTTAGTATAGAATCAGAGAATCACAGAATCATAGAGTTGGAAGGGACCACCAGGGTCATCTAGTCAAACCCCCTGCACAATGAAATCAAGATAAACTATGTTTACTGCATTCCCTTGATAACAGCAAGGTAGTAACTTCCTCAAAAAAAAAGGAGATAACATTAGTCTGACATAACTTGTTCTTGAGAAACCCGTGGTCTTGGATAACCTACGAGAACCAATGAACTCTGACCGTGAAAGCCTTCGACAATATTTTGACTGCTTGATTATTTGTTTGAAAACGTTTCGCGATATAGAAGTCAAGCTGATGGTAGTTACCTGGATCAGTAACTGGGTCGGTCGTTACCTGGATCCTCCTTTTTCTTCTTCTTGAAGACGGGGACAACATTTGCCCATTTCCAATCTTCTGGCACCTCACCTGTTCTCCAAGACGTCTCAAAAATAATGGATGAGGCTCAGAAATTACAAGTTCTTTGAGTAGCCTCGGATGCAATTCATCTGGCCTTGAGGACTTTAAAGAAATTTCTTCATTTAAAGAAATTAGGTGTTTGTGCACTACCCCAATGCCAATCCTTGGCTGCAAATCCCTTCCCTCTTTATGTGTGCTCTGTTCATGCCATGTTGAGCACCACTTCCCTCACAAGAAAAGACTGAGGAAAAGTAGGATTTGAGGAGTTCTGCCCTCTCTTCATCTCCTGTTATCATTTCACTTTCTGGTCCCCACAGTGGGCTTATCATGTCCTTGTTCTTATTCTTACTCTGTACATAGGAAAAGAACTCTTTTTTGTTGTGTTTGTTGTGTTTGTATGTGCAGATTCTGCTGCCTTAAACCAGATGTATTTTTTTTCTTTTTACATAAGTTATTATTATTTTGCTTATGTTCTCCTTCTATTTGTTGGAAATAAGGTTTAACTCTTACATGCTTACTTTTAGTGTAAAAATCTAAGAATTACTCGTTCTCAAGGAAGCACACCTCCTTTTCTTCATAAGCTGCTGTTCGGAGTTTCCCTGATCAGAAAAAATCTGAGCCCAGATCAGTAACTGATCACAAGGGGCCAGATGGTTTCAGGTAGGGATGCATAAACTTGGTTCTTTTTGTGTTCTTTAATGCTAAGGATCTCAAATTCTTTACTCCTTAAATTCTTTCCCTAAAATCTGAGTTTGGCTGTTCTGCCAGATTTTGATCAAGCTATTAATGCTAGTTTTATGCGTGTTTTTCACGATCACTTTAGTGTTTAGTGTTTTTAATGTAATACCTCTTGAGATGTACATTGTGTAACTGTTGCATAATTATTGATTAAATCCTTTAAAAATGCATCGAAACCCTAAGCTGACTGCAAAGTGCGTCCCTTTATACCCATGATTTTCAAGCTATTGAATGCTTTTCTTTCCTATAGCTTTGAGCTCTACTCATTTCCCAATTTAGAATCCAGAAGAATCATAAGTATATCAAAAGAATTATCATCCAACAGAGGTGCATGTTAGGAGAAAAGCTGCTTAAATGCCAAACCCTAAACAAAAACATTGGTATAAATATTCATGTCTATTTTTTCTCTTAACATTCTTCTACAACATTAACATGCATCCACAATGTAATCCCTCAGCTTAAAAAGTAGCTGCATTTCCCAAGTATAAACCAATCTCTCTCAAACCATCAACGTTTGACAGGAACAAGCAATGTTCTAAATTTGTTTACAACCATATTTTGAAAGTGAGGAATTGTGTGGAATTGTATTATGTTTGACAGGAACAAGCAATGTTCTAAAAAATTTTACAACCATATTTTGAGAGTGAGGAATTGTGAGGAATTGTGTTATTTCTTTGAATGAGGAGTCATGATAAAATGAAGGGAAATAACAGAATTTGTCACCCTTGGAGGTCCCATGCTAAAGATAAATGCATTTTGCTGCAGGGACTTTTAATGTCTTGTTTTAATTTTATTTCCACTATATGCTCCCAAGTCTTTTACAGCATTCTAGTGTTGCCCAACACAATTTGAGAATTACTGCCTTAGGCTGTGGTAAGGACTTGTGAAACATCAAAAGCTAAGAAATATGATCAGGCTTGGAATTAGAGATCTTGGAGGCCAAGATTAGAGAACAAACAGAAACAAACAATGGTGTGATAGCACAATCCTGATGCATCAGTTTCAGATGGGAAGAGGAGGATACGTAAAGAAATCCTGCTCATTAGAATTTAAGCTGGAAAGTGATTTCCTTTTTCAAAATTAATGTTCTTATTAATATTTCCATTTTTATGAATGTATGAATTGTTTCATACATGCATTGTATTAAAGATTTAAAATTTACTATTTTTATTATTTCAGGTTTTCAATGGATTTTGCTTTTACCATTTTAATTTTGGTGAGTTTTAAATGAACATTTAATATGTAACTGTCTTTATATGTTGAACACTGCGTTGAATCTGCTTTAGTTGTTATGTTCTGTGTGGGAGGGATAGAGAGCTTTTCAACTCCTGTCCCAGCTGCTGCATATGAAAAATCAAGTTTCTATCTTTGCCCAATGTGTTACCATGTGAAATGAAGCCAGCACGTGTAAATATCCAAATGTGTCATTCTTTTATCCTGCCTTTCCAGTCAGTGGCATCTCTCCTGTGATGTGATATGTCACTGATGGAAAGGAAGGAAGAAATCGGTAGCACTGATGTTGATAAATTAAATGTACATGTCTATTTACTTACTACATTTTTGTCCCACTCTTCCTCCAAGGAGCTTATGTCGAGTCCCTTCTCTTCTGTTTTATTCAAACAATAACCCTGTGAAATATGTTAGGCTGAGAGAGCATGACTGGCCAAGGCCATCCAGCAAGCAGAGTGGGGCTTTGAACTGGGTCTTTCAAATCCTAGTCCAGCACTTTAACTACCACACCAAGTTGGCCTGTCACTCCTGTCAGGACTTTCACCAATCCAATCTTGCTTTGCATTAATATATCTTAATAGCCCATTCCTGAGTGGGGGAGCCATGCCCTGGCCAGGGGCGGTGGAACAATGGCAGAGTAGGGCCGGCTACAAAGCAATTCACTGTGCTGTGGGCCCATTGGAAAATTGATAAAAAGCAGAAAATAAACAGGTGGCACACGATGGGTGTGCTGGGGGATTGGGGGTAGGGGCGGACAGGTGGTATGAGAGCACTAGGGGCTAGGGTGAGGTGGGGGAGGAACATGGGGTGAAGTGGAGGCTGTGGGTGTGTCCTCATAGCTGTGTGCCCCACCCCTGCAACAGAGAGAATCATGGGGAGGGAGAGAGCAGTCGGTTGGGGGCAAGCGGCAGCCATGGCCAGCTGGGCCCAGCTGGGGGATCTCCTGGTACAGGGGCAGGAGGCTGGATGGGGTGGGGGTGGACATGCTAGTGGCAGCAGCCTCCCCACCCAACTGGACCCTAGCCAACATGTGCCCATGACTCCCCATCCACACACACCCCAGCATTTCAGCAACAGCGGGGTAGTGCAGCATGGGTGGGATCTGGAGGGTGGAGGGGGCTGGGGGTTAGCATCTTGCTCACCTGTGGGGAGGCTGCCCCTGGCATGGGTGTGCACCCCCAGGGGAGCCCTCATGGGGGGTGGGGAGGGTGATCCGGCTGGGAAGGAAGGGCCCATCATGCATGTTAGGACATCCAGGGACCCCAACACCATGCCTGCCCCTCCGCAGTCCAAGCATCATATCCAGGTGGCCCCTGGTGGCAGTCAGTTCAGCAGCCAACTTCTCCATCCAGTAATCGGCCTGATCAGTTGTCTCCTGCCACTCATGGCAGGCCTCCAGCCACTCCCTTTTGATGGCGGCCCACATGGAGGAGAAGGTTGGGGGCATGGGCTGCACGGGTCTGGGACCCCAAGCCCACAGGCCATGAGCTGGCCCACCACCCCCATAATTAGCAGGAGGGTCAGACCCAGGGCTGGGGGGACCACCCTGTGCCTCTCTTTGTGGGGGGGGCTGCTCCAAGTGCTGGGGGGAATGCCTCCTTTGTTGGCCCCCCAAAGGAGCTTGAGGATGTGCAGGGTGACACCTCACCATCCCTGGGAGCTTGGGAGATAAGAGTCATAACAGAAATGCCAAGTGATCACAGAAACATCTTTGCGGCCTCTGCTTTCTGTTCTGCCAGGTTTAGTGAACTCAGGTGCTGGATGACTGGGGCCTCAAAGGTCACAGCAACAGGAGCCACATGTACAAGGACAAGGCTTCCATTAGATCCACACCCCTTCCCACTGGCCCTCTGTCGCGGTTCGGGCCGTTAAATGCCTACACTCTTAGAAAGGACCCCTTACTGAGAAGGGATATGTTATCTTATTCAGCGAGACACCACTAGACCGGAATCAACGGTTCCTAGAAACTTGTTATTGCTCCTAGGACATCTCTTGAACACGCCAATAAATTTATAATAATGAACAAGAGTAGAAGTATATAAGAAACACATTTATTTACATTATATAATATATGCTTTTTAGTTGCAAAGCCATAAAATATCATATAAGGATAGACATCATTAGTCTTAAACATGTTTATGTAGCAAGTAATCATTCACATTTTCTATGCCTCCATAAAGGAGTATCTTAGTCAGAATATACTCATAAAGTATCCTTAGTGCAATGCACCTTCATTCAGAATATAAGGTTACAGAAATCCTGTCAAAATATGGTTAATTCTTTGGAGAAAGATTTGGTTAGAAGCATCCTAACTTAAATCATTCAAAACATCATAACATTTCTGTACAGATGACACACTATACCTTGCTGTGTCATCTGTGTCATCTGGAGTCCTCTAAGAATCTAAGCTCTATGAGAACATATGAAGTTATCCCAGAGTATCTGTATTTGCTAAGTCTTGAATCCTTTAAAGACTTCTATTAATATTCTTTACTGATCATCATTAAGATCAGGCATTGTGTATGTACATGCTATGCATGCTCTTTCTAGTTTTAGACAGCAATGCTGAATATATAAATACTATGTGTTAGCTTAAAGCTGTTTACAGTCTTTTTGACTGTGCCAATCTGTGTATACACTGTATAATGTGTCAGCATTGTGCATATTTCACAGAGTACAGAGAGTCTCCTTTCCCTTCAGGAACATCTCTGGTCTCTTCCCTCCCTCTTGAGGAGGTTCAGAAGTCCCTCTGTTAAGTAGAGGACGTTCTGACACAATCTCAGAGGTCTAGCTATTAGCCCTGTATTCAGGATGCTTCTTAGCATTGGTAAGCCAAATAGGTTTAGTTTGTAAGAATCCATA